>NC_137933.1:14510058-14557558 GCF_963969265.1 Rhamphochromis sp. 'chilingali'
GGGGTTTGTGTGCAAAAGTATGGTTACCAATTAAAACGTGTAACATACTGGGAAGATTATGGAACAGTGTTCATTTTGGGCACTGAATGCTTCCACTGGCATACAGAATCATGCACTGCAGATGCAGAAGTGCATTCTTTGTAATTGCTAGAAGGATGAACTCCTGCAACAAGATGGGACTTCTAAAACTGATTGGGGGCACTATGGTGGTAGATATATGCAGACATGCACTGACTCGGCAAAGTTTCTGCCTTATACCTTGAGAATCGATGTTTATAAATGGACAACCAGAGATTTCCTCAGAGCCAGAGGTTGAAGCCCTAGCACCCTCTATTGAATAGCTGACCATTCCTTCCCCACACTGTGAAAAATGTATGTAAAAAATTACAGTAAATAAATCTGAAATGGCAATGGCAAATGACTATTAAATCAAAAAGAGTAAATGATTGTAATATGTATGTTAAATTACTGTAAACAGACAAATAAATTATTTTTTTACAGTGTTAATATGTTGAAAACACATTAATTTACAGTAATAAAGCACATTGTCTTTCAAAACAGCCTGTTTCAGTTTAAGTGTTGTTTTCAATACATTGCATGCTTAAAAAATGTTTTGTCTCACTCACATTTCTTCTTGTTACATGTTGAAGCTCTGCTTGAAACCTTGCAAAATAGGCTTTTTTGGCCATTTTTCAAGTGGTCTTAAACTTTTGATTGGGACTGCATTTAGTTTCTTCTGAATAAATTAAGAATCCTTTGTCCTTTATCATTTTATATGTGAGATGGTATATTTGCTTGATCAAATGTATACATATCTATTTGTTTTTGAAATGGCCAGTTTGCTTTATTGTGCTTTGTATTTGCTTTCAGGCTAATAGAAAAGAATGCTAATCTGCACCGAGCGTGTGAAGAACAACATGCAAGTCCTCAAACACACTGGACCCAAAACCTGTTCCAGTTCCTCCAACACCATCAGAGACTGTTTCCCATGTTTAAAGCCCAATCAAGTCTGGTTAAAAAGAAACTTTGTCAACCACTGCAAGTATCAAGTGTTTTAAATTTTATTTGACTGTTTATTATGTACTTGTTTTTGGTTTTATTAAGTTTAATATTAATTATGTTAGTGCCTTTAGTCATTAATTGTATTATTTAATATTAACTGTTTAATTTAATCATTGTTTCTATTGGATTTTATTCGTGTTTCTAGCAAATTATAACAAAAAGTAAACGAATGTAAATTTTTATGCCAATCAGCTGTATTATCTTCATTACCTCATTTGTTTGACTTTAATTTTTTCGGGGACATTCTGGCTACAACAGCTGCCAGTAATTGAATGTAAATATGAACTTTTAAAAAAATAAAAATAAAAAACATATATTGCATTATTCAGCTCTTCTTTGCTTTTTCAATGGGAGACAGTAATCAAGCTTATTAAAAAATTTATTTTGACAACAGGTTTACATTATATTACTTTTTTATTTTAGTGTAATTATTGTGCAAAAACAACAGTTGAACACTGTGAATTTTGCATTCATCAACAAAGTATACCGTTATGTATTCTGCATTATCACTATATTTTCCACAGTGAAATTCTGGCAACCACAGCTGCCAGCAATTTACCGTAATATTGAACTTTTTTATATTTGTTTTATACAGTTTCACTGTATTTAACAATGCAAGACTGTAATCGGGTTAACGGAATGTCTGTTGTTTTTAGATGAATTACTTTGAACAGGTTTATGGTTCTTTATTGTGAATTTTACATTAAGCAGGAAAGTATACCGTTATGTATTCTGCATTATCACTATATCTTTTACTTTTTTTTTTTTTTTACAGTGGATTAAGCTCTTCTCTCCTCTTCTCTTCTCTCCTCTCCTCTCCTCTTCTCTCTTTTCCTCTCCTCTCCTCTCCTCTCCTCTCCTCTCCTCTTCTCGAGGCAGATTGCCCTTCAGTCGAGGTAATGAAGCCACTCTATCAAACACCTGTACCTCCTCCAGTTTGCCGCCCACCTCTCATTTCTTCCCTAAAAGGACAATAGGACGCGGCACTGGTTGAGCTACACTGCACAGCTTAAGGACGACATTCGATCTTACTGTATCTTGTGGCTTAAGCTTGTTTACACAATGGCTCATGGTAGCTCATAACTAGCGCTGTGAAAAAATACCCGTCACATGTCACCATACAGTGATGCTAATATTCTGTTGTCTTCCATCATGTTGCACTGTTCTCCACCAAATGACCTTGAGATTCCTCGGTTGGAACGAGAGGTACTCTGGGGAGCCTCCTTTCCTCTCTCTGCATTACTACACTGAACACATTGGCCATATGGGTATGGCTCTGTAGACCAGTGCTCCAACACTGAGGAGCTTTATATGCATAAACAACAGCAAGACAGATTCCTTGTTGGGGGCTGATAAAATCCGTCCTTTTTCTTATGTGGCCAAAGCTGCTTCTTCCAACTGTCTCTGTGTTGCTCCAATTTTTTTTTCTTTCTGTCTCTGCAGAAGTGTGCTGAGTGGGGTCGTGGCATTGGCAGTGGCAACATCTGCCAGTGAGGACAGGGGCCAAGGAGAGTGAGTGCCTCCTGTTTGTCTCCATCGTCTCCAAACCCCTAACCATATTCTTCCTGCTAATTAACCTACTGATGCCTCCTTACTGTGTACATTTTGAAGTGGGGAGGGTGGGGTAGAGTGGGGGTGGAGGGGAGTGGAATAAGTGTGTGCAGCAGGTGTGGAAGCAGAAATAGCTTAAAAGTGTTAACTGACTCTGTTTGAACTCTGTTTGTATGCAGAGCAACATCAAGAGTTTACAGATGTCATTTTTTAAAAACATTTTTCTGTTTTTTTTTTCTTTTCGTTTCCAGTCCATGAAACGTAATCTGAGAGCAAAACCTAGCGATGAAGGGATCTGCCAATCCCTTACGTAAGCTCATGCATACAGGCCACAAAGCAAAAAGGACGTAACATGGCGATGATGGAAAACCAAGGGAAGGAGGTGCAAACCTGCCTGCTGACACACACCGTGAGGTCAGAGATGCAGATGGCAGAACTGGCCACGACTCCCCCCCCCCCCCCCCCCCCCCCCCCCCCCGGCTTCAGGTTGCCAGGATTATTACCGGAAAGTAGAAAATCCTCTTTAGCACAGAAGTTCAATTTCCTGTCATTTTTGCCAGGGGCCCATTATCTTCCCATTCTGACTTTTTCCACTTTGTGGTGAGAGCAAGCACTTTTGTTTATCCTTATGAAAATGAGTTCCTGAAGGTAATTGCATCCGTGTTGCATTCAGCATGTTGTTCATTAGGAGAAGGAGTTATAAATGGGAGCTCTCAAAGCGTATGTTCACGTCAGGCTCTGCTGCTCCCTCTGCCACCACGGACGACACACGCATCACTCACTCCCTCGCAGGAACAGACAAATATATGGCTGCACCCTGCCAGCAGGAACAAAAATGGTAAGAGGTGGGGGGGGGGGGATGGGGATGGAAGAATGAGGAAATATCAGTGGCAGAGGCCATCGAGAGAAACTGCCAAACAGACTGGAGGAATAACGCCGCGATCAGAAATTTTCCTTTGGAGATGAAACAAAGCAAAGGAGTATATTTGTACTGGACATAGGGGAAAACTGAAGAGGTTGAATAAGGAGAGGAGTAAAGCACGGCTTATCAGGCAGACTGGCAGGAGAAGTTTCCAGCCCTCCACCCATCAGAGATCTCGGCTGTTCAGATGTTTGGTTGGCGTTAAAGGCAGACAGACAGATTGCAGCCAATGATATGTGTTGGGATTCATCACAGAGATGGGCTAATGACAGGAGGGGAGAAGCCGGCAGATGGCTCCCGTCAGGGAAATGCGCTTGCAGCACTGTCCCAGTGGTCTTCACTGAGACTGCATGAACGTTTGGGATTGAAGGGAATAAGTAATGGTTAGTAAAAAGGAAGAAACTTTTCAGACGAGGTGGAGAGAGACTGTCCTCTGCTCGACCTCCTGTTTTAGAGAAGGAAAAGATGCTGGGAATTAATGACGCTCTTCTTGTTTGTATTGGAACATATTAGCGAATAACAAAGAGAACCTCTCCTGGGTCTCTGCACGGAGAAGTTGAATGCCTCTGAAGTTAATGATATTACCTGATATTGGAAGCTAAAAAATGACCCAATATCTTTAATTTCACCATAGAGCATAGTCTCCTCTTTTGGCAGAGGGCAGGGATTATACTTGAAACAAACTAGTTCACAGTTGTTGAATATGTTCGACTGCAGATCTATTTACAGCTGTTTCAAACTGCCACACGCAGCTGGTGATAAATATTGTTGAAACAGGTATAACAGCCTGCAGTGCTTCATTACCAGTATCTTAAGGGTGTTTGGTCACACCTGGCCACATTTAAAAAAGCAAAATAATTACAAGTCAGTAAATTAATAAATGGCTAATTTAAAAGAAAGTTTTACACTCCCTAGACACTTTATTAGGTACACCTTGCTTGTTCTGGGTTGGACCCCTCGTTTGTCTTCAAGACACCTTTAATTCTTTGTGGCACAGATTAGGTGAGGTGCTGGATCTCACAGTTGCTGCAGATTTGTCGGCTGAACATCCATGATGCGAATCTCCCATTTCACCACAACCCAAAGGTGCTCTATTGGTTGAGAGGCCGTTTGAATACAATAAACTCATTGTCATAGAAATGAGTTTGAAATGATACGCACTTTGTGACATGGCAGATTATCCTGCTGGAAACAGTCATAATAGAATAAGATATGCATGTTTGAAACAAGTGGTTTTTTGAGTCAGTTTGCCTTCCTATCAGTTCGAATCAGTCTGCCCTTTCTCCTCTGACCTCTAACATGAATAAGGCATTTTCACACAGAGGAACTGCTGCTCACTGGGTATTTTTTTCTCTGTAAACTCTAGATCAGAAATTTCTGAAACATTTGTTTCGGGCGTAAGTGGCCATTGAGTAAGTGGCAAAGTAAGTGGCAAAGTGGCCATTGAGTGTATATGTGTAATGTGTTGAATGATTCTTTGACCTCTATCCAGCTTAGAATTAACTCTCTGAAGTGGGCGTGTCTTTCTGAGTATGACTTTTTGGAAGTTACAAAAGCTTCCCCTCCACTGTTCCGAAAATGTGGAAGAGTTTTGGGTGAGCTTGGCTGATTGTAAACTGATTTCTCCACTGAATCCACAAAGATAAAGTTATTTGTTTCCTCCGCTCAACTCCCAGTGAGACATATTATCACTCTACAGACCTATACATAAAATGGTACTTGCTACTCTGGAACAAACTGATCAGCAGTGAATCATTCCTGAGTAACTCAGGTCCAATGACTAAATAATAGATAGCCATGAAACAGAGAACAGACTGGGAGCTGCTATTAATGAACTAATAACTTTTTATTATTATTAATTTGATTTTATTAATTAGATCATAGACATCAGCCCTGTGTCAGGCTGTCCAAGATGTACCCCTGCCTCTCGCCCTATGACTGCTGAGTTTTCTGTGCCTCTCTGTCACTCCCTGCCCTTCTCTCCCCAGTCTCTGACTGCCACGGTATAAAGGGTTGCAAGTGGCAGCTTTTGTCAACAATTCCTTAGTATTCGAGTATGTGTCATCTTCTCATGTGGGCCCACAGTCCCCTGAGTAGAGGCTAAACAGATCAAAACGGACTAATCTGGTTGCGGTTCCGCTTGTTCTGACAATCTGGGATGCTTCAGTTCAACGTGTTGTCTGACTGTCCACGTCTGTGATGTTCAGCTCTGTTGAAGAGTTCTGGATGAGTTGGTTTCAGATCAGCTGTCAATATGGCAAGTGAGCTGAAATTCCAGCAACAGATTGACAGTGACAGTGCTTCTCCTGGGCAGATCAGATGCACGAATCACAAACAGACTGAAACTGAATCTTTTGTTTATTTATGGAGCAAATGTGATATTATGTTTTACAAAGGACACGCCACCATGTCTGTCTTCTTCAGTTTGCCAGAGTAATATGAAGAGTGATATCTTCTTCCTCTATTTACATTTCTTTTCTTTGCTCTGCATCAGATCATACAGCATCGTTCACGCAAAACAAGAGGTCTGCAGAGCAGGATATTCGGTAAGATGCGAGAATGGCTAATGTTCGCTACATTTCAATTATCCTGAGTGAGTCATTGTGAGTGGCCCTCTACTACATCCTGCTAGTCTGTGTGGGTGAATATATCTGAGTGTGTCAGACTCAGCTGATGCTGGCTTATGAATTTAGCTAACGCCATTGCACCACAATGAGGGGAAGCACTTTTTAATGCAGTCGGGAAATGGTCTTTAGTTTGGCAGCTTCATCATCATTAGGAGTCTTAAATAGGTCAGCCGCTGACTTCAGGAGGGTGAACATGCTCTCGTTCACAAGAGAAAAAGGGAGACTTGGTCTGTGTATTCAGTAAACCCTGCGGTCTATGAATATTCATATGCATTAAAGTGAAACTGAATTTGTTAATTAAACTTGTGTTAGCAGTTTAATACGTAGACATGCAGCACTTTTTATTTTCAACGTCATTCAAAACAAAGTTGCCAACAATGTATAACAGCTTGTGCCCAGACATTTGTAACCTGCAGCTTGTTCCTTCATGACAAAGTAGCATCAGGCAGCTACAGTGTAAAACTTATACCCCTCAGGAATATACTATGCTGTGCTCCCAGAGTGAGCAAACATGCATTCACACACACCAGCCACAGCTTTAATTCACTCCACCTGTTTGATAATGCTCACACAGTGGCTCATATTGTGATTTTTTTTTTCAGGCCTGAATTGGACTATTTATGGCCTGAACAATAATGGAGACAAAATATGGATTACATAGAAATTCATCATACACTGCAAAAGAGCGTGCAGCAATGTGCATATAAATATGTATTTTCCTCAGCCATAGGGATAAACAGGGCTGTATATTTAGAAAAATATGCTTATTATTATTCAGGCATGAGATTCATCTCAGGGTGCTTCACCCAGATGAAAGCAGTGTTCTTTGATGTTCAGAGTTAAGCTAAGAGTCATTGTTTTATGTTTTTGCCCATGAATATCTGTAATTCACAGTATGCCAATTGTGCATTTAGCTTTATATTCTAAAGGTTGATGTTTCGAGCTTTTCCAGTATACGGAAGAACAATAAGCAGAGCAGAAGAGAGAAAAAGCATCCAGTTAAATCTTTGTTTTATTTTGGTGAATGTTAGAATATTAAGTGAGCGCTAAGAAAGTCTCATATTAAATCACTACTTTTTAAGTTAAGCAGTAAAATAATAGTTTGCAACCTTTTCCAGCATGCCTTCCAGAGACGGAATATTTTTCCAACTATGTATTAATAGTCCTCTTCACCTTCTGATGGTAAATTAATTCCACTTACTCAGTGCTGTTGTTTTCTATGCTCTTTTCAATCTTTTAGGATTCACCATTTTCTTCCTAAAAAAACTAAACTAAAAAAAAGTTTGGACATTTCTAACCAACTTGAAAGTCAATATTTGGTATGACCACCTTTATCCTTGAACACAGCCTGAACCCTTGTAGGGAAGCTTTCTTGTCATTTATTGAAGAAGTCTTAAAGAAAAGTTCTCCAGGCTTCTTGAAGCTTTCACAGCTCTTCTTTGGATGTTGGCTTTCTGTTCCGTTCTCTGTCAAGATGACCTGTCACCACTCCATAAGACCTGTTGTCACTGATTTTCAATCCAGTTCTTGTCTAATTTGGCATGTTTCAGACTTCTCCCTATTTCCTTTCCCTAACAATGGCTTCTTGACAGCCACCCTTCCACTGCGACCATTTCTGATGAGGCTTCAGTGAACACTAGATGCATCAGCTGAAGGGTAACGTGTGTCTCTCAGGTCCTCTGGCAGGTCTTTGCTGGATTTATTTCTTAAAGACTTTAAGATACTGCTCATCAGCTGTAGACACTTTTTGTAGGCCTACCCCTTCTTTTGTCCTTGTGTCCTTCTGTGAGAGGCTGTTTGCAAGAAAGTGCCTAAAGATACAATTTAAAATTGTTCTATGTTGTCTGTTGTATGCAGACACAACACCTATTCATCCCCGGATTGAGGTCCCTTTTTATGCTTTAATGATTTATAACTCAGCATTAAATGGCTTAAAAAGAGGTGGCTCAAGTGTGTGTGTGTGTGTGTGTGTGTGTGTGTGTGTGTGTGTGTGTGTGTGTGTGTGTGTGTGTGTGTGTGTGTGTGTGTGTGTGTGTGTGTGTATTTGACAGAAGAGGCAGCATATATTGTATGGATGTACACATGCAGAGACAGGAAAAGCTGACCTTGTGGTTTTAGTTTCAAGGACACTGCCATCGATCTTCTGGTGAAGGGGGGTCACTCTGCAGGTGTTTACTGGATTAGTCTGAGAGGGCTGGGAAGGGAAAAAATACAGCTTTAGCATTTGTGTGTGTGTGTGCGTGTATGGTGTGGCTACATATATATATGTACAGTACAGCCTCTTTGTTCCATCAAAAGTCTTTGTCTTCGTTACAGAAGAGAATTTGAGACCTTATTACACGAGAGTGCACACTTGGGACACACACAGACCTACTTCAGCACAAATTACCTAATGAACATAAATATGCAGAAGTCTTGTGCTGCAGTGTCTGCTTTTTGATATTAGTGTTGCCTTCGGGGGCAAAGAGAATCTCCTTTTGTTTGAGCAATAGGACATTTCCTCATGTAAAATGCAGCAGAGTAGAATATTGAGCGGTAGCATTTCTTCTGCCACAGAACGAACAGTAAGTCAGCGAGCATTGATTACATATCACTTCATCAAAGTGTTTATGATAGAAAACAGTTGCAGTGCAGGGTGTGGCATCACACTTCAATTTGCCATCTAAAAGAATACAGTGTGGTAAGCGAATGTCACTTTGCCCCGCTGGCTGCGGAGCTGGCAAGTAGTGGCTCGGGGCAAACTCTTTGAAATATCTCTCTGTGACAGTGCAAACCTTCACCTCAGCTCAGATCTGCCTAAATGATTTTAGCTGCAGGTGAGAAATCCCAGCTTTTGATTTAGCAAGGGAGCATGCAAGTAAAGATTTCCCAGTGGAGGGCAAGTTCACAGATATATATCCAGAGAGGTAAATGTCTAGCTCATTTCCAATTATGGTTTAACGAGACGGATTGAGGTCAGAGCCAGAGAGCACGGCCACGGGAACCAGCCATGAGATATACTTGTGGGAATGCCAAGGGGGAAAAGGGGGCACAAGGGGTGGTGAGAAAAATTGGAAGTCCTAGCACGCCACCCTGAGTGAGAGGAATGATTTTTCTCTCTTTTGCCCTCCTTTTCTTTCATATACGCACTCAAGGAGCAGTCGGAGGCAGGGGCCTGAGATGGTGCCAGCCGCCCATAAAGGCTCCAGTGATTCTGTGTGGAGAATTAACCTAGCAACCAAAGAGAGAAAGTGAAGCAGCCGGCTCCTTTCTCTGAGGTCCACTTTAAGACTGTGTTTCAGGAGAATATTGTCCTCTATGATAACTCCTCCAGCACAATGCATTATTTCAAAGGGGCTTGGCAGAAACTGCTCTCAAGTCAGTCGAAAGTCAATGATATGGAGAGGAGGGAGGTGACAGCGTAGTTCAGACTGACAGCTCAGTGACTAACTGAGAGAGGTGTCACTGCCACTCTTTTCGAAAGGCTGACTGTTGTCTTAGCTTGTTTGTTCGCTCGCTCTTTTCACCGTGGCTTCCTGCAGACAAGGCAAGAGAAAGCCTCAGTCCTGCTACAAATCCCTGTTTAAACATCTTGTAATAGTTTGGGATTCTACCTCGAAACAAACATGCATCTTTGTTTCTCAGCAGATGTAATCCCTGCGGTGGGGTTCTAATTGAGAAATGCATAAAAGATTAAACACCTACAAGTTTAAAGGATTTACAAGCCATACAAGTAAGTACCATTAACACATACGAGGAGAGCTGCGGTCACACGCTTTCTTTGAACAGATGCTTATGAAAGCATCAGTAGTAGCAGCTGTAAAAGCAAACTTTTTTTCATCATGATTTGAAATCTGTCACCTAACGCACACAACAGCTGGGTTTATGGCGTGATATTGCACAGCACGTCGCCTCTTTATTAAAAAAAAACTTTTACAAAGTAAATATATTGTTCAGTTTGCAAGCTGCACTTGCAGCAGGTGTTTAGCTGGTAATCTCATTGTCAATATAGTAACTCCTTGATTTGATCTGCCAGTCATATGCAAAGCAGGGCCTGTATTTGGGCTTCAGATTTCCCCTACTGTATTTTTTCTTCGTCTTGCCAAATGGAATGGAAAATGGAGAAGATACAAAAGTGCTTCGAGGACAAAAGATATATCTTTGCAAAGGTCAGGGTGTTTGTTCCTCCAAGATATTGCTCATGATTTTGCATACGGTCGTCTGGGACAGAGTCATGTGTATGTGTGAGCAATTGTGCATGTGTGTGCCTGTAGGTGAGGGAATATATGTGTGCACATAAAGCATGACCGTCTTCAAGAGAGTGTTTCTTCAAGGCCTGCTGCTTGTATCAGTTTACGACAGCCCCGGAGCTAATGCGATTCAGAGCAGAGAATAAGGCTGTGCATTTTAACAGCTTGGCCAGTGGCGCACAGCGGCCAGCAAAGCGCGAAGGAGCAACAGTAGCCGAGCTATATGTTTGTGCCAGATAGTCTACCAGGGCTGCTTAGTAAGGAGCTGCAGTTCCAGCCTGTCTCTCCAAGGGACCAGGCCAGGCTGAGAGATGAGATGAGGAAACAATCTGAGAGGGAACAGAAAACCATTCACCTGTTTATATCTAGTAGCTCACAGGTTGCTTTCTGCTCCAATCTCCTTTGCTTTTCGTCCTTCTCCCAATTCCATACTTCCTCGCAAGCTCACCCATCACTCCAGCTGTCAGTGTGTGTGTGTGTGTGTGTGTGCGTGCGAGTGTGTGTCCATGCATGTATGCTCGTAAATCACCAGGAAAGCTACTATCTTGAGTAAAACCATTTTATCCATCAGGGAGTAGAGACAATTCTGCATGATCTACATGTGTGCAACCTTCGACACGCACATACACATACATGCAAAAAGGACACTGCATGACAGACACCTCACACAGCACAAAGTAACATGATAGACAGTCGGGGTAATTAATGTAGACAAAAGGACAGATATTTTCAGTCGGGACAAACCATGTGAGAGCAGGGGAATGGGAAGTCGTACATCATGTCTGAACAGTATCTGTCAGTCTAAACCTGTATGTTGGACACTAAATACAAACCTGCTCAGGGCTTACATTTTCCCATCATACGGCCAGAATTGGATGGACTAATCGTGATACTGTGATGTATTAACACAATGAAATTGCTTATATTGTCCTTACAGTAGTAGTTGAAGACGTACTCAGATTACCTTTTACTTGTACTAGAGATATAAGTGCTGTTCAGTCTCCCCCAGCTGGTCATGGCAGACGGCTGCCCCTACCTGAACTTTGTTTTGCCGAACTTTCTTTCTTTCAAAAGGGAGTTTTTCCTTCCCACTGTCCCCAGGTGCCTGCTCACAGAGGGTCGCCTGATTGTTGGGGTTTCTCTCTATTATTGCAGGGTCTTCATATTACAATATTACTGTATGTGCCTCAAGGTGACTGTTGTGATTTAGCACAATATATGTGAATAAGCTGGAACAACACAAGCAGGTTGTGCATTTAAAACAAATTCTGAACACATTTTAATGACCACTAAATGATTTTTACTTTCCACAATAATTAGTTAACACAACAAAACACAGCTTTCAATGTGACATACAGTAGTGAATTTCCCCCCAAAAAATTCAGTGGGCTACATAACTCAGGTAGAGGATAGAAATAAACGATCAGTCCTTTTGTACAAATATTGATCCATTATCAAAACCAGCATTTAGATCAGGACATCCACATTTATTACTCACAAGGGGTCATCACAGAATGTAGCTCCACATGTTGGATCTGGCAGATTTTTAACCCACCTGTCCTTTTCTGATGCAGCCCCAGAAGGATTTGTGTTGCTTCTTAGGATTGAACCAGGGATCCTGGTACAGTACAGACCCATTTGACTATGTTTGGATATTTGGATAATGTTTACTGGAAAAATATTTCTAGGTGTGTCTGTGACATATTCAACCACTTTGTCTATCCAAATAAATGTAGTCCATTATCAGAAGAAACTCACTTATTTATTATTTATTTGGTTCTCACAATAATAAACCTTATTCGTGTATTTTTTCATGGAATAAATCAGCTGAAACAGACTACCTCACATTGCAAAATCATTACCTTATTGGCCTCATAAACTGCACTGACAGTAAAAATTGTACAGGTCTAGCTTAAATGTTTAAACATCATTACAACACAACTGAAAGTTGTCATATTTGCTACTAGAAATACATAAGTTTTCTCAAATTTAAATACTAAAGCAAACTTGAATATAAGTAAAATGGACCTGCACTTGATTGCCACTCTACTTTCAAATCTGCACCAATGGTACTGCCCGAATAAAAAGAATGATACTTTATATATTATTTTAATGTTGCACAGTGAAACAAACTTAATTTTTTTTTAAACGCTGCAGTGAAAAAGGAAGCACATAATAAGAGAAGGGATAGAGAAGAGGACGGGAAAGTGTGTAGGAGAAGATTGCACAATAAAAGAACGATTAGGCACAGCAGATCAGAAAAAAGGGTTGAGAGTACATTGCAGCAGGGAGATGAAAAATAGAGAGGGAGAGCCGGGAGAACAGCGAGAGGAAATAGCTGAGAATCAGGGATGGAGAAGGTTGTATTAGCAAGCTCAAAATAATGCAACAGCAAAGGGGATTGTCGAGAGAGCCTTTCATCATAGGAGGCGGCGATGGCAGCGTGACCGCTCGCTCCTTCTCAGATCCTGACCCCGTGTTATTACAGAGCAGCTCTCACCAGATCGCAGGCTAAATGAAGCTATTGTGCTCACTGTGACTGGCTTGATGTTGTTCTAATGAAGACAGAGACACATGTCATATGCCAACCTGCAATGTTACATGTCAGCATGTCATAAACACCAAATTTACAATGTTTCCAGACAGATGCAAGACCAGTTGCTGTGCATTTATTTAACCTGCAGCTGATGTAGCCTGACATCAGATTTTGAAACTAGAAACAGAAAACGTGAGCAGAGACTGAAGTTACACTACATTAATATCACAAATTAAGGACATGTGGTCTGTAATATAATGTGTGGTTGTTCTGCCAGTTGCAATCATCAACAATAAGAAATTTATATTATATTTAGTTTATAGTTTGACTCTTCCGCTCTTTAAATTATTTCCGCCTTCCTCTGAATTGCCCAACTCCTCTGTTCCCCTCTGTTATTTTTTTCAAACTGATGCTTAAGTAGCAGAGTAGGTTCTTACAGCAACTTTACTCTGTAAATTAGAAACTGCATTTTAAAGGGTTAATGAATACACATCCTTCATACTGATACAGATCCTCCACACCCTATTTTCCCCAACAGCACCCACAAACAGAGGCCAGAAATGTTTGAAAAAGGTCCAGTGGGTTCCTCTGGTTATGTTGACTCATCCATGTGTGAAGAGGAGACCAAATATTTGCTCTGCGTGGCTTCAGCTTCTCAGCACACCTGCTGCATCTGAACCCCACGGCCATCAGCACCACAATAACAGACATATTCATTAGATTTTTGCTCATCATGCCGAGCATCTGGACTGTGAGGGAAAAAAAAGAAAACTGAGCCAGGTAGGCACAAAACAGGCTGGCAAGTAAAACTAAATGTAGACCTTGGAATGACAACAGAACTAATGAAGTGTTCCAGCTTTTTAAAGCTGATATAGTTCTGTCTTTTGATCAATGTGAAAAAGAAAATTTCGATAACCTCGTTTTTCTTTTCTTTTTTAGGATATTTTTTAAATCCATTAGAAACCAGCCAAGACAGAAGGTTTATTATAAATCAGAAAAATTATAAACTAATTTTATAATGTTATTGAACTGCATCTCTTAATTATAAAATATATAAATGGTTGTCAGAGGTTTTGCATAACTAATACCAAACATCTATCAATCCATTTTCTTAAGAGCTTGTCCAGTTCATGGTCATGGAGAGTTTGGCATGGATCCCAGATATCACAGGGTGGGGGAGATGACTGTAGCTCCTGGACATGATTCCAGTCCACAGCACGACTTATAGTAAACAACAGTGGTAAAATAAATCCAAGTCAAATGGCTTTCTTTAGCAAAAATACATTGATATGTACTGGGCTAATGAACTGTGCCAATGAGGAAGTGCTTAATTACTCACTGGAGAAAGTACAAACGTACGAAGTTCATTACACTACTTGTTACTTTGTTTTGCGTTAATCTATAATAAGACCTGGAATGCGCTGTCGCATTATCAGCTATCAATATAAACACGAGGCTACAGTCCCGCACACCAACACAAATCCCTATCCTAATGAAGACGTACTTAGGATCGTGAACACAAAGCCGACAACCCGAAGCTAATCTGAAAAACAGCCCTGTCTGAAAAAGTTGCTGAAACATAGCTGAAGCTGTGTTTGCAGTATAACACAGTTGTTTCTGCCTAGGACACAGTTTGCACTTTACCATTGGACTCTTATTCTTTTATGCAATAAAAATAAAAGTAAGGTCCATACCTCCACTCCTCAAAAGTTGTCGACCATGCCACCATTTTTCTCTTTTCTCCATTAAACCTTACATCAGCTGATTGCAGCACAAGTGCAAGCACACGTCTGATGATTATTTTTCATTCTATCCAATCATCATGCAGTAAACTGAAGAACTTTTGTAAAGCAAGTGACAATAGTTGTAGCTAAAATTGCAAAGTATTGAATTTTGTAAGGATATTACAGTATGTGTGTTACATTACCGCCTTTTTGAGAAATGTAGTATAATTACAGTATGTATGTATATATACTTTAACCTAATTCCTTAAATTTAAACAAGCTTGAAGTGTACTTATGGTTTAGTGCCTTAAAACATGGTGAAAATCGTGAATATTACCTGCTAAACATGAGCATGACAGAATTGTCATTGCCTAGCTCAGTCTCTGTTTTGTCTATTTACTGCCTCACAGAGCTGCGGGTGTGGCTGTAGCCTTGCTTGTGTGAGTAGTGACAACACCTACATGTGCCCTGAGCTCGAAGTTGGATGTGTGTCTCTAAGTGATCCAGCCGTGATACAAGGGGGCTCAGTGAAGCTGTCAGACACACTTTGCGTGGCAGCATGGCTCCCAGGTCAAACACAGGGCATCTGTGCCTGTCACTTCTCCACACCGTGTGTGTGTTTTTGTGTGTATGCATGTCAGAAGTGCTAAACCCAAGGTAGCTTCATCCATGAACCAGCGTGACAAACCTTTGGGAAAAAGTATGGGCTGAACTGGTCCTCTTTCAAAACCCACAGAGCAGCCATGAAGACAGATGCAGTCAAGAGAGGTGACCTCAGCCAACCTTCTATCAGACAAAAGGAGAAAAGGGATAAGCACCAACTCAAAAATCTGCTTTTCTTTCATCTGCCAACACTGTCTTCACTTTCAACACTTTCCTTTGGTCTGTGAGAATACTGCAGTGTAAACAGCTGTGTTAACCATTCCACTATGATTAAACTGGATTACAGTAGCAAGCAAACGCAACACGATGTAGTGTTAGAGCCGAAAGGGTTTAACATGCAGCGTTAACGACAACATTATTTTTTCACTGGTTAGATATAAATGTTTAATCACCCTGTGGTGAGATTTTTTTAAATAATAAATTGGGACTTTTTCAATCATAAAATGCAAGATGCTTAATTTAAAAGGGTGTTGTTCCAATTGTAATTATTTATGAGAAAGTAAAAGCTTACTCTGAGGAAAAATGAGTAACCGATTATATGCACACGCTATTTGCTTTGGGCCAAAAATAAGCATGGGAGGCCATAAAATGAAATTAGTCCCATCATACACATTGCAGCAGAGAGTGAGAGTGCTTCATAGTCGACTCTGTGGGACATAGAATGAGAGGGTACTGGTCAAACAGACACAGACACACATATTTGTGCTGTATTCACTTCAGAAGGTCTTTCCTTAAGAACTGTGAATGGTAAATGGACTGATTCTTATATAGTGCTTATCTACTCTCCTGGAGCACTCAAAGCACTTCATGCAAGCAAGTACTTTCCTCAAAATGAAAAGATTTGTCACTTTTTATCCAAAAATGGAAGCAGAGTCAAGCACACACAGACTAATATCCTCAAAACACGAGTAATGGATGTGCACAGACACGCACACCCAGGCCCATCAGCTGCAGTGTTATTCTTTAATGCCCTCTTTCTCTTTTCATCTCGGCTATGTAAGAACTTTGAATCAGAGATTTCCTGGACAATAAAGTTTTCCCAGATTCCACAGACTGTAAAAAAAACAAAACAAAACAAAACTTCAAGATTCTTGTTGATCTCGCATTATTTTATTGAGTCAGTGTGCTTCATGAAGCTGTAGCAACTTGTGATATATATAAGTTTTGGTTTTCATTGTTTGAAAATGGATTCCACCGTGTGTTTTGTCTTGAAATAAACTGCATACATTATAAGAATGCAAATATTTTATGGGTGATGTCACCATCTTCATTAGGGAATAAGCATAGCATTTAATGATTCATGATGGGATGTTATATTATGCTATTTTTTTCCAAAATTAAAATGACTACTTTTTGCCTAAAAGTGTGTAAATAATTAATTTAGCCATTTAGCTCCATTAATTAATTTTCACTGGGGAATATCTTGTGACCTCCAGTTAAACTGTAGCCAGTTTCAGTACTATGACATTCACAGGAAATGCTCAAAGCCTCCTTACACAGGCTTTGGCAAGACTGTTGTTTGTTTTTTAGGGCACAGATTGAAAGTTAATATTTGGTATGACCACCTTTACTCTCCTACATGTAGGCAGCTTTCTCGCCACCTCTTTGCGTAGTTTTCAAGAATATTTCTCCAGGCTTCTTAAAAGGACATTAAAAGCTCTTCTTTGTATGTTGGCTGCCTTTTGTTTTGTTCTCTGTCAAGATGATCCCACAGTGCTTCAATAATGGTGAAGTCCGGGCTCTGGGGAGGCCAACCTGTGACTGATAGTGTTAATGATTGTGTGTTTTTCTATCCAGTATGCTTTTACTGCACTGACAGTGTGTTTGGGATCATTGTCATGCTGAAAAAAAATTCCAGATGGTATTGGATCTGGAAATATTGCATCCAAAACTGGCAGCACGTTTCTGCCTTCATGATTCCATGAATTTCCACAAGATCTCCAACACCACTGGCTAAAATGTAGATCCAAACCATGACAGAGCCTCCACCGTTTTTTACAGATGGCTGTAAACACTCTAAACACTGTTGTACATCTTTCCTGACCTCCTCCATATATGCTAATAATAGCTAGCATGTATGCAGGGAGACACCTTTGTCTCCCTGGAGTTTCCCTTCCTTAAGAACGCATTCTTGACAGCCACCCTTCTTCTGAGACCATTTCTGATGAGGCTTCAGTGATCACTAAAAGGATCAACTGAAGGGTAACATGCATCTCAGATACTGTTATTCTGCTGAAGATAGATTTTTAGGCGCATTTCTCCTTCTTTTATCCCCCACTTGTTCCACTTCTTTAATTTCTTTAAGGACACACTGCACCCCATACTGAGATATGCAAGGTTTTTGGCAAATAACACTTTGGGAATCACCTTGTTTTTGCAAAACTCTGTTATTGTTGATATTTTTTGTAGATTGAAAGAAATGGGAACAAAGTTAATTAGACTGAAAATAAGTGAAATAGTACCAATAATGAGAGATTAACTGTGAAAGACCTTCAGTTACTACGGCTCAACATCACTTTAAAAAGTTAAAGTGAAGTTGGAAGTGAAATATAAAGACATTGGGGTGGCTCAAAACTGTTTACAAAGTTACAACTTTGAGAGTAATGAACATTGCTCTTGCTTCTACAATGTGCTATGTGTTCTGTTTCCCCTATAGGATGCATTTCACATCACTTCCTTAGAGACATCATTGCTGTAATACATCTTTTTTTTTTATCAGCTATGGAGCGCCTCGCCTCCCCTTTGCTGACTCAAAAACTTCTTTCTGCTGACTTTGTCTCCTTCTTCTCATTTGCTTAAAATGGAAGTAGCAATGCATATGTTGTAGCTGCCAAGCACCCAGCTAGGTGACATTCGATGGAGTTTTATGTACCCGAGGCCGAAGTTGTGCTCTCATCATCTGCTCATCAGCATGTTTACCCTGAGTGAACAATGTGCCTCCCAGCTTTTTATATTCAGACTGTCACTCTTCCGGTATACGCACTCAGGTCCAGGAGCAGAGGCTTTAAAAGTTTGTAGGATTGGCTGGGTTTCATACTTTTTGGCAACTTGCTGTCACTCTTGAGAAAACAATAAAGTCTTTGCAGACCACAAATTCCACTTTTTTTTTGAGATACAGAAGAACAGATGGATGAATGGATAGATGTGTAGATGGGGGGGGGGGGGGGGGGGGGTAAACAGGAGAAGCAGGAGGCTGTTTGGCTGAAGCAGATGGAGGAGCAGCAGGTGTTGGAGCGGGGAGGGACTAAGGTTCCCATCGTCAGCGTTCCACCATGATGCTCCTTGACAGGATGGGGAATGGATGTGTGGGAGCATATACTCTCTCCCCATTAGCACAACTTCAACTCAAACCCGTTTCTACTCCCGTCTCCACTCACTCTTCTGCTTCCAACAAGTAGGAACAGGTGGAGGAGGTGGTGGTGATGGATGAGTGGTAAGGCTAGCGATGTGTCACAGGGGTCACCGGCTATGCCAGCGATTGTCTCAATTATCATCGGATCACCCAGGGGTACATTACGTGACAGGTGTGAAAATGAAATTGCGTGCACACTTTCCAAGGTTTCTCAAGGTCAAGTAGTTCGTCTGGATCTTTTCTTTAATTTTGTCACCATGTCAAAGTAAAAACCAGATATCCCAGGTGAAACCAAAAATAATAAAGCTGTCATTACCTGCTGGCATCGTTTATGCGAGCAGACTAACTGGTCTGCGAGTCTCTTTCAGGAAATTGCCCACTGGGGTAAGCACACAGAGCACTGTGATGGGAACCTTTGCTTAGGGACCAATAAACAGTGGTGCCTGAGCAGGACACATGTAAGCACGCCGCATCTAAATTCACACAAACCTGCTAACCACAGGGAAAATAAGAGCTGATGAATAGTGCGCTGTGGAGCATATTATCAGAGACAAACAAATAAGCACAATGTGTCATCACTGCTAACAATCATCCCTTAGTGTGGCGTGATTGCGTCTGTTCATATCTCCTGTGTGTGAAAAGGTAAGGGTCTTTCATCAATAAACTAAACTCTTTTTCAGCTTGTTCACCAGCAGCATAATTCATGCCTCAGAGGTGACATATTCTGTTTGAGTAGTTTTCAGTATTTTTCACTATGATGTCGTACTCTTTACTGACTTGCTGCCACAAAAACACAAGAAATGACAGCATCGTCTTTTAAACAGTGTTGTTTTGATGCTCCTATGACTGTACCCTTTGCTTTTTGAATCATATAGTCAATAAAAACAAATGGAAAGAAAGCCATATATGGCATTTCCAGAGGCAAGCCTGCAGTGTTCCTTATTTCCTTATTGAAACTAAACGAGACCTGTTTCTGCTTTACAATAAGTACATTTAAACTAAAATGTGAAAAAAGCATGTTTGTGTGTTTAATGTATCTCTTCTAGTATTTCTCAGAATGATTTTCACCTAAAAATTTGTCCCTGAACAGTGAAACATCTGGGTCAGCAGAATGTGATTAAGCAATATTTAATTCAGAGTCAGCACTAAGGAAACACAGTTGAGTTACAGCTGTTCTCATAATCAGGGTGAGTAAATGAGAAGAAATATATGAGTGGTGTGAGTTCATTTATGCAATCATTTCAGGAAGGGTTTTAAAAGGAAAGCCATTAAGGCCAAAATGCATGCATGGAAACACTGAGCATACTGAGAGTGACTGATTAGTGACATCTCCATAAACAACATGGCATGGCAATCACTGTACTGATATACAGAATTAACCTCAATAAGAAAAAATCTGTACACCGCTTTAACTCTCGTCTCTGTTTCTTTCTCTGTGTCTTTCTTACTCCCGCTCTCTTGCTGTATTTTTCACTCAAATATTCCTGTGTTTGTATTCATATCTCATCCTATATTCATGAGATATTACTGAACCAAAGCATGAGATCCAAATGAATGGACAATTTATTCAATATTCGGTGAGACCAGGCGTCATTAATGAAAATTACCATTCTAACTGATGAATGACTATCTTCCTCTAATGAAATTATGGGGTGAAAGCTAAAGAGTTATTTTAGGAGAGGAGGATAAGGTGCTTTTGTGGTAATACCCTTTTTTTTTTATCATGAAAGATAATGGGCAAGCTCTAATTGGAGTGTTGACGAGGACACTACAATAGGTCTTCCCTTGAGGAGGGATTTCTGGGGGTCTATCGTTTAAAGATAGGCCCACCAGTTTGCATAGCTTTTAATTGAAATCCTGCAAAAAAAAAACGAAAGAAAAACTTAATAGCTTTTGCCTGAGCACTCAACCAATCAGAGAGATAGTGGCACCCATTGACTTGGGTAATTATTTCGCAGTTTAACTCTTGTGTGCAGTGAGCGATTGTACTCGTTCTTTACTAAGGAGCTATCACTAAATAGTAACTATACTTAATACCAAATAATATGTCATGTTTGGAAGCTTCAAGCAGGGGGGCTGTGCCAGATGGAATTGTTTTTAATGGACGCTAAGTTGCTAATTTGCATTGATATTTCAGACGATTTGATTGGAGATTTTCCACCAAGCTGAGACCAGAGAATACGATAAGCTGCACAGCGATGCTAGCGCTCCACTGACAGGGTTTGTTTAAGATGGATGGCAGTGATATATGTCTGGATGTGTAATTTAATCAGAGGTCTTCTCTGGCGCTGGGTGTATAGTGTAACCAATATGGTGATATTAATGTATGCCGATTATTGGCCAGATGTCAGCAGCTGGTTGCTTTGACAAAAGCCACCAGGATATTTAGCCAACTGTAATCTATGAGCTCTGAGGGACTGTGCCACTCACAGAAAGGTGATGTGCAGTGAAAAGGACATTTTATGTTACTGTAAGAGAGATATAAAAGCTCATGGACCAGTTCTAGGCTTACAGGAGCGGTGGAGCAAAGCGCAGTGAAGAGACCAGAACCAGAAAAACCTTTAAATGACAATTCACCATCTTTAATAAAACAAAAACATATGAACAAAACAAAAATAAGTGACAGTTAAATAGGTCACACTTAACTTTTCACAGTTCAAGATCATTTTAGTTAACCCAACCTTTTTCCAAATTACACACTTAGGTTATTCTTTAAGCTTTAGTTCTTGATTCCAGACTTTATATAAAACCTTTAGTTTCAGAATCTACTATTTAAAAGAATCTTAGAATTTACGGATTTAAGACCAGTCCGATCTGTGCATGGCTAATAAAGCCAACTTAGTTGTATGAGCTCATTTAACTTATGCCCATTACTAATCACTCTGAGTAGTTTCAGTCTTTCATTTTATGAGCAATAAATTGTTATCAAAACCCAATTTTGGTGCATTGACCCTTTAAAACATAGTTCCTTTATAGAAATCCAGTTTGGTTCAAAACAAGAAAATAACAGCAGCATATAACATCGCTCAACAGTCCAAATAATCACACTTTCAGTTCAGTTCTGTGTCAATCTGATGAGCTCAAATCCAGGATCCTGCTGCGATAAAGCAGTATAACAGTAGAACTCCAAATTGTTTCTTTCTGCAGTGTCTTTAAGTTCAAATCTCATGGGTGTGTGAGTGTGTGCCTCACCACACATGCAGAGGGGGAGAGAGGGAAGTTCAGTCTGAGGGCTGGAAAGCTCTTCTGCGGGAAAAAAACAAAAACTGGCCTGCTCAACAGGCCATACAGAAAACGTCCTTTATATTTGTAACAAACTTCATTTCCAACACAAAAATCACAATAAAGAAACAAAATTAATGGTTTCTGCCTCTGGGTGAAAAAAAGAAAATTGTTGCAGTTTTATGCATTTTTTAAATAAAGCCATTTTAATCAATGTGACCATTAAATATATATTTCAGTTCTGTATGTGCTTTACTTTGCCTCACGTGGTTTCTGTCATGTAATACTTCAAACAGGTACACTATGCTACAATATCATGCTAACATGGTCCTAGTTTATATATCTTTTGATCTATTTCTTTTTCTTGAACTGTAAAATGTCTTCAAGGGGTGGCACAGGTGGCTACTTGGACTGTTGCTTAACGGCAAGAAGGTCCGGAGTTTTGAGCCAGGCTGGAGCCTTTCTGTGTGGCGTTGGCATGTTCTTCCTTTGTCTGTGTGGATTCTCTCCAGGTAATTTGACTTAATCCCACAGTCTAAAAATATGCAACTGCAACAGGCTCCAGCACCCCCAGGTTCAACACTGACTTCTGCTTTATTAATCTGAGACAGCTAAGGGAGAGCACTGAGCACACATGATTTGAAGTATGGCACCTACTATCATGCTATTATGTGACGGTACACCATCAAAGAATAACTAATGTGGATGCAGGCTTTTAGTCTGGTTTCTAATCATATTTGAACATGCACTCTTGTACTTAATTCTGATCCATTCCCAGCTAAAATGCATCTAGAAAAGGAATTTGAGTTCCATCACGACACCTGAAAACAACAACTGTCACATGTGCTCTATATAATGAGCTCCCCAACAACAGGGGACCTTTAAAGCAATATAATAAAAAAAGAAATAACTTCTTTTGCTATTAAGCTTTATTTTCCTCCGAAACACTCCCCACACCCCATCTCCATCCCTCACCCTGCTCCGGCTTACTTTCTCATTACTTACTAGAAGAGAAATCATAGTTATATTTAGCCTGCTGCTGAAAATATCACAGAATGTCATTCTCAAGTGAATTTGATGAGAACCTTAATATAGGATAGTAGGTGAATGCCGTTCATTTCTCGCTCAGCTGAATACTTATAGCCTCTGAAGGCTAACAGGCTGTATAATACAAGTCTGGTATAACAGGAACAAGTCGAGGCTGACAGAATGCATTCTTAGTCAGCCAACTCCCTGCAGTGAGAAGGTCTAAAATACAACACATCAAACAGAAGAAAAAGCAAAATAGTTTCTTTTTTTTTGTCTCAAGAGGCAACCAACAACATTAAAACTACTTCAGCATGAAAAAAGCTATGTTCTTTCTGGCTAATTTAAATGTAAAAGTATTATGGAATATTTTTAAGTAGCAGTGTAATGCTGTTCCCCTCGGCAGGTGTTCAATAAAAGACGGGGACGCGTATACATCAAATTCTTATTATAATCTTCAGTCCATTATCACACACTTGGGAAAACGATACCGGTGCATCTCTTCGTTATCTCCTCTCAACCTGCTCTCGTTCCCGCTGCCAACAGCTTCAACAGATCTTCCTTTTCACTTCTTCTCCAACCGTGAGATCAGTTTGTGTCTCACTGACTGACAAACACAACTCCCGGTTTTTACAGAGAAGATTATTTTTCCGGGTGGCCCTCCCAACAGTGGGGTTAGAGCACAGCTACACACACACACACACACATACACACACAGATAAAAAGGAATCTACCTCACAGATAGACACACAGCACATTGACTGCATTCATAATTAGAAGTATTGATGTCCCAATTAATCTGGATAACCTTATCGTTAATACAGCTAATTGCATCTACTTTTGATAGATGGGTGACTCCTGCATTAAAAATAACACGTTTCATTTGTGAATGAGAATTTTATGTTGTTGTTGTTGTTATTTTTTGTGAACAGATGCTTTATTCATTCCTTTTCTACAGATTACCCCCAACATAATAGTAATGCCCAGCAGGACACGGTGGTCTTTCGGGTTCCTTCTTGGTGGTTGGCTAAGTAGCTGTGCATTTACTCATACAGTCTGCCCACTGTACACATAATGATTGTGTATTTCTTTCAGAAAGGGCCAATTAAGCCTTCATGTGTCTCTGCTCTGTTAGCTTCTCTCCATGCAGTTTATATTTGGTGCTTATTGTTCCATTCTCCTCTCTTCTGCTCTCTTCAGGGCTTTTTGCATGCAGTTTTTCAAGGCAGCATCCAGTTATTTATCTGCTTTTGTCTAGGGGTAGGAGTTTGTCTTTTTCTGTCACCTCTTCCTGTCGAGGGGGTTGGGGGGGACTTGTCTCAATTGGGCTGCTCGCCTGAGACTGAAAAAACACAATAATTCTCTCAGAGGAAGCGCTCTCGCAGCCAAGACTGCCTAGTTGTCCAGTTTATCTTCCTGTCAGACAGAGAAAGACTTAAAAATTGACATTTTGTCACTTGGGAATCATCATCACAGAAGCATCGCGCAATTTTAAGTAGTGATAATTTGTCACTTTTCTTTACCCTTGTGAACTCTTTCACCACACACTTTGACTTTACACTTTGAGTCATCCTTTGATGCAAAGAGCCATTATGCACCTGTATTGATCATGCTAATGAAGCAAAAGAGCAAATTAAGTATGCAGATGTGTAGGTCAAGCAATTACACGATTGGCAGATATGTGACAAGGACAGGAGACACTATGTGTGTGTGTGTGTGTGTGTGTGTGTGTGTGTGTGTGTGTGTGTGTGTGTGTGTGTGTGTGTTACCATATTACATTGCATACATTAAGGATGGTACACAGCAAATCCAGCATGTCCAAATTAACACTGTCGGATTTGATTTCAACACTGTTAAAGTGTCTATATGGGTCCACACCAGAGAGTGTTAATTTAACTCTTTTTGGAGAGTTGGTACGTTAACTCTGATTTTGTGTTAAACACCAAATCTGTCTGGAGTTGATAATTTAACACTTGGTGTTAAGAGTTTATATATTAACTCTCAAAGAGTATTTTAGTTTAACTACGTAAGAGTTATCTTCTAATTCATTCTAAAAAGCGGGAATTTTACTGTTCTGAACTTCTAGAAATTTCTTTTGGAAATAAACATTTACTAAAAAGATGCAATGGTTTTTGAAAAACATTTATTCTGAACTGTGCAGCACAATTTCAAAACATTTTCTGAAAGATGTAACAGTATACATGTTCTCACTTTCATTAGAATTTTGTTTATCAAAAGGTCTGACATGGTAAATTTGACAAAAAGTTTGACTGAAAATTCACATGCAAGCTTTTTCCAAGGCTGTGGTATTTGCCCGCAAACAATACCTTTCAGCTAGCTAAAACAGAATATTATGCTATCAGCGAGCAACACGGCTAATGCCTTTCACACAGCTTTGTCTCAACTCCAAAGAGCCACAGAAGTAAAAGCTCATAACAATTGAAACAATCTTTGAAAAAATGACTTACCAAGCATGGCAAACAACTCAAATATGTAGAGCAAAATGTTCTGAAACGGCTTCACTTCAGCTTCGATTGGAGCCGTGCTGGGGGCGGAGTCTGTGAATTTACTCTATTGGTGTGATAGCCCCTCTAGGAGTTCAGAGTTAAGAGGTCAAGAGTTAATGTTTCCATTTTAACACCTCCAGATTTGACAGAGAAACACTCATTTTTAACACTCGATTTTAACTACTATCATTTTACACCTCAGAGTTACATTAAAAGAATGTGACTCTGCTTAGAGTAAAATTAACTCTACTTTTGCAAGGAGACTATTAACACCAAAAAATTTAACACTTTTGAATTTGCTGTGTATATAGTACATGAAGCACATGCTGATTGGTAACAAAGACGTATGCTTTGCCCAATACTTTGCAAATATTCCCACAGACATACACACACGCTTATAGGGACACTTCTTGGAAATTAGTAGACCTTTTTTTTTTTTAACATTGTTTGTTTTGAGACAGTCGGCAGATGAGATGAGGTGGTTGATGGGTGACGGATGCTGTCACCTTGTGGTGTCCCCACTGGGATGGAGGGAAACAGAACAAGAATTATCTCCAGAAAATGTAAAACAGCAGAAACAAAATGTCAGAGCTGGGAATTGTGAGCAGGCGGCAGAGTGCTCAGGCATTGTTGTGCACGTTATGTGCAAGTGTGGTGGCTGTGAATGTCAGAGGGAAAAAGTGTTGTTTCCCCCATGCTACAAATAAATCACATCCATCAGGCAGATTGTCTTATAAGACATGAGGTATGACGGAGAAACACCACACATCTGCTGTTGCTTCCCTGCGCTAGGGAACATTACCCTCCTAGAGCTACAAGACTGTAATTAGGATCATAAAACTTACTCCAAGTCCGTTAGCATGACCCCCTTGGTGATATATATCTGTAATTAGCATTTATATGTCTGACTTTATATGCCTGCTTGTATTACTGCTGGCAAATAATGAAGTGTTAGTTTGTTCTAGATATTGTTCAACTTCAGAGCAAGGATAAAACTAGTTATAAAACAAGCACTGAATTACCAGAAGAGACTCACTTTGATACCAACAAGCCGCTACACAGGTTTCCAGTGCAATACAGGCGACACACAATGACGCTTTTACTAGATATTTATTTGTATATTATTTATTTATGTTTTGCAGGGCTTATGGGAAAGGCTGTTTATGGTTCAATCTGTAATAATTACCTTGCATATATTGCTGTATATTGTACACATTCTCTCTACAATACCTCCTGAATCCTAAATCAACATGTTACGGCTAATTTCTCACACTGTACAGGACGCACTGTAAGGCAACAAAGTATTACCTTACAGTGTGTGCTTAAAAATCCATTACAAATCTCAGTGGATTGTCATGTCACAGCTACTATCCGGTACATTTACTGTGGAGTTTTAAAAGTAAAAGGAAAGAGCCTATATAGGGGCAATGCATCAATAAATACACACCCATTCCACGACATCAAAACCAATGATTTTGATCATTAAACTCCACAGATTTTAATCCAATCAAGCATACTGGAACAGGCCTGATTGGTTGCGCACATCTAATGTCCTTACACTAGTCCATACACCGATCAGACAAAACTGTTTATCATGTTTATTACAATATTAGGCAGGTTGGTTTTAATGATGTAGCTGACTGGCATATATCTGCTTTATATGACTAAAAGCAGAGCAAGAGTCAAGGTTGCTATTGGCAAGTTGTAGCTTCTAGTGATACAACAATTTTTATAATATAAACAATAAGGGACTGATAACACACTGAGCACTGTGGTGTCGCTTTGCTTGATGGTTCACCTCTTGATTTTTGCTACCTGGCACATTGCACTGTTGCCGCAGGGCAGCTGGCTTAAAGACACGAGTATGCGATCGCGTTGATTTCTATCACCAAGTGCTGATGTGGTGGTATTGTCTGAGTGGGGACACCTATCATTTAGGAGAATACTGCAGCAGTTACCTGCACTTTCTGGCATAAATAGAAGTGACTGTGTGACAAAGCAACCAATGCAGAGGCTTTACTGGCTCCTCAATCAGACCCATAGAATAGAATCTTTTCGAACCTTATTTTATACTTCACTCTTTACAATACTTACAAAAAATGAACCAGTTTCTGTAAGTATGAAGTCACTATTGCATTTACATTTCACAGCTGCAGATAGCTTATCGGTATGTAGAAGAAAAAGTAATCACTGGGACACAGGAAATACAACATCCTCTGCCCTTTTTTTCTGTGAACATGACTGGCATCGGTGAGGCCTGCTCAGTATTAAAGCGAAGATGGGAGGCTCGGGAGACTTGATGAGATGCACTGAATGAAAAAGCCCACTTGACATTTAAAACCCTCACTAATTTAACACAATCTTAAAAACCTAACTGGAACTTCTTTTTTTTTTTAAGACATAACATTTTAAAAAAATCATTAATGTCCTGGAATGGATATTTAAAGGATTTAATGGTCAGTGGATTAACTTTGTAGCTCAGTCATATTATGCTGTCAATAGCAACAGTTAATACTCCCAAAGATAAAATGCCGTAAATACACAGTGACTTATCTGAGTAAGTAATTACACCTGTGTTACTATGAAAACCTTCATAGACTGTTTTGGCATTTCAGTAGTGCTGCTTTAGGAATTGAGGGAGTCGTCTGTCTAATTGCAATGACTGCAAACTCTACTCCACGTAGTCTGTTGTGATGTCACATCCAAAGATTAGTTTCATGGTAAAGCAACTAATGCAGCTTTCGACCAAAGACGTTGGTGCGAAAAGAAAGGAGGAAAGATTGGCATCAGAGGGAAGAGCTCAACAGAACATTTAGTTTTAATTGTTTAAGAAAAGACTTTCTCTGTAAGCTCATATGATTATGTGATTAAAGTCAAACCACTTTAAATTGTTAATCTAGCAGTCGGTTCATTTAAAAGCTGAAGGCATTCAAATAATTTACTTTACAATTTAGTTTTACCCACCGACTAAAAGGAGCTATCACATTAAGTTTCAGTTAGATCCACTGTGCTGATTTTGCCTTGGCAATAATAATTATGGTTAGTCAGTCAAAACTGAATTAGAATTGAGAGAAAGCTGGAGAGTGGTGGGAAGGCGGGGGGTACACAGTCTCAAGGAAAGCCTGACAGTGTGGGGTACCCTGAGGGCCTCGAACCTATCCTTTCTTCATATTAATTACTTTGTAACTACATTAACTTCCTCCCCCATAATTTGCAGAAAAGAATTTTTATGTGCACTTTCATGTGTGTCCTGGTTGTATATATGCATGGACAGACTCACGCACATACACACTCACATATGTATAATGCTGTTCATATCAAGAACACTGATTATGTCCAACAGGACTTCATTACTGATTTGTTGTTCCCAGCTGGCACTGATTTTACACATGCAATCTTTTTCAGTGGATGAGCAATGCTTATATGCACCAGTATCTAAAAGTAATACTCGCGCTTCACTTTGTTAAGTTTCTGCCCCACTGTGAGACGAAATGATGACTGCTTTCTTCTGAAATAATTACGGACCAAGGTTAGCGGAGCTTTTGTGTTTTCCTTTGAAAACAGCCGCTGTGTCGTTCCACGTATGGCTAAGTAATCATCACCTTATCTCTGTTCTGTCTATATAAAAGATTTAAAACAAGATATTAAAAATCAACAACATTAAAAGTACCTCTCAGAAGTTAAATAAACTTGAAATTATCTTTTCATCACAACCAATCTTTTACCGATGTCAGCCTTTAATTTTGAATCTGGCTCTGGAAAACAGAGTGATGATTTCCTGTTTAGTAAAAATAATAATAATAATGATAATAAAAATACATTGAGATTTGATGAAATTCTAGATCTTACTGAGCAAAATGATAAACAACAGGACACTAAAAAAAGATGTCCAATTGAAGCATTTCTTTTTAAAAACAGGAACCAAATTCAGAGTTATTAAAAGGAAAACTCTTTTTCGAGAGAAGCTTTCTAGGTAGAAGACAATGTTCGGGTCGCACCTGTCTGAAGAACAAACATTAGTTCCACATGGCCTTAGAGCATGATGTAAAAGGTCAGCACACTGATATAGATATCGAGTATTGTGGAAATGCTGTTTCGTAAAAGGACAATGTGATTACTAAAACCTGGCAAAGCCTAAAAAGAATAAAATACTGAGCAATTTTTCAGTCAATGGCAGACTGAAATGCACAAACAAGGGCGTGAGTGGCCATGGCAATACCATGCTCTAGATGAGTGCTCAGAGCAGAGAATATGAGGACAAATTAAAAAAAAATAACAATAAAAATGTTGAATGAATTAAGAAGCAGAGCAGTGCTGATCCAAACCATCCAGTGTCACACGTTGCTTTAGTGCTCAGTGGTAATTAAAACTGATCCTGGCCTCCCACCCCCACCAGCTGCATGAAATTTAAATCTTCTTCCAGAGTTCCCAGTGGGGTTCTTTTGGCCACCCAGTGACATGCACGTCAAATGAGCTGAAAACACTTCACTTTTCATGTTCACTTTCTTTCCCACTGAACTGCATCCTTTACCAGGCATTGCTGTCATAAATTAATAATGAAGTTTTTGTCTTGCTGGTATAAACAGACCAATTATACACTGTAAGAAGTCATCTATAGAATCTACCCAATAAATCTGAGGTAACAATTTGCATTGACTTTTTTGGGGTAGATTTAGTTCAATATATTGTGTATAAAATAACTTCAATAAAAAGCTATGAAATACTTAATTAAATTGGGTAAAATTTACCCCATATTTATGTATACATTCAACAACTACTTACTCATTGAAATTAGGTAAAATTATCTCTTGTTTGCTAGTTGGTAATACCTGATAATTAGTAATAAAATTTAATTATTATCAGTTGATAAACATTACCTATTCATATAAGGTAAAATGTACCCCCCAAAAAAGATATTCAAATGGTTCATCATCTCAATGTTTTTATTCCATAAAAATACAGAATAAAGTGCAACACAACGGCTAATGCAGACAACACTTTCAAAGGCCACTCAGTCCATTTTAAAAGCCAAAAGCACATACAGAAACTCTACAGGGTTGTTTCTGTGCATGTACGTTATCAAACATATGGAGAACACTAACACCAACATTCAATAGTTTCTGTGCTTGCTGTCAGAAGAAAAATTACAGCTCCATCAAGCTATGTCCTCTGGGAACAAGAGGGGAAAAGTGTGTGCATTGCATAAGCTTATTTTTGAGGCCGTGGACCTTTTTCAGTAGTTTGGCCCCGTCAAGTTCCAAAAACAGTTTTTGAAAAGTGTCAAATGTGTTCTTCAGCTCCTTCGGATATTCGAGGTTGAGGGCATATATCAGTCCCATCAGCAGTACACATGCCTTTGTTCGGCTTCCACATCCATCCATCACTTGGTTTCCCTCAATCACAATGGACACATCTGATGGATCCACCTCAGCCATGATGTTGTGGATCACTATCACCTTCATCATATTGTCTGTGTAATCCTCACATTCCTACGTGTTAAAAAAAAGAAAAAAAAAGAGCATGCACACATTTTATTTTATTTAAGATGCTTTTTCAATATATTTCAGTTGATCTAAAGAGGGGAGTGGACAGAAGATGAATGGAGAAGGGGAGAACAGGGGATAGGAGAGGACAGGAGAGAAGAACATTAGGATCCCTTGAGTTAATAAGTAAACTGTTATCAATATGACAAACCTGGCAGTCATGAAAAAGATCTTCTTGTCTTTCCCTGAGGTAGCTAATGAGGCAGCAGATAAGGAGATCCCTTTTCTTCTCAATGCTCTGTGTCTGTAGGGAGATACAATTTAGTGAAAAGACTAAGTCGAGTGATTTACTTACATTAAGACTGAATTACTTAAAAACAAAAACATGGCTGATGCCTCTCTCCAGCTTTCAACAGGTGAGAGGCTGGGTACACCCTGGACAGTCAATCACAAGGAAACAGAGACAGACAGGATAAACAACCATGCACGCACACACTCAAGCCTAAGGACAATTTAGAGAGACCAATTAACCTAACAGTCATGCTTTCTGACTGTGGGAGGAAGCCGGAGTACCCGGGGGGAACCCACACATGCACAGGGAGAACATGCAAACTCCATGCATAAAGACCCTGGGCCGGGATTTGAACCCAGGACCTTCTTGCTACCCACTGCAGCCCTCCATAATTACGTATTTGTGAAAAAAGTCAAATAACATAGGTCATTCAAAGTGTTCAGCAGAGGTCTCATCTTGGAACCAGCAGCTCCTCCTTTGGCAGGCATAAGCTGCAAAAGACCTGGTGTGTACTCATCAAGTTTCAGCATGAATGTCTCCACCAAAGAAACTGTGGTGATGCGTCTGAACTCTTTGATGAGCTAAGAAGTAAGGGGACAAAAACATAACATTTCAATTTGTTGACATTTGTTTGACTTTTGTTTTTTGGTGGATAGGAATAGTTATCACACATACTTACCTGAGCCTCAGTGAATAATGCTGGCCACCTTTCTTTTAACTCACCCACAGAGGGGCAGAGGCTGACCACTCCAAGTCTTCGGCTAGAGAACGTTTTATTCATTTTATCTGCAATTATATTTGCATTGTTTTTCTTTGTTATTTCATAAATTAATTCAAGCCTCTCTTTCTCCAGTGTCTCTTGGGTTTCTCCAGTAGGATGCAGAGGGAGATAATTAACCTCTGCTTTTTTTTTGTGGCTTTTTTACATTCTTTGATGGCACTACATCAGCTGGATGCTTCCTTTTTAAGGCATTAATTTCAATTTCTGGGTAAGAAAATTTTCGAGATCTTAGCTTGGCACGGTAATTGTGCATCATGTTTTTTTATGCGCTGCTGCCAGCCATATAAGACGGCAAATGATCTTGGCTCCTTAAGACACGGAAACTTTGAAACCAAGGCTTCAGCCACTGAGAGGATCTGCTGATTGGTTGGGTAAGCAGTGTACGAAAAAATTACTTTTGCAAGGTCTTGCATTGTTGCTGATTTAAAACTGGCATCCATGAAAGGTCTTCCAGTGTTGCGATATGAGTTGTTTGCCTCAGCGAGGATTAGTTGTATGTCTCGGGAAAACTCCGGTACTTGAAATGGCACTGGCCACGTAGCAGGGCGACATGAATCAGGGAGAATGATGGTGTCACTGGAACTTGACGATGCGCAGTCGGACACCTGTGAGGGTGCATCATGATTGGCAGGGCAGATGTCCGTTTCAGTAGTACCTGCAGGATGAGTGCTCACTGAAGTCGAAGAGTTCAATGCAGACGATGATCCTGATTCACATACTGGTTGTAATTCAAGGGTGATTACTGGCTCTTTAAGGATCACTTTAACAGTGGCCTTGTCATACAAGTCAGCAGTTGAGATGACACTGAAAAACTGATTGTCAAAGTCTTTGTCTTGGAATAGCAGTCTAAATTCCCCATGCAACTGGAAAGTTTCAGTAATTATGGAAACAAGATCTTCCACTGTATTAGGAATTCCTGTTGGAAGTGTCAACTTATGAATGCTGTGTTCTTCTAAAATGACTCTTAACTGGACTGCCATTGTTGTTTGGTTTGTGTTTCCTCAGCTGTAGAGACAGAGAAAGAAAAGAAATTGAGACAGGTTCTTAATAGTTGATAAGCTTACATGCATATATTTTCTTCATTATCTTCTGCCAGAGAAATAAAAGCAGAGATTTAGTTCAGTAGAATTTTGAATAAATAATTTTTGATTGTCATTTTAAGAAGAGGGAGATAAGGGCAATAGAATAGGAGGGTTAAGTATGCATCACATGTTTCCATTTTCTTTTTCAATGTTGTATGTATTGTTCCTGTTAAATAAACATTACAATAAACAAATAAGACAGGACGCCTGCCCATATAGTTGTTGGTAAAATAATATATTTTTTCAATAATTTCAATAAGTGCACAAACATTTGATAGAACAGAAATAATCAACCCATTACACTTACTCTGATGTGCAGATGAAGTGTTTAAGGGACACCATACAGCCATCTGCTGTATTGTATGCAGCCATGTTTCTTTCAATTCAGAATGTTTAAGGATTTCTGTCTCTCCTGTGGGCTCTACTTTGAAACTCCTCAGGTGTTCACAGTACCAGCCTCTAAGCAACTTCAGAACAAACACAGGAGTTCTGTGCACAATCACTATTTGATGGATTTCTGCAAAGTCAAGTAGGCCTCCTGTTGAGCCAAACGGCAGCATCATGCCAATATTATAGTCTGTGCCTAAAATGGTTGCTTTATTTGTCATGTTCACAAAGTCTTCTTGGGGAACTTCCTTGCAAGGGACTCCTTAATGCTGTCTTTTAGAACATCGACTGCCACTTGAGCCTTCTGGGACACTGACAGTGCTGGCCTTTGGTGGTTGTAATCGTGGGTATGATACGCAATCATCGATTGGTGTTTTCTTGCCATTATCATGAGGATGTTTCTACACCCAGTCTGCCTCACAATCCTTTTAAAGAATCGATGTTTGGCTTCAAATCGCATAGTCCAGAAATGTACAAGTGGCCCATAAACAGTTGTAAGCAAAGGATAGTGCTCGAGAAAGTGATGTTTTGGTCTCAGTTTCTCCTCTGGGAACACTTCTAAATATCTGTAACGGTGTTCTGAGATCTTACTTTGCATGTATCCTATTGTGTGATCTGTGTGGAGAGGAGCCATGACAAGCTCAACAACATCTTTCAGGGTCATTAAAACCTCCCAAGCAGGCTCATCTTCTGGTACTTTGTCACCAATCACGAGTGGTATCATTCTCAACAAACACCAGTTTTCGTGTGCATTACCTCCTACACTTTTTCGCGCTGTGAAATTTGGGGCAATGGGTTGTGGACAGTTTGTTTTGTCACTCCATTTGTAAGGAAAGCAACGGATGGAACGGTTGAGCTCCTCAAGAGATATGCATTTCTTCCTGATTAACACGTCAAGACAGAGTGAAATTTCAACAGGTACAATCCCTTCAAGCAAATCATGCAAAGCATCTGGGGGATAACCTGATGTAGCATGAAAGTGACTGAGTCTGTCTGAGATTGGACACTGTCTTTTAACTCCACAGTGGTGAGCTTCTGCAGGATCAGACAGTGCTGCTTTGACATGGATGGCATAGTTGGACTTAGTCCGTAGAGGAAACAGTCCTTCTCCTACTTCATGCTCCTGGATCTGTGACCTTTCGCCAATGCAAAAGCGACAGAAATGTGAAGCTGAAAAGCTTTCAACAAACCCGCCTATTGAGTGAGTGCCAAGATTGTCAGCGACTACAGCAAGTACAGTGCCCTTGACCACTTTGCCCAGACTTGAAACAAAAATACCATTATCTTCAAAGGACTTCAAATCTTTGAGCAGTGGGTCCAAAACTTTTGCATAGCCAAACTGGTTGACATCATTTGCCTTGCATAAAATGGTTAAGTAAATGGAAGTCAGTGTAGAGCTCAATGTGGCAGGTATGTCTGCAAACACCCAAGACACAGCTGTGACTTTATGCTTCTTGCAGGATGTTCCCAGAGGGTTGCATATCTCAAAGTCATCTATATAAAGGATGAGTGAGAGTTTAAGTTCGTCTTCACATAAAAAGCCGTTTTCTCTTAGTAAAGATCCATCATTAAATGATTTGTATTCCGAAGAGACATCAGATGGCCTTTTGTTTTGTAATATTGTGTTTTGAATGTCTCTGTTGTCCACAAGTTGAGATAATAATGGGAGGATTGGTATATACTGAAATGTTTTATTATCTGTACTATCAAGTATGTACTTAACAGGTTCAGTCAATGAGAGATGCTCCTTTCTAAATTGCTCTCTCCTGAACTGACTGCTTAAAGGCCCTTGCACTCTTAAAGCAGCACAGACGGGGCTTAGCCGGCAAAGGTCTTTGACCAGTTCTGAAATCACTGAGTCTTCCAATGTACAGCCATGTTTTCTCAAAGTGCTCAGAATTATTTCTTTACTGACGGGACCAGATGCAGATGCTGTAAAGAAATGAAGTTCCTCTACTAGTTCGTCAATGCATGAATTGGAGACATTGAAAATGCTCTCGATTTTCAGGAGGAGTAGCCCCACTTTATTAGTAATAATTTTGTTTAAGTCCTCATCCTCCTCAAGGACTGAGCCACATTCATTGTCATCATCAACAATGTCACATTCTTCATCCGGGTTCTTTTGGTATTGATGAAGAACATTAGTCTTGAAATCTTCCAAGGAATGTGGGTTGTGTTTTCTACTCTTGTGGCTGTGGAATGTTGTGTATTTGTTAACCTTATAATCATAATCCTCAAAAACACATGGCACAGTTTCAAACTTTTTTAGATTCAATTCAATTCAATTTATATAGCGCCAAATCACAATGATGGCCACCAAGATGTTCAAATAACTGCCTCCCACTGTCAAAAGAGCATGAATTACAGACAATGCACGTGAATGAAAGGATGTTGCCTGGCTGGGATGACTGTGAATGATGCCTTGACAAATGTGTCCTTAATGCACCCCATGTCTTGACAGTGCAAGGGCAATCTGCATGAAGGCAGGGTATGGAGTGGACTTGACCAAAATGCCCATGTATTAGCCTGACGTGTTTCAGCAGGTCTAATCTTTTTGTGGTTGTGAAGTTGCACAACTTGCAGTTCCAGTTTATTTTCCCATAACTGAGGACTTTGGTCAAGATTAAACACATTTTTAAGGTCAATGTGATTTATTTCATTTAGAAACTTGCATACCTATAAAGGATACACCGGGGGTGGGGATGTGGGTGGGTGCGTCAGCCCTAGAACTGGTAACAGAGTTGTCTATCAGTGAGTCTCTGCTTGTAAAGGACACACGTGAGGACCTGAAAAAGAGGGCAAATAGTGAGTGTCCACATACACAGATTCTTCATGCAACAAAAATAAGAAGATACATTACACAAAAGAAATTTTCAGATATGTACCTGGTTACAAGTTATTTATCTAACCTCAAAATTTCTGAGTCTCTTTAATGAAGGTAGAAATTAAACATAAGGTGAATATTGTTGTTCAGTTTTTCTTTGCTCCTCTCCTTCATCGTTCTGTCTCCCTTTCCTATTCCTCAGTCATGTCTGTCCCGTCTGTAACAACTGAAAATAAAATAAATAATAACAACAAAGGTCGATCAAATGGACCAATACGGCAAGGCCGTGATGATCAATTTGGGAAAGTAAATCCATTGGGTCTCCTTGTTGGTCTTCAGACAACAATTCTGACGGCTAAAGAACCAAATGGGACAGGCAAAAAAAAGTGAAGTTGACTAAAAGATCTCAGAAAGCAACATCGTGGACATCTAAAGAAACAGCTACGAAACACTGAACTCTATCAGTCTGGAAAGGGTTACAAAGGCATTTCAAGCGCTTTGGGAATCGAACCACGATGAGGGCCTTAATCCAGAAAATGTGAAAAACCTGAAGGCCTCACTTGTCTCATTTAGTGTGCCCTGAAGCTCAAGTGCACCAGGACAATAATGCAAAACACAGCAGCAAGATCATCTCTGAATGGCTCAAAAAACAACATGGAGGTTTTGACCTGGTCAAAGTGCAGACTGCAATCAGATTGAGATGGTTTAGCATGACCTTAAAAACTCAGCCTATGCTGGAAAACCCTCCAAAGTGGCCGAATGAAAACAATTCTGCAAAGAAGAGAGGACCAAATTTCCTCCACAGCGCTGTAACACACTCATCACCAGTTATTGCAAATGCTTGATTGCAGTTCTTGCTAGATGACAAAACCACTTATTAGGTTTAGAAGGAAATGACTTTTTCTACATGAGGTAAAGTTGGAGAGCTGTTTCTCCAAACTAAATGAAATCATCGTTTAAAAAACTACAATCTGTATTTACTCTGATCATCTGTGTTAACATTTGAAATTGGAAACATGTAAGTGTAACAAACATGTTAAAACATAAGAAATCAGGAAGGGGCATGTATAGGAATTTCTTTTACTTATGTATTAATCACATTATTTTATTGTATGATACCTTGGTGCCACTGGATTTTAACATGTCTCACACCCATACAGTAAGACAAATGGAGGGGGTGTAGTAAGGAAGTTGGGGGAAGCAGACAACTCTACAGGAAGAGTCTTTTGTGTCTTCGAGGACTCTAGTAGGTAGCAAGGGAGTGTGAACCTTAAGGTGTGAAACAGCTGTGTACTGCCTTTAGTTCCTGGAGAAGGTACTTAACTGAGAGCAATGCTAGGCTCAGGGAGACTCTGCTGACCATCTGTCCCGCGGTCATGCAGGGACTTCATCAAGCTTGGTTGTCTGTTCTATGTGTGTTTGGATTAAAGAATGTTAGCTATCGCTCACCGCTCGTCTGCAGCTTTATTTAAATGGAAAACTTCCACAACAGGCAAAAAAAAAAAGCTTTTTGCTAAAAAAAAAGATTTAGAGCAGAAGTTTTTTGCACTGCATTTTAAAATGAAAACATATTGCATTTATTTACAATTAAAGACACACAGAGCAGGAGGTGTGTTACTGTTTTACATCCACAGACACACAAGAAAAGAAGCAGGCAACATGAGGTCAAGTTATGGTCATTTTATTTGTGTATTTCAGTACATGTATTTAGATTAGAGTTTTTAAAAAACAAACAAACGTCCCAAGAAGAAGGATGGGGTGAAAGAAAGGTGGAGAGAGGAGGAAGAAACTATTGATGTCCTCAAACTCGATGCTGCTGGGTCAGTTCTTTCTCAGCAGTCTGCTCCAGAATCCCCTCCTGTCCTCGGCTTTCTTTTCTTTTGCCTGCAGTTCTTTTAAGGTTTTGTTGAGCTGCTCCTCGGCATCTTTAAATTTTTCTTTCAGCTGCTGTTTGGCCAGCTTCACTTTGTGTTTGAGGAGCTCTTTAGCTTCCTTTTTGTTCTTTCGTATTTCTTCAAGTGCGTCTTTGCAGTCTTTCTTGGTCACCACAGAGCCGGTCATTTCTTTCTTGAATGCCTTCACCTCAATTTTCTCTTCTGCAAGTTCTTCTTGCACTTTCATCAGTTCCTTCTTCATGTTTTGAGTGTAACTCTTTGTATCTTCCATTTCTTTCTTTGCTTCCTGTATTTTAATTTTCTCTTCCTCCAACACTTTTTGAGCTTCCAACAATTCTTTCTTCATATTTTCAATCTCATTTTCTGCCTCGTGTTTACGTTTTTTCTCCTCTTGAAGTTGTTGCTTCATGTGCAGTAATTCCTTCCTTAGTTTTTCAGCTTCAGCCATTACATTTGCAGCTTCTTGTGTTGCCAACTGCATTTTCCTTTTTTCCTCTTCAAAAGCTTCCTGCACCTCCTGTAATTCCTGAATCACATTTCCTGCCTCCTTCTTTGCAGTTTGATATTTATTTTTGGCTTCTTGTGCTATGGTTTTCTCTTCCTCCAATGCTTTTTGAGCTTCCAACAGTTCTTTCTTCATGTTTTCATTCTTGTTTTCTGCCTGTTGTTTTCCCATTTTCTCTCCTTTAAGTTTGAGACCCACATGCAGTAATTCCTGCAATGCTACTTCAGTTTCAAACTTTGAATTTTTAGCTTCTCCTCTTGATTTTTCTGCCTCTTCTTTTAATTTGACGTTTTCAGCCTGTATCATTTGAAATTCTTCTTGCAGGTTAATCAGCTGTACTGTATTGTATGGTGAAGCACTCGCCGATCCTCTTCTCGTTCTCGCTCGATTCATTTTGGCCTTTTAAACAAAGGAACCAACGTATTGTAGAGGAGTGAAGTGAAGTTTTTGATGTTTTCTTTGTCAACTGTCGTTTGTCCTGCACAGAGATGCTGCTGTAGATGTGTCTCTAGCTGTGTCTGGATACAATGAACAATGCTGTAACTAAGTGCTTGTGTTGCACAGTTCTACTAAACATTCCATTCCATGCATGCTCCGCCCACATGGTCAGGAATGTCAGGTGCTGCATCACCAAATGCTGCTCCCGTTGCCTAGCAATAACAGCTGTTTACTTTTTGGGGTCTGGTTCATTATATAATAAAGAAAACATATCCAAGTACTGGGTGCTGAGGCTCAGCGCATATTCTAGCCTGCTGTCTGGGTGGGCAGCTAGAAATCACTGGTGGGCAACATGAGTGAGGAGAAAACTGGAGCAGCCAAGCAGGGAGCTGCAGGTTGCTGGTTTGAGTCTCTGTTCAGATGCTGGTGTCTCCTCTCTCTGAGATGTCTGCAAACAGTCCCAGATAAAACAATAAGGATAATAAACAAACACGTGACTAAAATAACAATTATGACTCTGATGTGTTTCATGTGTAGCAGGATGGCCTCTATACAGCAGTCACTGCAAGCATCCACATCGCCACACTTACTTTTCTTTAAGCAGGCGTGCTGGGGTCCTCCTAAGGAAAGTTTGAAACTTAATTTCCTTCATGCTGGTGAACTTTTTACCAAATATTTTCATCAAAGCTTCTCCATCACTGACAGGGATTGTTTGGATCTTCACACTCATCTCCACCAACCCTAAAAAATGAGTCTCACTTTGTTCATATAATGCCAGGAGTGTCTCCATATTTCACAAAAGTCTATGCAAACATGTAACAGTATCCCATATTCATAGAAATATTATTGATATTATAACAAAAGCTGTCACCAACACAATTGTCAAGTGCTTTTTTATTAGTTATTGCAAATGCTTGATTGCAGTTCTTGCTAGATGACAAAACCATTTATTAAGTTTAGAAGGAAATTACTTTTTCTACATGAGGTAAAGTTGTAGAGCTGTTTCCCCAAACTAAACGAAATCATCATTTAAAAAACTACAATCTGTATTTACTCTGAACATCTGTGTTAACATTTGAAATTGGAAACATGTAAGTGTAACAAACATGTTAAAACATAAGAAATCAGGAAGGGGCATGTATAGGAATTTCTTTTACTTATGAATTAATCACATTATTTTATTGTATGATACCTTGGTGCTACTGGATTTTAACATGTCTCACACTCATACAGTAAGACAAATGGTGGGGGTGTAGTAAGGAAGTTGGGGGAAGCAGACAACTCTACAGGAAGAGTCTTTTGTGTCTGTGAGGACTCTGGTAAGTAGCAAGGGAGTGTGAACCTTAAGGTGTGAAACAGCTATTAATCACATTATTTTTTTGTATGATACCTTGGTGCCACTGGATTTTAATAAGGGTCTGTTATGCAGAAATAACAGATTGTGTACTTACCTCACTAAAATAAAGGCATTTGCAATTGCATAAATTAATATTCATGCTTCATGGTGAAGAGGGAGCTGAGTGTAAAAGCGAAGCTCTCAATTTACCGGTCGATCTACGTCCCTACCCTCACCTATGGCCACGAGCTGTGGGTAGTGACCGAAAGAACGAGATCGCGGATACAAGCGGCAGAAATGAGCTTCCTCCGAAGGGTGGCTGGCCTCTCCCTTAGAGATAGGGTGAGAAGTTTGGCCATCCGGGAGGGGCTCAGAGTAGAGCAGCTGCTGCTCCACATCGAAAGGAGCCAGCTGAGGTGGTTCGGGCATCTGACAAGGATGCCCCCTGGGCGCCTCCTGGGTGAGGTGTTCCAGGCATGTCCCACCGGGAGGAGGCCCCGGGGCAGACCCAGGACACGCTGGAGAGATTATATCTCTCGGCTGGCCTGGGAACGCCTTGGTATTCCCCCGGATAAGCTGGAGGAGGTGGTTGGGGAGAGGGAGGTCTGGGCCTCTTTGCTTAGGCTGCTGCCCCCGCGACCCAGCCCCGGACAAAGCGGATGAAAATGGATGGATGGATGGATGGATGCTTCATGGAATTAGCTTCATAGATCATATTCATAGATGTTATATGCTTCACAGAACATGCCGTATTTCTCCAAATTATAGCCCAGACATATAATATTCAAAATTAATTTGGACCCCAGGTGTTTAAAAGAACCAGGTTGCTATATGTGGTCCGCTGAATAATTGGAGACGTATGATTATGAAAACAATTATTAAGCACTGATGTTCTAACACTACCCAATACAATATTAAATCAATTCAAAAATATTTTACTCAATCCCACAATTCCAAAAAACAAAACAAAACGTAGATGCAGCAACAGTGGGTATTTTCACACATACTAGTGGGATACAGTAGTACTTTGTTTTATTTTTTAACATCTGCCTTCCCTCTCTCAGACACACTTGTCCCGCCCCGTGAGCGAGTATCTTAATCATCAGTAAGTAGGAGAGACTTTCTATCCAATCAGAGGTGAGGAAGGCGGGACCTGCCCCTACTTATTGATGAGTAAGATACTCTTTAACCACACATCAATAAATACAGTTAATAATTCAAACTCTCAGAGCAGTCTTTGTTTTTTACTGATCGTTTCACGTTGGCTTTATTTGTTTTGCTGCTGAAAAATCTCCCTATAGCTGGAGTTCATGATGCTGCTGTGTCGCAGTGTTTCCCCGCAGTGCGAACAGCTGAGCGGATCATGAAGCAGATACGGGAGCAAAGAGGTATCTGCATGACAGAACAAGCGACTACTGCCGCGCACATTTTTAAATACAACCAAACATGCTTCAGAGCTTTTTCAGAAAGTTCTGGTGCTGCTAAAACAAAGCTCCAGTTACAGCTGGGAGAAAGCTTTCAGTGAGCTCTCCGGGATGATGAGCTACAGTGAAGATCAATGGGGAGATGCAGACGGATGCAACAGCTGTTTTTTAAGAGTTTTAAAACACGACTGTTGGGAATAATCTGCCCAACAGTCGTGTTTGATGGCAATGTGGCATGTTGTATAGAGCGCTTTGAGTACTCCGGGAGAGTAGAAAAGCGCTACATAAGAATCAGTCCATTTACCAGTGTTCATAGAATCTCAAAGACATACCGGATTTAAGTTTGTTTACCTGCTTTATTTGTTGACCCAGAAGCAGAGCCACCACAACTTAAGGATTGCCGCTCTCATTTCTCAAAAAAAAATAATAATTAAAAATCGTCTGACGTCCATTTTCTTTTTCATCAATGCAGGAAAGTAGTTTGCAAAGACCGCGATTGTAATTATTGGGGGTGTCCAAATTCATGGGCTGCATCCTCCCAGGGACGCATTTGTAGACCGATTACGTCACAGCGATGCGCCGAAGGCTGACCAATGCGTCCTCCTTTTCCCCGAATTTGAAGGATGGGTCGGGTGTGTCCTTCGTGGCCCACCATATCCCAGAATTCATAGCGCGGCCCAGCCAAACTCCAGTTTCCGGCAATGGCGGCCGCTACTAAGTTTTAAAATTACTCTTATTATTCTTTCTGGGTCATATAATAAACTTTTAACATATTTTCAGGCGAGAATGTGGGTGTGTAAACTTGAAATATCTGCTCAGTTTATCAAGATATTGCATATTTGCAAAAGTGCTTCAACGTTTTCGGAGACGTCTGTTACCCAACAGCTCGATAGCTAGCCGGGAGCTCGAGGGTCACTAGAGCTGCCGAGAACGGCACAACTCCCGGCACATCATTTTCAGATCACCGCTGTCTTTCGCTACTCAGGTTAAACGTAGGTTTACATCCGGCCTACCCGACCTTCTGAGGACCCGGCCCACATAGCCCACGAAGGCCGGGTCCTCAGGAGGATTCAGCCCATGAATTTGGACACGACCTCAGTGTTCCGATTACCAGTCCGGGACTGGTCATGCATGCTGACTGATATAAAAGCGCACCATGAACACATTTCATTGCAACTTACCGGCAGTTGTCAAGACGGTTAACAGACAGCAACAGATTCAAAGTTTCATTTCAAGTAATGGTGCATTACACAGACCTAAGCAATACAAGTAGTGTAATAGCTCATCACTTCAAAAATTACCATTTGCATGCGCTATTATATATCATTCACCCTGTGTAAATAGCTTACCTTCACTTCTGTGGTTCGATCGGGTTCAATGGAAGCCGAAAAAAAGACTCAGAATTTCCTTGCAGTCCCTGTCACTACCCGATCCGTACCGGAAACCCGATCGGTACCCCGCATGCGCAAATCTTACGTCACTTCCTCTCTTTGCCAACATTGCAACATTCAATGGTCGTGTCCAAATTCATGGGCTGCATCCTCCTGAGGCCGCATTTGTAGACCAATTACGTCACAGCGACGCGCCGAAGGCTGTCCAAATTCGTAGACTCCTCCGAATGCAGCCGACAAATGCGTTCTCCTTTTCCCCGAATTTGAAGGATGGGTCGGGTGTGTCCTTCGTGGCCTACCATATCCCAGAATTCATAGCGCGGCCCAGCCAAACTCCAGTTTCCAACAATGGCGGCCGCTACTAAGTTTTAAAATTACTCATACTAATCTTTCTGGGTCACAAAATAAACTTTTAACATATTTTCAGGCGAGAAAGTAGCTGTGTAAACATCAAATATCTGCTCGGTTTATCAAGATATTGCATATTTGCAAAAGCGCTTCGACGTTTTAGGAGGCTTCTGCTACCCACCAGCTCGATAGCTAGCCGGGAGCTCGAGGGTTACTGATGCGGCCGAGAACGGCACAACTCCCGGCACATCATTTTCAGATCACCGTGGACTTTTGCTGCTCGGGTTAAACGTAATATATAAGTCACTTAGACAACCTAAAAATGTTATTGTTTGGCTTTTTTCAGTGTTTTGTTTGTTCGTGAGTAAATCGGTTTGGCTGAGATTAAAGTTATTAGATTAGATTAGATAAAATAAAACTTTATTAATCCCCCGGGTGGGTTCCTCCTTGGTTTTTACAGAGCTGACTAAACGTCAAACAGAAAACTGATTAAACAGAAGTATGAGACAGTCGAGAATTTACGCCAGTGTCCTGTTATATTTTAGATAGCAAGGAGCAGACGGCTGAGTTTATTAAACTCCACCGAGACAGCGGTGACGCTAATCAGAAGGCTAGACCGTCCAATTTCACGGCCATTTACTTCCGGCCTACCCGACCTTCTGAGGACCCGGCCCACGTAGACCGCGAAGGCCGGGTCCTCAGGAGGATGCAGCCCATGAATTTGGACACGACCAATATATTTGAATGATACGGTTAGCACCCAGTTAGCTCCTAGCATTTCTCAACAGCTCTGCCTCCTTTTCGACTACCGGGACATTTAAACAATGGATAATCCGTATCCGCAACAAATTTTTGCTTTTCTTCTCAACAGAGAGCGTTCCCCGATTGAACAACAGCGCCGTAAAATAAGAAGAATGGTGCCTAATGACAGAGTTAATAATACAGACTTTATAATATGTCACGTGAAGATTCAGCAGCCAGATGAAGTGTTTACTGGCAATTGACAGTGATAGCGGACATTATCATCACTTTTCCAACAATCCTCTCCACACAGACAAGCATAAACACACTCGATTATCACTAAATCAAATTTAACACACGTTTGTAATGACGCTAATTCAATTTACAATAGGGTTCATTCGCTCAGTCAGCAGGTGGCGGTATCCTCGTACACTGGGGAGTACACTGCCATTAAACGAACAGAAGAAGAAGAAAACCCCTGCACATGCGCGGTACGGATCGGGTAGACCCGATTTTTTTTTTTTGGTAGACCCGATTTGTATGGTCCGACTTTGCACATGCGCAGTAAGGATCGGGAGTCCCGATCTGTCACTATCTTTTTATTTTTTTGTTTTTGTGTACATTATATTAAATGTTTCATTATCGGAAACATTTTAAGAGATACTTGTTATTCTTAACATCTTAACAGATACTCTGACCTGTAACTATCGTAAAATGCTTCGACCGGAAGTAGACACCTTTCGCGCATGCGGGGTACCGATCGGGTTTCTGGTATGGATCGGGTAGTGACAGTCCCGCTCAGTCAAAAAGCACGGTCTGGCGCATGCGCAATTAGGAACATAAGACTCACGGTTTGGGGGTATATTTACTGCATTTTTTAATGTAATGTTGTTACTCTTAAGAAAACGGTATAATAAACCCATTACTTTATAATTCCTTGGCTGAGTGCAATAATAGAGTAAATTTTATATGATTTGCATAGATTATATATACCTCTCTCCAAAATAGCTTTTATCAGTGTACTTCTGTAAACCCAGCCTTAGAACTGCTGGGGCTCCAAACATGACATTTAAAAAAATGCATGTTTCTTTCAGTATTTCAGTATTTTTTATTTTTTGGACTTGGAGCAGTTGTGTATTTGTTTCAGCATTGTGGAGTACAGTAATTGTCTGTGTGGCTATAAATGAAAAGCATAATTAAAGGAAACATGATTTATTATATACAGTATATATATATATATATATATATTCTACGTTGACTTGACAGAACGATATTCAATAATGAAATACATACATTAGCTGATAAACTGGGTTTACAGTTAATTAACAGGAATCTTTATTGCCGTATGTGTTGACGTCTTAACAGTGTATATAATGTATGGCAGATATACTGGGTGAAATTTGCTTAGTAGCTGGTCCATATTTTGAGGCTTTCCCTTGAATAATAGGTGAATAATTCACTTTCTTGCTGACTGTACAGAAATATAATGAGACAATAAAAGGAAGAAGTGGAGGAAAGTTTCAGTGGGATCAATAAAATACAGAATTCATGCTCTGGCTTCAGCTGATCCACAAACACATGTAGTCTAAACACCAGTTATTCATATAACAATCTATTCTTCCTCACTCAGTCTTTTCATAACTGCATTAAATGTCCAGTATCGCTCCTTGGGTTCGAGTCTGCCCCTAAGCCATTTACCACATGCCTTCCCTCTCCTCTCTTCTGTCTTTCCTGACTTATCTCTGCTGTTCTGTTGTAATAGGTGACAGGTAGCTCTTGAGCTGTGTAACTTTTATACATAAGAAGACTTTTGTTCTAAAATGTAACATATACTCATAAATCCAGCTGGTAAACATGCTAATATCTCTATTATTAGATAACCCAAATCAATTCTGTGGTGATAAAACTGTACTGGCTCATCATTTTGTGCAAATGTGATCACATGTGTGTGCATATATAACACCTCGACTCCCCCTCTCAAACACCTCATCCTGAACACAGCCCCAGTCCCAGCTTTCAGTCAGACCACATGAATCCTGTAACACATGCATGTGTACACCCACAGACCTTGGCTAGCTACACCATGAGCCCCCAGGTCACAGATGTCTGTATGTGGCAGTAATGAATATTGAATAAGTTGAGTGATATCATTTCCATTCTGCCTCATGTTGCCTTCCACTCTTACCCTCCAGTCTCGAAGCTGACCCCACCCTTTTCCTCCAGATGGCAACCTTTGGTCCCCCTGGCGTGCCAAAGCTGTCAAGCAGGAAGGATTTCCCAATTATTAACATTGCTGTTTCAGAAAATGGCCTTGAACTATGGGGACAAAAATCTGATTTTTTTTTTTTGTTGTTTTTGCTTTCAGTACACTGAAGCTGTGGCTCATGTTTTTGCTTTCACTACACAGAAGCTGTGGCTCATGTTGCCATGAAATGATAAAGATTGATAATAATTGCAAATCAGTGTTACAGTTATCTGCTATTTGACAGTTACATCAATTTGACTGGTAAGTCTGGCAATCTGTGATGATGTGTAAAATCATGATTTGTAGAGCTTACAGTGTTTCAACATATGGCACCCATTCAAAAGATTTTGAATTGTGTTTGTAGGAAACTTTCAGAAACTTTCATAATGGATAAAAACAACAGAGACTGTTTGTTACCAGAAACCTTTTCTTATGATCTCCAGGAGACCACAGCTCAGGCCCTAATGTCCTTCCAAAGATCGGCTGTCAGTGGACACATTTACTGTTTAAACTATGTTGATTATATTCTGTAATAACCTCAGCCATCTGCTGCAAATAATGCCAATATCGCTTTTGAAAAATGCGGGGCAGAAGAATTCCAAAAATCATTGAAAACACAAAAGTTTGACTTGGTTACGCAACACAAGGTTGCTGGTTTCTGGTGCTGTTTTTATGCAGAAATCCTATGGGTCTGTACAAGGCTTTTCCACTCCCGTTGGACTGCAATTAGGCTGGTTGGAGTGATGTGGTGCCAGAGGCCTTAGTATGAGCTACTTCACACAAGTCCTCAGAGAAATAACAGAGCTTACCTCTCTCGAACTTTTCCTGTCTCACTCCACACGCAGTCAGCCCGTCTCTTTCACTTTCACTTTCTCTCCTCATTTCTGTCATCACTTGCTTCTCCCTT
>NC_137933.1:16495204-16922704 GCF_963969265.1 Rhamphochromis sp. 'chilingali'
CTGTAGGCAGGCTGAGGAGGAGGATATATACGGTATGTGTAAAGTGTCTTTTGAACAGACAAGTTTTTGCTCTTGATGAGTAACTCTGCTGTCCTGACTTGAGTGGGAAGTTCATTTCACTGGAGAGGCAAGAGAGGGAAGAATCAAGGCCAGGTGATGAAGTAATGACAAGGTTACCCGCACGAATGAAGAACCATTGGTGGAGTAAGAACGCACAGCTTAAGGGCTTTTGTGGGTTGTTCTTTTCATTATTAAATTAATGTGTAGGATTCGGGAGCATGCACAGATATTTTGCAAAAACAGCACGCCTGCATCTGCAATTATCTGCCACTGCGCTGTTGTTAAAGAGTATTCCTTTGGAAAGATTCATCTCTGTCATTCTGTCTTTATCTCCCCCTCCTCTACCATGTCTATCTGTGAAAGATGAAGTCTTTAAGACCCACACTAATCCTGTCATTATGCTGTCGTCTTCACTGGCATATCTTTTCACTTTCTTGGTTATCCTGTGGACTTAAGCAATTATTGCGCTGCAATTGAAACATCAAGTAATTAATTCATTTTGTATGTTGAGCATACTTGGGTTGATGTCACACTTCGAGTGTGAGACGAGTGTGTTTATGGGTCAGCTGTTGAGAAGGGTAAGAATAGCAGTCAGGATTTTATGCATCTCTTGGCACATGGGACACCCACCCAAGGCCATGAAGTATATAACATGCAGAGTAATGTCATTTAGACCTTGGCAAGCTTCTTGTGTCCCACTCAGGGGACTATCTCGCCTCCACAGTGCTATCTCTCTCATCCTCTCTATTCCCTCTATGTTTCCCCTGCCTCTTCTTTTCATCTGCTCCATTGCTGCATGCCACATTGTTGAATTCTCTTTCTTCAGTCTGTTCCTATTCTCCATTTCCTTCTCTCTCTCGCTTCTCATCACTCTTCTTGGCCTCCCTCCTTTCATCTTAATTGTCTAGCCCTCTCTCTGTACATCTTCTGCCTCCTGGTGCATGCTGTCATCTGCGACCAGCGTGGCACAGAGCGCCGCAACGCACTGCGGTGCCATGATCCAGAAACCCCACATTAACACTGGGATTTCACCCAGAGATTATTTAAGTGTGGCATGCCTGCCAGGCAGGGTTCTTCTCTGTAATCTCTACAGCCCCATGAATAGAGTAGGACTGGGAAAGAGGGGGTTTGGAGGAGTTTGAGGGCTGATTGGGTTCTAGAATGGGTACAGTATGGGCTTTTAGGCATTCTCAATATTTCAGTTCCATATGGAGTTGGATTTAGGAGGTGGGGTGATAGCTCAATGTGTCACAGAGAAACTGAGGTTAAATCCCTGGCAATATGATCCTCTTCTTCTCAGTTAGCTATGTATCCTTCTGAGGTTTGCAAAGTAATTTAATTTGAGGTAATTGTAGCGAGGATCCATAATTAAAAGGATTAAAATGCATGCCATTTATAGATGGGCTAAAGGAAATGAAATGATGAGGCCGCTGGCACCATTTCTGCTAATGCCCCATACATGTCTTTCCTTTTCATATCCACTCCTTTGTCAGGGAATTCAGATTTGCATTATTTAATGTGTCACAGGATTCAAATGTAGGATAAAAATAACAACTGCAGACGTTCACAGCGATGACACCACATGTCTGGCTGTTATTACTATCTTGTGCACATTTCATTTCACTTATTTTATTTTTTATCATACTAGTCTACTGTTTGAATTATGTCCCAGGAAATGTGTTTCTCTGTGTCTATTTGTGATGACAGAGCGTGTCCTCGACTCAACGTGGTCACCCTCTCACAGCGGCAAAGGTCTTTGACCCCATCAGAGAGTCAGAGCGCCTGCTGATTTTTTGACATTGAGAGGGGAACAGACAAAGCTACTCATCAAATGTCCAATGACTGAGAGAACTGTAGGAGGAATGGTTTTTGATACAATGCCATTTACAATTTACTACCTATTCTTTGCCTCAACAACAGCTTGAAAAGGGTTTGTGTTGCCGCTTATTATTATTTAAATATTAGTTTTCTCAGCATATCCTTTGTGAACATTTCTGTGAGGCAAACATTAAAAGATCTGTTTTTGTTTTTTGCTATTTCAAAAATGGAGAGGCTGGACTCAAATAAATACTGCAAAGCAACCTATGAGGATGTACACTGCATAAGCACAGAAATGTCAACAATAAGGCAACTTACCACCATATTAGTTTAATTGTCAACAACAAAAACAAACAAAGTGTTATTGCTGGAGAAGATTATGGAGTGGAATTTCTTTACAGTAGCACATTTTTCATATTTTGTATACTTTATGGTGTGAAACATCTGCATTTGTAATACCTACTTTATATTATCTATTTAACTCTCCATTTGTTTGTTTATTCTTTTCAGCTGTTAAGGTGAGCTGAAAACTTCTGCACTAAAATAGAATTTGAAGGTTTTTTTTAAAACCAACAGATATGTTTGATAATTGTAGGCATAGAGTTGTCTATAAAAACAATATTACATTTGTATTTTCATCTACCTTGTAGTTTTATGTTTCTGTGGCATACGGGACTGAGACATGTGTTCCAAACACACCTGAGTGGTGTATTACTTTGCTTTCATCCTCATGCCTCATGTTATGCAGCTCCATGCTGGAAAGAGCTATTACAATAGGAGTAGCAAGGGAGAGTCATGGTGGTAGGCACAGATGTAAGGATTTAGGAGTACCTCAATGCCTAGCATTTACACAGGCAGCATGACAAAGGTATTCTCTTAACAACAGTCCTTTAGAGAGCCAATGAGGGAACATAATCCTTAAGATTAGTTTGATTGATTTGTTTCTTCCAACAGGATTCAAAATAGCAAGGTTGTTATAATCGTTCTCCTCTATCGAAACAAGTGAGGTGGAAAAGAAGCGTACACTGACAGCATAATGATATCTGCTCGACTGTTGATTTTATGAGTACCTTTTTCAAAACTGAAATGGTAGAATTTTTTTAAAAAGCCTTACATTTCAAAAAGAGCCCTAATTTCCACATTTACAATTATAGTCAAATTTGTCAGTGTCAGAAATGAATGCCGAATGCCTCTTTTCAGTAAAGTTGAACGTCAAAGTGTGTTGGAAAAAAAACAAAAACAAATCTACACTTAACAGGTCAACTGAGTATTATCACCAAAGCACATTTGAAGTAGCAAAAGATGCAAGATGTGTAAAATTAGTGAAGGAAAAGAAAAAACATTTTGATGAGTGGGAGTTATAATGACTATTTCATATTTTACTTATTCCAGATGGTTGCATTTCATCTAAACAGTGACTACAACCCACCATATCTATTTCTTGTGATAAACAGAGAAAATCATACCAGATTGCTTGTGCTGGTTAAAAGCGAAGCATTGTCATTTGTCCAAATATCATTTAAAAGGTTAACTTCATGCAATTGCACATTTTCAATCCCTACTAACCGGCACTTCTGAAATCTACATCTTTGAGCTCTACTGCTTCTTTTTTTCACTTATTAATATTTATGTAACATGAAAACTAATATTTTTCCATCCTTATATGCTCTGTTGCTCTGAAAGCTGAGTGATTTGTTAAGGGAAGAGGGATATGGCTGCAGAGGATGTGGGTAACAGTTTAAATGTCCTTGACAAGTGCACAGTTTGCAAAGGAGCAAATTTAATTTCCATGGTTTGAATTTTCAAAGGTATCACCTGCTGTAATTGCTTGACTGGGGGATCCATAAATCATTGTTCAGTAAGGTCATCTTGTAATTTCTTCCCTAATGCTGGCATTTATTTTCTTAGCATCCTCTCTTTCTTCTGATTTAATCTAGCTAGGTCATTTGAGAGATTAATTGCTGCCATCTTCAAAAACAACAAATTAGTTTCACACATGTTCTGACATTAAGACTGAGTAACCCCACGTAACAACATCTAGCCTGTCACAAAAATTCCCGACCACATTGGTGCTCGGTGTCATGTGAGTTTGCCACTGTTACAAAGTAATCACAATAAAGTGGTTTTTCCTCTTCATCTGAGAAAATGTAGATTTGACTTCTATAGAACTGGTGGGCTAAATTAATAATATACCACCTTCACATAGTTGTATGTTCTCCTTTTGCTTTTGACATGAATGTCATTAAAGGTCAGAAACGATGTAAATTAAATCAATGTTTTTGATTATCCCACTTCATCATTAGTTCTGATTAATTTCTCTCTTCAAAAAGATGAAAATGGGAAGCTGATCTCCTACTATTTCTAGTTCGATAATCACACTTTCATCTTCAGCCGTAAATTAGACTTCCCTTTTATCTTTCAAGTAGTGAGGTAAAATACATCAGCCCATCAACAAGTCATATTTTCAAACTCTTAATAATTGGAAAGACTGAATTTAGCCTGGAACCAAAAGAGATGTAAAGGTTCTTATTCCATTAAGACAGCTTTGTTCATCATGCAGTCTTATTAAAGTTAACATATAGTGTGTTTTTAAAGTGTGAGAATAACTGCAAAAACACTTTCTTCTCAACCATCGTGACATATAGTTGTTACAATCTGACAATGAAGGATTAAGTCCTGGGACTAGGAAGTGTTGTTTTGAAACTTTTGATATAACTAAGTAGGTCGCTGTTACCTCCTGCTTACTTAGATCTTTTACCTTCTTAATTTGTTTGTGCTTTCAGCTACAAAATGTCTGTTACACATAAGAGGTATGGCATTAGTGATATAGAATATATACAGTACTTTTTAAACAAATTTCTTTGGAGAAGTTTAAACAGTCTCTCAAACTAAATATATGCTATATTTTTACCAGTGCATCTTTTTGTCTGTAAGAATATATATAGCAATCATACGTGGGCCATATTGTAGATCCGGTCCCTCTCACAGATGGAGATTGGAAGAGACTTCTGGGTTGCACAGACCTCCTGCAAAGATGTGATGGACACTTAATTACTTGGCTGACAGAAGTTATTCGCCACCTGCACCCAACAGGGGTTTCTGCCAGGCCCTGACCTCCACTTCCTCCCAGTGCACCCACCAGCTCACAGAGCAGATTTCTGCATATGGCTATCAGTCACATTCCATGTTATTATTATCAGGTTTTATTTCATTTTTAGTCTTGCTTTGTCGCTTTGTGCAAACACATGCACTGAAATACAATACTCATTTTTCATTACTGCAATAAATCTGTAGGAAATCATCATTTACTGATGATTGTCATTAAATTTACGTTTATCAAATCAGTGGGGATTTTTGCATTTGTACAATATCTATCCCGAGTGTGAGAGATGTACATTAAAGAAAAGCTTTGACACAGATGACTGAAATGCAAACTTTAAAAGTTTTATTTTGCAAACTTGCATCGCTTTGACTGTTTCTTATTTAGACTTTGCATTTTTAGTACATTTCTAATATTATTTTCTACTACTGAGGACACAGCTTCATGTGATCCAGTAGCTTTAAATATATAACTGCCAATTTTTGTTAACACCTTAACACCACTGTAGCCGAGGCAGACGGTTCTCACAGTTGAGGAGGAGGTGCTAACTTTTTTGTCACTGCCAATTTAATGCCTGAACAACTTGCAAATTTTGACACATTTGCTTATTTAACAGGTAGAAATCATTGCGAACTACATGGTATGATGTAGCTACAAGCTTATGTTTAGATGTGAGGGACCAAAAACAAGTAGCAATACACTGTTAATGCCAAGAGTACAAATAGCATGCAGTTACTTTGAAGTAATCTGCATGAAATGAATAATCCATGCAGTATATAGGTGACCTTGGAAATAATAAAAAAAAGAGACAACCCTTCATTTTTTTACAAGCTGAAGTTTTATACAAAATCATAGATTATGGGCCACAAGTTTTCAAGCATACATTATTTCCATTTGATTCAGAACATTTTAATAGACACTATGGCACTGTCCTCTCCCTCAGGTAATTATGAATAAATGTATATGTAGGCAGAACGTTGTCTGAAATTACAGTTATTAACAGAGAGGAGATGTACCTCAATATTGCAATTACAGAGCTCTCCTGGGATTAACAAAATTCTGTTTTATTATCAAATTCCTTCAGGCTCCAGGTACTGATCAACACAGAGAATTACATGTCTTTCTGTCATTACAGTCTATGCCTCCCACCCACCCCCATCCATTTTCATTTTTTGTGCTACCCACTTGCTGTATCTCTGCAAATGAGCATTCACTGGACCTACTGTGCCCTTCAGTAGCTTGTTACATACTTTAATGGAATTGACATGCAAACCTGCGCTTTATATCACGGGATGAAGCTATGAAGAGTTGCCAAAAAATTTACCCAGTTTTAGAGACTTAAGAAAAGAAGTGTGTGTGTGTGTGTGTGTGTGTGTGTGTGTGTGTGTGTGTGTGTGTGTGTGTGTGTGTGTGTGTGTGTGTGTGTGTGAATTAATGATTAATTAACGAAACATAATTATGGCTTTACAACACATTGTAAAATATATGATGAAAGGCAATGAATGTTATTGAGGTACAAGTTTTGTGGGGAGCCATGAAAGAAAATTGCAATATAACCTAATGCATGCACTGCAGTAAACCACAGAGTTCAACCCAGTCTCCTACAAATTATATTATATGCATCTGATTTTCAAGGGTTATTTGATTATATTTTTTACAAGCAACATTTCATGCCTTTACAAAAGTACTGTGCCAACTTAAGCAAAGAGCAAAGTAAGACTGAAAATTGTAGAAATGGATGGAAATACAGTGTTTTACTAAAAAAAGAGGCTTATTAGTTATACTGCAATACCATACTATGGCATTATTTGGTCTGTGATATTAGCATGTTGCTTGGTAACATGATGCTGCTACAGATACTCCCCTACACAAGGGTTCACCAAAGGCGATTTGTGTCTTCTCCAGCTGGAATTAAACCAGTAACCTTTTGCCTGACAAGCAAATGTGTTAACCAGGACACCAATGGAAGACAGACATTTTGAGTTTTGAATATATATAGAGCGAGTTTTGACATCTGACATTTTTGAATATAAGTTTATCTAATATTATTAAACAGAATAAAATCTTTGACATATGTTAATCAAATGTATTGCAATTCTAAATACCTTAGCTAGTATAGAAGAATCAGTTTTAAACACAACTCTCAGCAGAGAGAGGAGAGCTGTGAATTAGGTGAATAATCTGTAAATTGTACCTCCCAACTTTGAAGTTTATTCTTATTCTAATGGCTGCTTCAATTCGTAATAATATACTTGCTGAATATTGTTTCAGTAGCATATAATCACTACCATACAATTTGAGATGCTGATTACCAGTAGTTTACACTGTTACACACCACTAAACCAATTTTTTTTGCTCACATGAAATGTAATACATAGCGATTGTGCTGCCAGTGACAATTTGTTTTCTTCTTATCCCTTCAAGATTAAAATCAATACTCACTACATAAAACAAAGATCCACATCACAAACAAAAACATAAAGACACGCTGCATTATGGCACGCCGTGAAGCAACTGAACTGAACCGCTGAGCTACACTGAAGCAGTCATTATTTTCTTTCATTTAGATTTTACTTTCTAATGTCTTCTTTAATACAGGAAAGAGAATTAGGGCTTTGGTGCACTATTACTTTTTTATGGGGTCAACTTGATCATTATCTGTATGTTACATTACTTACATCATTAAAAGCACAGCAAGCCCACACTAATTAAAAGATTATGCTCTTGTTTTCAATTGGAAATCTATTCGTCATATGGCAACATAATAACCATCATCTGGGTGGGTTTTTTGTATGTGTGTTTGAGGACAGGATTGTAATATATTTATGTCCCTCAATAATTGATATTTGGACTGTCAGGGCACCAATTTGTCCAAGAGTTTTCCAGAAAATTGGCTTAATAAAATTTATTCTCCCCTGCCATAAAATTCGTTCACTAGACTGCAAGAGGCAACTGTGAAAACTGTATTTATCATCACATACTTTATTCGTTATTGTAATCAACTATAGTAATATAAAATATGAATAAATGCATTTGTGTCACTGTTGAGATACTCACTGTCTTAGATGAGAAATCATATTAAAAGGTCAGTGACTGAGTTTTATGTAGTAGAAGATTAAAGAAGGAGATGAAATCAGTTACATATGCCAATTGTTGTCATGGCGACTGAACACTTCCACAGGACCGTACCAAACTTTGTATTTACACTGCCTTGCACAATAACTTAATAAAGAAAGTGAATTACTAACAAGGAAGAATTTAAAGAATGAAAAGAAATTTAAAAACAAGTCTTTGTTCAATTAAATCATTATGGTACTGTGTATTTAGCTAATATAATTCTTAAATAAAATAAGAACAACAGTTGTTTAAACTTAAGAATAACAATACGAAAGGATTAGGGATTTTCTTATCTCAGTGCCCTACAAAGAATCATTTCAGTAGCACAGCTGACTTAATTTAACCATTCAGATTTGGGTGTTCAGACTCATAAACTGTAATTAATTAGGCCTACTGCTGAAAAATGACATTATTGTTCCAAAGCTAGAATGCTTCCAGCAAATTTGTCATTAGCAACCCTTTAACTATTCATTGCTCAATAAACATGAATAATGCGCTTTGTCTTTGGTGGGTTTTATTCTGGTATCGATGGGATTTCTTTTGGTACTTTTTTGGGGGTTATATGTGTTACTTATGTTAGAGATAGCAGTGCTGTCAAAAGTAAAAGAATTTTCTGTAAAAAAATTGTATAGTACAGTATAGTTTAGTAAGAAAGATATGCAGCGTTTGTCTTAAAACCCTATGCACTTCATAATATATATATAAAAAAAACACATAATATAACACTTTCTGTAATTGTAAGTGTGCACAAGGTAACACATCAAGTCACACTAGGCATAACCAGAAATTAGTATCATATATTCTTTAAGGATTTTTTTGGCAGTTATGTAGGTTTACAGTATGTCATGTCATCAAAAAAAAAAAACCAGTAAAAATTATAGTAATACTTTAAAGAAAATGAATAAAAACTACAACAATAATATACTCTTAGGTTCTGGTAATAAAATTATACATTAGCAAAGAATTATAAAGTCCATCTCTCTGTTATACTTTCAGTTAGCTTTAGCTAGTTAGCCATTTTTTGCGTCCTCTGTCTTTTTCTGTTAATGTTAATGTATCTACAGCAGTGCTGTAAAGCGCAGCTTTGAAACAATCTGCATTTGAAATTATTCTTCTAAACGTTGTAGTACAAATGATTCTTACAACAAAAAGCGCTTGTTAGCCCTGAGTAACACATATTCTTTGGCTGTCTGTTGAGCAGTGGCCTGGGCCCCACCCACAGTGAAAGTTGACCTCAGAAGCAGTATGACAAGAAATACCAGCAAAAGCCAGGTCACAGTCATTTCCTGTTTGACAATGTAGCATTATATATGGTAAATGGTAAATGGCCTGCATTTGTATAGCGCTTTTCTAGTCCCTAAGGACCCCAAAGCGCTTCACACTACATTCAGTCATTCACCCATTCACACACACATTCACACACTGGCGATGGCAAGCTACATTGTAGCCACAGCTGCCCTGGGGCGCACTGACAGAGGCGAGGCTGCCGGACACTGGCGCCACCGGGCCCTCTGACCACCACCAGTAAGCAAACATGGGGTTAGTATCTTGCCCAAGGATATTTGGCATGCAGCCAGGAGGCAGCCTGGGATCGAACCACCGACCTTCTGATTAGTGGCTGACCTGCTCTGCCACCTGAGCTACAGCAATATATGCTGATCTTACAATTTTATCTTACCTAAAATTATATTTTACTGGCTGTATTTTGCAATTTTTTTATAGCTTTTTTTTAACTTATGTTGACTATGAAAATAATCATTTACAACTGACAACTTTAACCTTTTAAACCTTGGACTTCACCTTTGTCTACAAGGAACCGTGAACTTAATAAAACATTCTTCATGCCATCTCTCTTGTCCTAATCATCAGTTTCTAAATCTAAAATACACAATTTTTCCTCCTTTTTTAAATTTTCCATCTACATTAATGTTACTTTTGTTTAACCTTATGAAAGATAAATGTTTATTATTGCACTTATACCAACTAAATTTTTGTAAACATGTATGAACTCTGGAGGCAGCCGACAGGTATCGACAGGCCAAGCGGAATACAGCTCGGGCAGTGGCTGAAGCAAAAACTCGGGTGTGGGAGGAGTTCGGAGAGGCCATGGAAAAAGACTTTCGGACTGCCTCGAAGAGATTCTGGCAAACCGTCAGGCGTCTCAGGAGGGGAAAGCCCCTGGTGTTGATGAGGTCTGCCCCGAGTTCCTGAAGGCTCTGGACGTTGTAAGACTGTCCTGGTTGACACGCCTCTACAATGTTGCGTGGAGATCAGGGGCAGTACCTGTGGACTGGCAGACCGGGGTGGTGATCCCCATCTTTAAGAAGCGGGACCGGAGGGTGTGTTCCAACTACAGTGGGATCACACTCCTCAGCCTCCCTGGGAAAGTCTATGCCAGGGTGCTGGAAAGGAGAGTTCGTCCGCTAGTCGAACCTTGGATACAGGAGGAACAATGCGGTTTTCGTCCTGGTCGCGGAACACTGGACCAGCTCTTTATCCTCTCAAGGATATTGCATGGGAGTTTGCCCAACCAGTCTACATGTGTTTTGTGGACTTGGAGAAGGCCTTCGACTGTGTCCCTCGGAGTGTCCTGTGGGAGGTGTTGCGGGAGTATGGGGTGTCTGGCCCATTGCTACGGGCCATTCGATCCCTATACAACCATTGCAAGAGCTTGGTTTGCATTACCGGCAACAAGTCGGATTCGTTCCCGGTGGGTGATGGGCTCCGCCAGGGCTGCCCTTTGTCACCGGTTCTGTTCATAATTTTTATGGACTGGATTTCTAGGCGCAGCCAAGTGGCGGAGGGCTTTCGCTTTGGTGCCCTCAGAATCTCATCTCTGCTTTTTGCGGATGATGTGGTTCTGTTGGCTTCATCGGGTGAGGGCCTCCAGCTCGCACTGGAACGGTTCGCAGCCGAGTGTGAAGCAGCGGGAAAGAGGATCAGCACCTCCAAATCTGAGGCCATGGTTCTCAGCCGGAAAAGCGTGGAGTGCCCACTCCGGGTCGGGGATGAGTTCCTGCCCCAAGTGGAGGAGTTCAAGTATCTCGGGGTCTTGTTCGCGAGTGATGGGAGAAGGGAGCCGGAGATCGACAGACGGATTGGGGCTGCGGCTGCAGTGATGCAGACACGGTCCATCGTGGTGAAGAGGGAGCTGAGTGTAAAAGCGAAGCTCTCAATTTACTGGTCAATCTACGTCCCTCACCTATGGCCACAAGCTGTGGGTAGTGACCGAAAGAACGAGATTGCGGATACAAGCGACAGAAATGAGCTTCCTCCAGCTGGCCTCTGCCTTAGAGATAGGGTGAGAAGTTCGGCCATCCGGGAGGGGCTCATGTAGAGCCGCTGCTGCTCCACATCAAAAGGAGCCAGCTGAGGTGGTTCGGGCATTTGACAAGGATGCCTCCTGGGCGCCTCCTGGGTGAGGTGTTCCGGGCATATCCCACCGGGAGGAGGCCCCGGGGCAGACCCAGGACACGCTGGAGAGATTATATCTCTCGGCTGGCCTGGGAACGCCTTGGTGTTCCCCCGGATAAGCTGGAGGAGGTGGCTGGGGAGAGGGAGGTCTGGGCCTCTCTGCTTAGGCTGCTGCCCCCGCGACCCGGCCTCGGATAAAGCGGATGAAGATGGATGGATGGATGGATGGCTGCTTTTGACCACAAACTGAATCATCCTCTATTAACACTGCCAGTGATCAAAGTGTCTCAATATTCTGTGCCCTATTTGACAGCCAAGGCTCGCGTGTCTGAATATTCCCACATAAACAACCTGGCTGATCCCTTCAACACAGTCAGCGTGTCCTCATTGAATATCATTTCACCTGTTAAGACTATGTCATACTTTTATTTAAGAATTTTGATAAACTGATAAATCCATCCCCATCTTTCACTTTTGCTCATCATGAAATGTTTTTTTCTTTCCTTTTTTAAATCCTATTTTACTGATAAAATGAAGTCACTTAGTATTTGATTACACCCAACTTACTACTGTGTCTTTGATTACAAGTGTACTGTTCAAACCAGTTTTATTTGATTACTTTGTCTGTACTTTTAGAAGTGCTGTCACACATGAGAGTGCTTTCCTTTGATATATACTGCCTTCTTTTTACTTGAAGTAATATATACTATTGAGCTCAGTCTTCTTGGTATTTTTAATATTTCCTTGTTAAGTAGTTTGTTCCCGAAGACTTGGGCTAGATCCCTCTTTCCTTTAAAATCATAGGCCAGTTTCTAAGTGACCTTTTTATCTCAAAATGCTGATGTCTCCTTTTTATGCTGATGACACAAAGATATATTTGCCCATTAAATGATCCTATCCAGATATGCTGAGATTGATTAATAATGGTGTGAAATCCTAAATTGGATGTCAAGCAATTTTCTCCAACTGAACTCAAAACTTAAATTACTGTCATCGAGTCTTAACTCTTGAACATTTATGTCATCTGAGCATGAAAAAGTGAGTGAAGTGAATAAATTAACCTCATAGTTACATTACACAAGTAACTATGTAATGTGTCATGCAAAGAATCTGCATGCAACATTACAACAGAAGTCTAAAAATATTTTGAATTTTCCAGTGTAGAAAAGAGTCGCTTTCTGCAGTGTAATGTAGAGATCCTTCCTAAATTCTTTCTTTAACTTGCACTATAGTTGTATTTGGTCCCAAACCTAGTACTCATCCTTACCCTGGGTCATAGTGCGATGTACAGTCTAACAGTGACAAAAGTGCAGATGCTGAGGTGTTTTGGATCTCACTATAAATAGGATGCAAGGTGTTTTCTACAGTGAAATTTAGTTCAGTCCTCATCATCCCTTTTTACTGTTGCCTCCAGGCCAAACAGCGGTTTTTCACCAGTTTATTAATTCCTTGTCGGTACCTTTTCTTCTTCGTCGTCACAAAGAACAGTGTTGCTTCCCCGAGCTGATACTGTGCATATGGTCTGCTGCATGCACTTAAGAGTCAGAGCTCAACAACAACAGTCTAATCTGCCCTTCTTCTCCCCAACTCTCTATGTTATCAGCACAGCACAGTTTGTTTTTAATATGGAAATCTCACCACGTCTTCAAATGCAGCTTCAGCATATTTTCACTGTGCTTACTCACATTCTCAGTTACTTATTCCTCTAGGAATATATTTATTTCCAAAAAATCAGTAGAGGCAAGTTTGTCAGTTGTCTATATCTGGTGCCGGTGTTGCTCTGGGAGTTGATGTTTGCTGTGGATATGTATAGTATTAAGGCAAATATAGGAAGACATGAAAATGCATTTTGGTTCCATTCAAAAATCAAATATTTGATCTTTTGGAAATCTTGAATGGAGACTCTGGTCTCAGAAGGTCATTTGTCTTTCAGCCATTCGATCATCCTTTTTTGCTTATCCAATTTAGGGTTGCGATGTGCCTCGCAGAGCTGTCATAGGGTGAGACACACAGGGCAGACAACCATTTACAATCACAATCACCAATTAACCACGTCTTCAGACTGTGGGAGGAGACACGGGGGAGAACATGCAAACTTCACACAGAAAGATCCCGGCTAGTTGGTGGAGTCGAACTCAGGGCCTTCTTGCTGTAAGGCAACAGCGCTAACCGCACCACCGTGCTGCCCCCAAATGTATTTCAGATTTTGAGGAAATTTATTTTGCTTTCCCACACTGCCAAAGCTCTTCATGTTTCTACAATCCAATTCTCTTCTCACAAGTGCTGCACTGTGAAAAGCAGTTTCAGCTAAGAGTGGTTGTAGGTGGCACGACCCAGAAATTTGTGGTGTACAGTAGATGGACAAAAAAAGCTCAACATCTGTATTGTCCCTGTGCTATTATTCCAGTAACTTTAAACTTGTTTTCCAAGTGTGAGAGCCCAGATGATTTTAATAGTATCTGTTGTATCACTTTTAGAGAGTCATGTAGAAAATGTAAGAGCAAAAAGAGGAATAACAAATATGGTATGTGATTACAGAATTAGTTATTGTAAGGCTTAGCAGTTAAAGCAGAATGCTGGAAAGTCGAAAGAAGCTGAAATAACTTTTTCTAAGATAACTCTTTTTCACTAAGGCTTAGTAGCTCCAGATTTAAACCTTTATATCATGCCAAGGAGTTTAATTGAGTTTTTAACAGAGGTGAATAATGAAAATGCTCACCAAATGCTCTCACGTGTTGATTTGTTGAAGGAAACTTGTAATTTGTAATTTATGTTACTTGGTAATGCGAGCTATCAGACCACATGCTGTTTTAAAGCACTCTAGGCCATTTAAGCAACAAGCCATGCTACTGTAGAATTACCACTTTAGTGTGCTTCCAAATCATCATTAATCTTACTAATCAGGCAAACCGTAGTCCAGGGCACATGTTGGAAGAATGAACAGGAGCAAATAGGAGGTTAAGAGACTTATTCTTTGAAAAGTGAAAAGGAGGGAAAATGCTAATTACATTTCTCGAGGTTCTTTTCCAAGAAACACACAAAGTTCAGTTTCACACACTTCTTCACACACCATACTGTACAGCTGACATTAAAAAAGTCTGGTCGAGAGAGAGAGAGTAGCTTTAACTGAAAATTTGAATTACAAATTGATCTGAGAATAGCTTTAAGTGAGGTCTAAGATAATAATATTTACCACTGATCATGGAAAATTATGTAAATGATAGTCATTTTTTGACAGGCTTTGTGTTTTTTTTTCTTACAATTGCTCACCTTCACTTCCCTTTTATTTTTCTTCGCTCCCCTTCAATTTTTTTATCTGACCACCCTTCACTTCCATTCTCAAACTTTGTCTTTTTTTTCTATTTTGACTCCATCCTGCACTTCATCTCCTCTCATGAGAAGCTTCTTGCTGGCCTCAAAGGGAGCACTAGAAAGGATCCATCAGCCAGACTGGTATTCTCAGGAGAATGCATCCAGTGTTTTGCTCTGTTCTGCTCCACTCACTATTATATCTATCCAACCCTAGATAGCCTTTACTGTAGATCACAGGGCCTGTTTTCAAATTTGCTGCATAGCAGTATGAAGCTGTGATTCTATGCCTCGTTGGTTACCAACCACTATAAGACTCACACATTTCCCCAGGCTATTTACAATATATATATATATATACACTTTTACTACAAGACGGACCTTTATGTATTGGTTATGTTTATAACATTGTGTGCCATTACATGCCTTAGTGTGCACAGTGATGGAAAGGTGGCATGCGTATATATCCTTAGTAGTAGAAGATAAAAGGGTCACAAAGAAAAAACTTACACCAGAAGCATACAGAATAAATCTCTCTGACATATCTTGAGGGTTTTTGAGTGGTAGTGGAAAAACAGCACTATGGAACTTTTAGCCTCCGTGCTGGACTAAAACAAAGCCTCATTCATCCCTAAATAACAACATCTGGGCATGCTTAACAGCATGGATAAATAAACAAGCCCTGTGGACACTAAATCCCCCACACTCAATCACTCTCATTCCCTCTCCACCCGTTCCCCCTTGCCATTCTCAAGGCTGTGAGTTGTTGGTGTGGGACTGGCACATCAGCACTGATAGTGTGCATCCAATTAATTAGCCAAATGTTATCTCATTAGTAATAGCCAGAAGACTAAAACAAGACTCCCTTATAGTTGCAAACAACCTCTGGTCAAAAATAAGGATGATTCTCTCCTCCTCTGTAACCTCTGTGATCTTTTGATGCTGAGTGGGAGGAGAGAAAGAGAGGCATGTAAATACTTTTTTGGTCAAAGTGTCCATCGTTAAACAGCTATTTCTTGTACCTCACATTTATTCCACAGCTTCCGCAGAATTAAGCACACCAGCCCTTAGCACAGCCTAATGACATCGTATCAGGAGGCAATCTAATGGTTTCTTTGTCTTTAAGGTATCTGTCTTTGTGGACATCTGCAACATTTGCACAGCGCTGTAAGCAAAAGTCAGAACCATCTGACACAGTTCTGAATCCCTTGCATTCCTCAACACCTGTGCCACAATGTTATTTAAAGTACTCAGGGGCTCTGCACCAAACACAAGCCACCGGCTATTTGCTTCTTTGTGCGTTTGTGTGCGTGTGTGTGTGTGTGCGTGTGTGTGTGTGCGTGTGTGTGTGCGTGTGTGTGTGTGTGTGTGTGTGTGTGCAAGCACAGGGAGGAATTTGACTTCCTGAGCACAGTAACCATGAGCAACACACTATGCAGAGATAAAGTAGAAATAAATAATGTGAAAGCAATTTTGTATGAATGAAAGGAACATTAATTTACATATACTCTATACTCCTTATTTATGCAGTAGAGCCATGTGCTTGTGAAATCAGCTGAATTAAAAAGCTTAAAAAAGCTTAGGGTATTTTGGTTTTGTTTCCAAATGACACGTTTTGTCTGTATTTAAAAAAAAAAAACATGAACAAAAACGCAATAATGTTAGGCAGGAGATTCGGAAAACAATTCTGTTTCTCTATCTGTTTGTTCATAACATCAGTATATTAAAAGAACTTCTCTGTGACTTAGGAAAGCTATGTTTATATCAAAACTTTAGCTAAGGTACAAAAGAGACACTGAGGTGTATTTTCTCTACAATTACTTCGCAAGTCACAAAAGGAATTCATACTCGGTCTGTTGATGTTGTGACGTTATGGTTTGTTGGTGCTTTTCGTCCGTCCAGCGCTCTTCAGGATTCAGTAGGAGTAACAAGATGTTATTTGACATCCTCTGGAGTATTCCCATTCACCAGTGACAGGTTTTTTATTACACGTTTGGCATGTGCAGCCATGTTATTATGCAAGAATGTTTAAATAAATTACAATCCAAATAGGAAACTGGGTTTCATGAATTATATGGTCCATCACCAGTCCACTCCGAATTGTAATACATGACATGAGATGTAACTCTGAGAACAGAGTTGGGAAGTCAGAAGGTAATGAGGCAAAAAGGGAAGCTTTTCTTCGGAACAAGATAACCAGGAAAAGTTAGCAGCTAATAAGTGCTGGTAGTCAGTGTTATCCAGTTCGGTAATTGAGCCCAATCAACAGGTAAGATTAAAATAAAGAGCAATGAAAGGAAAAGAAATTATTTTAAAAAATGCATAATTAACTACGTGTGCATATTGATTATGGATATGGAAACTGTGACTAGTCCAGCAAAAAAAAAGGACATGACAAAAATTATTAAAAAATATAAAGAAAAATAATAATGCTGGCTAAAATGAGGGTTTTGTTCTTAATAAATGGGTTTCACCCACTCTAAGAGGAGGCATTCTCTTGCAGTGTCAAAAAGTCTTCTCCAGGGCAACGTGGACTAATGGGATAAAATTCCTGCTCTTACAGTGTACTTTCAATTAAACAGACTCACATATTTCTGCACACTTAAGAACAGGGCTCCGTTCGCATGCGTGCATCAATGGGGAGCCAGTAAAGAAGGATTGCTGGTGTTTTGGTTTTGTTTGAAATTGGTCTGCTGAGTCTGAATTTTAAATACTCTCCATTTCTTTCATTTTTGGAAGTGTGGAGTCGGGCTCCTGGAGAGTGATATACCACAGAACTTTTATTAAGCTGGTAATAGCGAAGTGATATCCTGGAGTTGTTGCACAGTTTAAATATGTTGCTTTACTAACAGTGCCTCAGATAAATGTTTTTTAAAAAAAAGACTAAAAACCTGAAGGGACAGTGTTCTGATAATCCTGTCATATGTTTTATTGGATTGATTTATTTTGCAATGTATGGTCATGTTACTGTATTTTCCATAGCATCTCTTGGGGTACAGTGGAGTGTGGACATTTCAATCTTTTATCCTTTATATTTAGGTATCCAATTTATTTTGACTTCCCTACTCATTTGCTTTCCCTGTATGGAAATTATAGGCTGGTATTATAAGACTCTTGTATATGAATAGATTTTGTAACCTATCAGCTCTATACCTCAAGTGGTCTTTTCAATCAGGCTTTGTCTCTGCATTTTCTCAAACAGCAGGTATACAGAGATTAACGGTGAAAATGGCTGATTCAAATTATCCTCTGCTGCCCACTGGGGCCACTGATTGTACCAATCTGCATGCAAATGGTCATGTTTATTACACCAGGGGAAAAGCAAAGCACAAAGTGTTCTTGATTAATGACTGGCTCTGCTTTGTTAAAAAAGGAATCAAAATTAAACAGGAAACATAGACATTGCAGTCATTTGATCCTGCTGTAATCAATACACAAAGTCCAAATTCATCATATGTATATAGTCTAATTTACAACCTTGTGTTATTACATTATTATTTCTCAAGTGTCCAGTGATTGCAAAGTTAGAAGAAATGCCATCAGAGACATAATGATTTTAATGTCGTCATTATTATCTTATTAAAAAAAGTAGATGCAAATGGGAGCCTTCTTTCTTGTTCATTTGTTCTCAACTGCACACCATGTACTGTATATGTACACGGCATTTTTCCTTCTTACCATCTCTCTTCCTTAAGAGTTCCCCAGATATCTACTCACTCATCTACAATTTCATTTGAGGAATTCATCTTGCCGTCTCCTGGGTACCATGTATTATTGCTCTCTGTGGTTCTTCATGCAACTATGATAATGTGTATCTTGGTTATACTCCTCATATGCCAATTATGGGTGCCTGTTATTGTGATGGACTCTACATTCACACAGAAGAGTGACTGACTCCTGCTTCTGCTTTCTTCACATCATTTTCCAGTATGTGCTGTAAAAGTCAGAAAGCAGTATTAAAGAAGCGAGGCTTAGTGGAGTATGAGAAAATGTTCCCATTTGGATCAGAAGACATGAATAATTATAGCAATAGGAAAAAATTGCTCTCCTCATGCAAAACAGTTTTATTTTTGCCCAAGATGAGCTTTATAAAAAGGTTTATAGGCCAAGCAGTGACTGTCAGAAACAAACAATATGTGAATCTCCAAATATAAAAAATGTAAATGTCAATTTGTATGCTGTGTTGCATAATCCAAGACAATCATGTTAGATTACAGTTAACTCAACATCAATTTTGAAAATATGAATTCGCAATTTGAACTACAGACTCAATATTTTATATGAAGTGGGTGTTTTATGTATCAAAATCCCTTAAAAGTCAGTGCTAAACATACACACAATTGCATTTTAGCATTAACATTTACTAATTATTGTATTGTTATTATATTGATCCATCTAGAAGTCTTTGACAGAGCTCACAAAAACAGTTTCAATATAAAAGTAGCTGCCCGATGTAGTGAGTTTGGTTCTTAGACATTTCCAGTGTTTTTCAAACTTAATCCCAGAAGTAAAGTACAGCAAGGTTGCTTTCAATGCAAAATGTTTAACTGACCTTGAAATGTTTACAGCTGAATTTTCTGATCACATTGGTACAGGATAAAGGTTATGCAGACCTTAAAGGTCAGCAGACTAAAACAGTTAGGTGATGATGTTATTCTAAGCCAAAAGTGTTTGTTATGGATTCTCAGTAGACCTTGCACACTGTAAACATTGCAGCAAGGCTTTGACCATTCACTGAATATTAAGTTAAACTTTAATTAGCAAAAACGTTTTACCACTCTATACCATTTTCTGGTATATCTTTGTAACATAACTAATCTGAAATTTTATATATGTAAATGAAGAAGGAGAAAAACCAGTTCATGCCCAGGTTTGCAAAAAACAAAAAGCAACCCCTTTTAGCTGATGCACCAGCCGATTAGCAGTTTGTGAAGCAAAGGGACAAATTAGGACAAATAGGTATAATTTTCTCTTTTAGGTAAAACAGAAAAAAACCCCATATGAATTAATTACCCACTAATGCTATACTATACAAACACAAACATGACTGCTTTGTTTTTCATTTTAAGAAAATAAAACTGATTCAAAGAAGGAGATTTATTCAAATGGGAGAATTCCATTACGTTTCATGCATTATGCATGTTTTCTATCAAATAAGATTTCAACAAATACCACCTGAAATATATACTGTTTGATGGTGATGTATGTTCAGCCAAGGAGTAGCCAGATGGTGGCAGAGAGCTGGCAAGGAAAGATGATTTGTTGTGATGCAAATTGTCCTTCAACTTTCTTCCCCCCACCTCCCGGTTTAGGTGAAGTGAGGTAGGCTAATTTCCAGAAAATCATTTATAGTGGAGACAGCAACATGATTTACAATAAGGAATTAGTGAACTTCTATGCCTTTGAATAGCTTATAACATAACCGTTGGCTGACGTGTTTAAAAACCTGTTTAGATTAACAAATAAATAATAAAGACTATTAGAAACAATTTTAAATCTGCCAGACGGTGGCTTTCCTAAGATCTATAGCACTACCATGTCTCCCAGTTCCCCAAAGCAAATCTCCTTCTCTGTTACATTCCTAGCTTGTTTTCTGAATCACTAAAGTATGCGAAGTTCCCCCTCTCATATTCTGGGCTATTCTGGAGTGGAGAACCTTACGTTCAGCGAGAACAGCAAAATATATAACAACTCTCTTTCTGGTTCTTCTGTTTTAGATGGCCCCCTTGGACCACGCGGTCTAGTGGAAGCTACAGAGATGTGTACACAGGAGTGCCTTGTCCTGGGACATTCAGACAACTGCTGGATGCCGCCAACACTGGGAACATACCAACAGCCCAAGTCACCTGTAACCAGCTTCGGGTCTCAGAGGGAGTGGGGTCCCAAGGACAAACTGCTCAATGGACATACTCTGAGCAGAACCTGGAAAAATGAGAGTGGGCGGTCAGAGCATTTTGGTGACAGAAAGCAGTTTGGAAGTGGGGAGGGACACTTCACCAGCAGTGGCATGGCTGATATTCCACTGGTGAGTCTCAAGTCCTGCCAGCCAGCCTCTTGCCCAGACAGCCCAAAGGACCAGCAGCTATAAGAGGGACTTTCCTTCTGTGCTGTTAGATGTCCTTACATCTGGACACAGTGAACAGGCGGAGCAATCATCGGAGCTCCTCCCCATTTTATTTTTTCTCTCTTATTTCTGTTCTTCGCGCTTAAGTTGATGCTTCTGCAGTGTAAGAGCCACATTTACTATGGTGGTCACAAAATAGTGCTTATGCTGTGTTACCATGGCTCTAGAGGAAACTGTGTGTGTGATCCTCTATGGATTTCTTTAACATTCAGCAAGGTTTTTTTGTTGAGTGTGAATTGGACAAGTGCCACGGGGACGTGCATAAATTAAAAGAAATTAGAAGAAAGGAAAAAAAAACTACCATGGCTGACCAATATATACAAATATTTGTGGTGTGGTTGTTATTGAGTTGTTCAGGACTATATTTAATCGACACAATCAAAGAAAATGGAATTACACTTCAGAAAGTGTTGTTCTAACACTGTTTGTGAACACTTGTTTATTCTGTCATTGTCTCTGTGTTTGTAAATAAGACTTATTAACCACTATCATGTATCTGTAATATCCAAAGTGAATAGGACAGTTTTTGGCCGTTATCATTATAATGCCTTGTCATCAGAATTTGGGATTTTAGCTGGACTGAGCTCTATAATAAGGGAAAATGTACAACAACAAGACATTTATGTATTTCTTGGAAAAAATACTGTTGATTTAAGCAAATTTTCCATCTCGTAATATACCCAGTGTTGCCCATATTTCTTAATAATTTTCTTCAAGTAATGCAAAACCACAACCAAATCTTTTTTTCTATAAAAAACAAAAGAAAAACACAAACAAACAAAAAACAAAAAAGCAAAATGTTTTGTATGAAGGATGTCAGTGCTCAATATGTGCATTATAAAAATGAAAAGTTCTGAAAGCTCTCCATAAACCAGTTTTGAAGGTGTTCAGTACAAATTAAATAGCAATATATTTGTAAATGGCTAAATGTTTTATCTAATGTTGATCTTATTACTGTATAGATTTTATTCGAATTGTGATTTGACTGAGAAAAATCCCTCAGTAGTATCTGCAGTTTCCTGGCATATGTATATATCTGTATTATTTCCACACAAACTATTATTTTCCATACATAAGAAAACACAGGTTAAGATCACACTTTAATCACTGTGCCTTCATGATGTTTCTTCAAATACTGAATTGTGCTTATTTCAATGACAACATGTTGGGTACAAAGAATATTCTGTATGATAATCAAATGCCTTACGCATTGAATGTTTGCCAAATTTAGAGACATAATCACACACATGTTAAAGTACAAAATCAAGTAGATGATACTGAAGAAAAACACAAAGGCATGTGCAGATAATGGGTTAACCATGAGAGACCATTTTCTGTCATTCCACTGTCTGAAAAGGTTTGTTTTATTCCACAGCATGGAGGGCAAATTACACGATGGAAAAAGCATGCTAAAAGATATAGCTTTTAAAATTAACTTGATCATTTTTGTGTCATTTTACTTTGTTGGAATAGCGTTGATTTGTGCATTAAGGAGAGATTCAGTTTGTAAAGCACTTTCATATTTATGTCACAATATAATGAAGTTAAGTGGGATGGAGTGATTTGCTTATCGCAGTATGTTTGTCAGTTGTGAGGGTGTTTGACAACACAGATACTGAACAGTTAATCCTTGTTACTACTCTACAGATATACAGCTACTGCAATAAATGTTTTAAGTACGTGTATGCTTAATTTGTGTGCAGGATAATCGCCTCAGCAGCTATGTGTGTGCTGTAAATGTATTCCCACTTGGGTCATTTTTCCTTAATAATTTAGTGTAAAAAAAAAGCAAGCCAGCCCCTTTATTTTGAGAGCACAGTGCATTCATGAGGTACAATTTAGTTTTTCCTAATTTTTTTTTATTTCTTTGAACACAGCGAGATTCTTCCTGTTATCAGGTCCCATTTTCTGCTTAAAATATTTTACCTTAAAAAGGTGTCAAAACAGCCTTGATACGACTGATTCTTGAGTAATAATCCCTCTGCCTGTTGCTTTAGTTTGCATGTTGTGTCCTTACCATACACATAATGCTTCCTTAAAGCATTAATGTCAGGGTCACTGTGCGTCAAATCCTGAGGGAAGCAATCTAGGAAGGTCAAATTTCTGGAAGTGAGTTGCCATGGAAATGAAGACGGCTTAAACATCCAAAGAACATGAAAAAAAAAAACTCCCAGTAGTTTCTTTCAGTAACTTTTCTTTGGTTTTCAGCTTCACTATGTTTAGTAACAGTAAAGAACAGGTCTCTTTCTGGATTTTTTTTGTATCAAACCTGGTAAATTTTTTGCTGCATATCCTTGATGTGACTCTCCAGCTCCACCATATTCCAAAGGGTGCTCTATTAGATTGAGATCTAGTGACAGTGCACTCACTCACATGTTCAAGCAACCAGTTTGATTTGTGCTTGTTACATGGAGCCTTTTTCTGCTGGAAGCAGCCATCAGATGAGTGTATTGTGGTCCTGAAGGAATGGACATACACCATTACACCGCCAATTTTAATTTCAGCATGTCATCTTGAGCATCAGAATGGGGATGATAGTCAGTCACATGACGGCATGGCAGGTAGCTCATGTAGCTTTGACCAAAGACTACAAATAAACAATGGCTGAAACCACCATACTATCACCAATCAGTTAGTCAAGTCCTGCTGTGAAGACTTAAACTCAGCATTTGTTATTGCCACCTTGGTGTCTTAAAACTTGATGTGATGAGTGACGAATCAACTGAAGGACTCTTTTGTCTTTTTGACTCGCTGTCTTTTTTACGTGTTTTAATGCTTTATATCCTGCTCTAATCTGAACAACCCCCTAAGAATAGTCAATGAGCCTCTCTGGGTTTTTATCATCACTATTCATCAGCATGTTTTAAAGCTCAGTTTGTAAAACCTTGCGATGTAACTACAGCCCATTGCCTCACTGTTTGCAAGACAACAAATATTTGAACAGGTTAGAAAAGAATCACTCTGAGACTTACAAATCTTTGAATGGGTACATGGAGCTGAGGATCAGGAATTTTTCATAGAAAGTCATCCAAACCATGCAGCACTATATTAATGACTTACCTTGTGCTGGAGATTTCAGCATCTTTTTCCTGCCATGCGATTGCATTTGGATCTGCCCATCAGGGCCCTCACATGAACTTTTATTGAGGGGAAAAAAGTTAGCGTTTATCCTCCAGCTTCACTGTGCTAATGTGTTTATATTATCGGTAGCTTTGTAACTAGCCACATAACACACCATGGTCGTGTCCAAATTCATGGGCTGCATCCTCCTGAGGTCGCATTTGTAGGCCTCAGGAGGATGCAGCGACGCGTCACAGAGACGCAACGGAGGCTGTCCAAATTCGTAGACTCCTCCGAATGCGGCCGACAAATGCGTCCTCCTTTTCCCCGAATTTGAAGGCTGGGTCGGGTGTGTCCTTCGTGGCCCACCATATCCCAGAATTTATAGCACGGCCCAGCCAATTCCAGTTTTCAACAATGGCGGCCGCTACTAAGTTTTTAATATTACTCTTATTACTCTTTCTGGGTCAGAAAATAAAGTTTTAACTAATTTTCAGGCGAGAATGTGGGTGTGTAAACTTCAAATATCTGCTCGGCTTATCAAGATATTGCATATTTGCAAAAGTGCTCCAGTTCGATAAGTAGCCGAGAGCTTGAGAGTCACTGGAGCCGCTGAGAACGGCACAACTCCCGACACATCATTTTCAGATCACCGCGGACTTTCGCTACTTTAACCCTTTGCAGATGTGTTTGGGAGCATGCAAGTTGGTGTTACAGAGATGTAAACTTCATTTTTATCCCTTTTTGGATCAATGTTACAACAACATATTTATGGGGCATCCGTAAACGAGGAAACTCAGTCTGCATTTTACTGTAAATATATCTTGATTTTTTGTCACTGGAGTGGGAAAAACAGCGTAAGTGGTGAATGCATGATAACAACAGAATGTGCTTACTACTAGCGCCACTGTAAAATTAGGTGGCATATTTTCACACTGCTTAATTCATATCTAAAAGTTAATAACCTTTCTAAAACACAATCCACACTCATTTTCAAGATATTGAGCCCTTAACAGCTTCTTGCAATGCTCTAAGCGAAAAAATAACATGAAATGATCATACCCTTTTAACACCACATTAAGAAGTGGTGATGTGTAATTGGTTCGAATTAGATCCGAGCAACATGGAAAACAAGAACCTTTTTTTCACCGTCTTGGGTATCAGTGTCAAGTTTCAAGTTCCATAACAGGTAAAATAATGAAGTTGTGGCCATTCGACTTGTTTTTAAGTGTCAAGATTGCAGTATACACCTATAAGCTTACAATGATCAATAAATCAGGTTTGTAAAAACTCTGAGAAGATATTTTGTTATAATTTATCAATTATCAATCACCTAATAAAAAAAATCATCAAACAACCACATGAGTCTCATCATGCGTTGAAACATGAACATGTCTGAGTTCATTTACAAATCGCATAGAGAATGAACATTCAATTAACAGTATACGGTAAGTTAAATGTATGTATATTCAATTTTTCTGGTGTCCTAAATGCCTGCATAGGCTGTTCCTTTACACAAAATGTGCTTCAGTGAACGTATCATTACATGGTTTAATCATCAAAGTTTCCTCACAAAAAAACTTGCAGTTTGTTGTGCTCATCAAGTCAAAGCCAGTCAGATATAAATTTTCATACCTCTGGCCAGTAATGAAGGGCCGGGCAACCAGTGAAATTGGTGAAGTAATTATATTTTCTTTATTCTTTTAGGTTTCTCTTTTTCAGTGTAACCTCATTTGATATATTTATCAGTTGTCGCCCAATGGACCTGCTTAAATTCTTACTTGCCATGCTAGCTATCGACTGGTGCAAGAATAGTTTCTGAGAAGCTTCAAAGCTAATTGCCTTGGAAGTGTGAGGCGAACTAAATTAGTGTCACGCCACAACCAAGAAAAAAGGTTCCCAATCGCATTTGCTTTTTATATGGCTTTGAGAATATTTTTCAGACAGGGAAGTCTCTGTGCACAAAGTGGAACTGAGTGAATGTTCAGCAGGGAATCAGTCACAGAGAGAGCATGCACATCAGACAGACGAAGAGAACTCTCCATACGGATACAGTAGGCATAAGCAGCAGCATCTATATATTGTTAGAGGTAGCTTTTAGTATAATAAGAGCAGAAATCAAGCTCAGTTTTCTGAAACACTTAAATAAATTTCTTTTTTATGTAAATAGCATGGGAATATCTATTCTGAATTTTAAACAATCTAAAAGACCCTGTGGCCTTGTGAACCTCGTGAGTTAGCAGAGATTCCTGGATGGCTCATTTAAAAAAAGAGAGCTCTGCTGGAGACCAAGATCTAAAACTGGTTGCTGTGGAAATGTAAAAGTATCACATTTCTCTGTCAATTGTAGTGAAATGAAGGACAGTACTCCAAAGCTTTGGATCCCAAGCAGCCTTGTTTGGCAAGATAGGTCTCCCCTCTACTCATGCTTTAGATCAGGGGTAGGGAACTCGGGGCCTCAAGGGCCATTGTCCTTCAGGTTTTAGATATCACCCTAGGTCAACACATCTGAATTAAATGAAGAGTTCATTGCCAGGCCTCTGGAGAACTTCAAGACATGTTGAGGAGGTAATTTGCCATTTAAATCAGCTGTGTTGGATCAAGAACACATCTGCAGGACAGATTTTTTCCCCACCCCCACTTTAGCTACTTGCACTAAATACTTTATTTTCATAACATTAGGTTGACATGAGAGATTTGAATTTATCAAAGATAATTTCAAAAGTTTAAAACATTTTTTAAGCTTATTGTACAAAACATAACCATTGTTGGTTGTTTGCAAGAAAAGCTTAATTAATTCATAGCTGAACATTTGTTGAATTTGTTTTATTCTGCCCTCACTGCTACACTGAGCACACCAGCACATGTTTGAAGAAAACATCATGCTGTCTCTCTATACTGGTATGGACTGGATAAAGTTTCCAAAGATTTCATCCCGATACCAAATGGCAGGTTTGTGCTATTAGCTATCAGTCATTAGGTAGAGGTGCGTACGTTCAAGGATATGCCTTCCCAGACCACTGAACAGGTCATGCTGAATGATGCTACATATCATATCATCAGTATATCATTCTCCACAGCTTGTCCAGAACATTTCATGTCTGTCAAAGGTGCTAAAGGTGAACCTGCTCTCATCTGTGAAAGTGCCATTGGTGGACATACTAATTCTGGTGTTGTAAGGCAAATGCCAATAGGACTCCATGGTGGTGGGTATTTAGCATGGGGCCCACTGGAGACCCTCAGCCCATGCTCATGAAGTCTGTTTCTGATTGTTTGGAGACATTCATGCTAGTGTCATTTTGGGCTGTGGCAGTGCAGTCCTGTAATTCTTTGCACAAAAGAGCAGATACTAGTTCTGCTTATGGGTTAACGATCTTTAACACGTCTGTCCAACTCCTAGAGCAACTGCCTGACTCCTGGAAATCTCGATGCTCTTCTGACTGTGCTGGAAGACAGAGCAAACCTTCTGGCAATGGCACATATTGATTCGCCATCCTGAAGGACTTTGACCACTTCTGCAACCTCTGTAGGGTCTACAAATATCATCATGCAACAATTAAGTCACTGATTCTAGCCAAATGCAAAACTAGGGAAATACAGTAAAAAAAGACAAGGAGAGGAAAACTGTCAGCGACCTCCATCTGTAGAACCATTTCTGTTTTGGGGGTTGTCTCGTTGTTGCCCCTGGTTTACCTGTTGTTTATTTCATTAACACCAAAGCAGCTAAACTGAAACAACCCCCAAACTCTGATAAAAAAGTCATCCTTAAATTTTTTTTTGAGCAGCGAGGAAAATAATAATTTGACCCCCTGCTGAATTTGTATTTTTGTTCACTTAGAAAGAAATGAGTCTCACATTTTTATGGCAATTCGATTTTAATGGAGAGAGACAACCAACAACCAAACATCTAGAAAAATACATAACATAAAACTTATAAATTGATTTACAAGTTACTGAGTGAAATAAACAATCGTGGCTCCCACAGACTGACTGTGCGCCTAAGTGACACACAAATTACAATCAATTAATCATTTACAGATACTCTTAATTGTAACTCGTTCAGTTTGTTCTGGCTTTTAACACCGGTTGAAAGTGCACTACATAACTGTAGTGGGTTTTCTTGTATTATATGGAAATTTCTGAATACCTCCCAAAAGCTATCCGGTTGTTGAGTCTGACATCACTAGCCGTGTCTGGACCTAAACTCCGCTGCAGGTTCATATATCAAACGATCACTATGGCATTACTGAGAGTTGAAAAACTGTCTAAAGTCTATCATCTTTTTTTTTTTTTTTTTGCCTGTCCCATTTGGTTCTTTAGCCATCAGAATTGTTGTCTGAAGACCAACAAGGATACTCAATGGATTTACTTTGCCAAATGGATCATCATGGCATTGCCGTATTGGTCCATTTGATCGAACTTTGTTTTTATTATTTATTATATTTTATTTTCAGATGTTACAGACGGGACAGACATGAGTGAGGGATAGGAAAGGGAGAAAGAAAGAGGAAGGAAAAGAAAAACAGAAGGGGAGAGGGACAGTGAGAAAGGGGGGGGGGAGAAAAAATCTCCTGGATCACCTGTTGAGAGAAGAATAGAAAACAAGCAAAAAAAAAAAAACCCCAAAGCAACATACTAAACACAACACCATCGCATTAATCTAGCTAAGTGTAAACAGCAGTAAATACTAAATATTCAATGTTGTTGTGCAGCACGCAGGACAGACAGCGCACAATGTGCTTTGAAGTAGCAGCCAAGAAAGGTGTAATTTAAGTCTACGAGCAGTGAACACCCGTGTGCATACCTGTGTGGATCAGCGCGCTTGTATTCAAATGGTTTCCACATGTAATGGTCTGCAAGAGGATGTAGCGAGCCATAGCCCCTTCCCCCAGGGCATGAAGCAGGCATGGAGGAGATCCAAGCCCCAGACATCCAGAGGCCTCAGAGTGCGAGAGCCCAAGGAGCACCACCGGAGGGGCATCCGTGCCACCCTCATGGGAAGGGCTGAGGATCCCCAGACGAGGTGTCACCCAGTAGCCACCGAGCAGAAGCTAGAGGGGGCTGCACCGGCGTGCCCGCCGGCTCTGCCAGCAGCCAGCTGTGCCAGAGTGAACTGAGCCGCAGGCCCAGAGGCCGGAGGCCCAAGGGCCCGCACCCCGGAGGAGGCCTGACCGAGCAACAGGCGCCAGGCCCCGCCAGGTAGCCACCGGGAGTGAGCCGGTACATACCTGAGTGCCCAGCCCCGGACACCAAGAACCACCAATGCACCGACCCCTGAGGGCATCAGTCACCGGCAGGGAGTGTGGTGAGGGGAGATAGGCCTTGGAGGGCCTGGGAGTTCCCAAAGAGGTGGAGTCTAAGACCCGACCTGACATATAGACACAGACAAACAGGCACACACAGACACAAACATGCATTCCCACCCTCATGCACACATATACAAACACTCAGCACTCACCCAACGTAAGGATTGACATAAATGGACATGTACACACAATCACACTCCCCAAACATACTCTATACCCCGGGTCCAGGTATCCTCGCCCCCAGATGGGGAAACAGAACCCAGACCCAAGAGATGTTACCCTTCCCCCCGGGGTGGAGGCAAGCAGACCATCCCAGGCTCCGCAGCAGCAGGGAGGCCAATCGGACAGCTAACATCTCCTCCCAGCCCCCCCCAATGGCTAGCAGAGAACGGGAGTGTGTGAAGACCCCATACCTCCCTCCTCCCGCTCATGTGTAGTGTTGCTGCATATTGTTCTAAAGTGCATTTAAAACAAGTGTGCTGCTGCCAGAGAGCAGCAGGTGTTAGCACGGCCCCTCCCGAGAACCCTCAATGTCTACATGGATTTAAAATTGAGAGGTGGGCACCAGCGCCAGAGGTAGGTTTGAGTACACAGACCGTCCACTGGACGCCGTTAACGTGCCCACCCTCAAGGCCCTATATATATGTGTGTGTTATGAGAGTGTAAGTAATGTGGATGTCTAAGTTGTGAGATAAAATTGAGGCACAGGTGGCCAGAAGGGGACAGAGGGGGGGGGAGGGGGGGAATGTCTCCCCTGCACCCTTGTGACACACCCGCACCCCAAGGCCCTACCTGTGTGGGTGAGTGTGGTGGAGCGGGAAGAGGGAGGTAGCCGGGGATGGGGAGGAAAAGGAGGGAGGGGAGGAAGTCTTTAATAAATTGATCAGCGTTCTGCTCTACCAGGTGTAACAATTGAGTTTAACATCCAGGCATCCATGAAAATGGAATTTATGACATTTAACGGAGTTAGAAGTTAGCAGGGAGTTAGCTCGCTAGCTTCTATCTAAATACAATATAGCATGTCCTGACTGCGGGGTTTTGGAAACAAATTAAAACGTACAGCTCTGTTATCACTTCCAACATAAATGAAGACAGAAAACTAAACAGCAGTGACGTTTGTAGGGTTACTGAAGTTGGGCTAGCTGGTATATAATGATGTGCTACGTGACCGCTAGCGACACAGCTATGTTAGCATAATATAAACAAGCTAACTTTTTTTCCACTCGATAAAAGTTAACGCGAGTGTTCTCGGTGGTCAGGAACAAATGTGATGTCTTGATAAATCGAGCAGATATGGCAGGATGCTGTAAAAGGACCAAACTTCAGCCAGGAGAACAACTGAGATAATCCATCCACAATATGAGGTTAGTCATTCATATACTGCTGCATGGGCTGGGCTGTAGTTACATCCTAAGGTTTTAAAAACTGAGATTAAATAAATGATTAGCGATAATAAAAGCCGAGGGAGGTCAACAGTGATCACTGACTGTTTTAGGAGCTTTTTGAGATTAAATAGAAGAAAATACATAACATTAAACATGTTAACAACACAAAAGCCATATTAAACGCAGACTACTTTAGGCCCGGAAGTAGGATTCGTCACGTCATCACTTAACAATCGGATAGATTATATGCATTTTGTCTATAACACTCTTCTTAATGGTCAGAATTTAAATAAACAGCAGGGCATATATTAATTTTATCTACCCAGTAAAAGACTTGGCTGGCCAAATGAATCATGAAGGTCAGTGGAGAAGATGATAAGTGAACAGGAACTGTCATGCAATAGCCACTGCAATAACTATGACAGATTAAGAGTCTGTCAGAAGAAATTGTACCTTTACTATTCCCTCTTACTATGACCTTAAACCACAAATCTGAGGCATTTGAGTTATTACATCCCTAGAGGTCACTACTGTAGGTCAAAGCTGAATACTGAGGGTGTCACTAAAAATGCTTCAACATGTACTGTTTCAAATGCAAACAAGAGAGTACCTCTGTAAGGCTGAAACTGTCCTGAAAATCTTCAGTTTCAAAACACTGACACAGCTAAAAAAAAAAAAGCCAAATCGTCAGTGTCATTTTTGTGTATGGTTTTTCAAAATACCAGAGGTCTTGATTTTAATATAAGTCAGTTAAATGAAGGTTCTCTTTTTAAGACAGAGTTTAAACAATTCAGGACAAAAAGTCTATTCTGCAGCATCAGCACTATGTGCTGGTATTTGGGATCCAGGCCCTTCTAAAGAGGTCACTGTGCCACTTCAGCTTCATCTGGCCTGTTGACATAAGTCATTCTGATGCTGATTTGAAATGAAAAGTATAAACATCTACTATGGCGTTATTTTTGTGCCACTATTCTGAGCACACGCAAAAAAAAGTTGAGCGCACGTAAAAAAATTTTGCAGATGCAAGTGTTGTATTTTGAGGAGAAATTTATTTTGAGTGAAGAAAAGCTAAATTTGAGTGAACAAAATTCAGTGCTGCGTGCAAAAAATGTATTTCAGTGTTTGCTATTATCCACACACACACACACACACACACACAATAGCAGCCCCTGTCGCTCAGTTTTTGCATTTGCGCTCGCTCGCAATGTGTTGCTTGCGCTCTCAACATTTCTGCCCGTGCGCGCTCAACTCTTTCTGTACACCGTTATATTTGTGCCACAAAACCAGCCAATCACAGACTTGGATGCAAAAAAATCTCATTGGCTGTTTTGGTCTCCAATCAGCTCGAAATGACGAAATGCAATATCCCAGAATCCATTTCGTCCAAAACTCAAACGAGGAGGGGGCGGAGGAACACAGAGTGGCGGAGTTTGAAATATTACTCTTTCTGGGTCACAAAATAAACATTTAAGATATTTTCATGCGAGAATGGTGCAGTGTAAACTTCACATATCTGCTCGATTTATCAAGACATCACATACTTGCATAAGTGCTCTAACGTTTTCGGAGATGCCTGTCTTCCTCTTTGTACACTGTGGCAAGTATTTTTCACACTTTTATCGATGTGGCTAAATTGCTCTATGAGCACACCACACACATGGTCTTAACTGTGGTTCGTGATGTGGTGTAGATTATCTTTGATTATTTTTGTGTAGCCTTTGAGCATGGCCCAGTGAATAGGTGTATTCCTTTTACACGATTGCTACTTGCAGCACATTTTTCAGTGTAAATGAATAAAAGTTCACAAGTTTATTTAGAAAAAAAAAAGTGCAACAGAACATTGAGGCAAAAATATTCTAGTTAGTGCAGGTCCAGGTCCACAAACACAAAATTCCAAAGTATGGTCCTTCCACAATGGGTCCTCTCTCAAAACTCTCCCAGAAACCCAGTTTATGTTCTATGTTTTTGAGACATTCATCTCAAAATCGTTACAAATGCAAACAGTATGCTCCACAAGAGCAAACTGAGATTGACATCTTTTTTTAATAACGTTTGAGGTCTCACAAGTATGTGCTTAAATCCACACATAAATGCAAAGCAATTTTACTACACGTGAAACTGTCTTACAAATCTTTACATCAAAACATGAATAAATACTCATCATTTATACACAACTTATTAAGTTCAGCTTCACAAATGGTATAATTGTATCTTTGTGTGCATAAAAATTTCAAATTCCAAGTAACATCTCTCAAAAGTTACACACAAATGACTGCATACATTCGTAAATCTTAGTTTATGCTTGTGGATCATACCTTACACATTTGTAACCCTTTTCAGACATTTCTCTCCATACAGGTTGTCCTACACAGAAAGAGAAATAAGTGCCAGTCACAGGACCAAAACATAGCATACATACATTGGGGAGGAGCCAACTGCACTAATGGTGTTAGTTAAAGGATCAGACATCTTCTGATGAACTTCTGTCAGTTTAAGTAAGGGAAGCAGGATGAGCTGATGACACACAGGTGTACTCATCAAGTCCAGGTGTAAAAGAACTAAGGTCAGGAAACCCAGGGGGATCCCACCCCTGCAAGCAGAGAACTGGTTAATCACACACATTCTTAAAGACAGAGAGAAAATAAACAGAAAGGTGAATCAGCTGGGGAAGACTGGAGGGCTGGACTAGAGGAGTGGGAATATGAGTTTGCTTTCAAGGTTTGCTTTGTGGACAAGTGATAAACTCACCAATGACACATTCATACCATTCCTGAAAAGATTTCACATACTTTTTGTTTTATAAATTTGTTTTTAAACTTTTGAAATTCTCTTTGATAAATTCAAATCTCTGCAAAACTCACGTCAACCTTTTTGTTTTATGTATAAAAAACCCCATTCAGAAACAGTGGGTTCATGAAAAGTAAGTAAAGTAATAACAAAAACAAATGAAATGTAAAATATATGAAATATTTACAGAAAACATGAAAACTTTATACCTTCTGATATAACATATTTTAATTAATAACCCTTTCACAGTTAGGTTTACTGTACCAGCACAAAGACCGAACAGAAAAAAATCCAAAGATATTATTAGCTATAAACGCTTAATACATGAAACCACATTTATTAAAACACATTCACCCACACTGCTTGTGTCACAAATAAATTATACTACTTCGGTTATAGCAGCCTTATTGCTGCTTCTTTTAATATATATAAAACTATCATGATTCCGCCCCTTCAGGAAAAACTTGTGTCCTTATGTTGACAAAAAGTGTGGGAGTATGAAGATTGCAGACAGTAAGCATGAGCCAATTCATTTAGAATAATTCACTGACACATTGATTTTAGAAGAAATAAAATACGTTGATATGCATGTTTCCTGCCCATATGGAAAAGAAATAGTAAAAACATATGATTTACTCATGAAAGTGGATGTCAAATCTAAAAATAGACAAATTAAAAACATACCAAAGTAAAGTGCTCTTTTTCCTCTCATGTAAGAAAGGGCTTTTGTGAAGCTCCTTACCCATCCTTTGTATGAATTTCCCCAATGAGCAACAATAAAGGATATTTATATTCTATTCATAACTGCCGTCACGTGGCTCCAGTTAGCTATTGTCGCTGAAAGCGCCGCTTGTCTTTTACTCATAGAGAACTGTAGCTGCCTCCATTTTATGGACATGTCTGCAAGCTGTGAGGCCAGCGTGTGAGACAAGCTGCTCTGAGATCAGTTGCTATCTGCGTGAATTTGGGTGAAACCCAGCTGGCACTAAGTGAGCTTCAGGTATTTAGGATCCCAACAGATGAGTTTTTACTTGCTAAACACCTAGGCCAACATATATGATGTAGAGAAGATGCAGTAGCCACTACACCAGTGCTGGGTCTGGTAATGGTGTCCATGGGTCATCCCGATACCTAATGACAGTCAACGTGCAATTGTCTAGCGTGTAGAGGTCAGTATGTTCCACCATGACCCTAGATCATCAGTAACCCACCACCGAACTGGGCATGCTGAATGATGTTACAAGCAGCATAACAATCTACACACTTTCTCCAGACCATTTTACATCAGTCACATATGCTCAGGGTGAACCCGCTCTCAGCCAGTCAGTCACTCCATGGTGCTGCGTAGTGAGCACAGGGCCCACTAGAGGACGTTCTGCACTCAGCCCACTGTCAAGTCTGTTTCTTATTGTTTGGAGACATTCACACCAGTTGGGTACTAGAGGCCATTTTGTAGGGCTGTGACCAGAACCTATGCAGTTTCTCCTTGCACAAAGAAGCAGATACTGGTCCTTCTGACCTTTTACAGCTTTTTTTACTCATAGAGTAACTGCCTGATTCTTGGAATCACTTCCATGCTCTTGAGACTGTGCTGGGAGACATAGCCAATCTTCTTGCAATCCTGGAGGAGTTGGGCAACCTGTGCAACCTCTGCACGGTCTGGATATAGACTCATGTTACCAGTACTGACACTGACCCTGGCCAGATGACCAACAGTCAAAAAAGATGAGAAGGGAAAAAAATACCAGTGGCCTCCCCCTCTAAAAGTATTAAGTCCACACTAACTGTGAAAAATGAGAGGGAATAATCATGTAATTATTCTGCTTTCAAAACTTAGAGTTCTTCCACTAAACTAACTCACTTGAACAATGGTAATACTATGTTTTGACAGGCCCTTTTTGAGCTTCCTGCTTGAAAAAATGACATGCCCAAAATGAACACAGTATTTCTCTGCAATTATAAATTCTGTGTAAACAATCTTGGCATCAAAATAAAGCTAACACTTGTGAAATTTCATCAGAGGTGTAAAAATTGCAGATGTTACTGTGTCATAGTTACTGAGGCTGGAACACAGAAAAAGTAGGTAGATTTTTTCCTTACCTAATTTATTTATTTATTTATTTTTAGCATATGACTAAAATATGACTCAAGAATATGCTTTAGTTTACATTTTAACCCACAAATTCAGTAATCAATATATAAACATCATCTGTGCAAAGATTTATGTTTCTAAAGTGAAACAGTGAAAAATGACAGCATTTTTGATAAATAAATATTCAGGCGTTGTCCAGCCCTGTCCAATTTTGGCACACATTGGAAACTATATGTGAGCTGAATTTTTTTAGGTATTAAACAGCAGAAATTATTTAATTTCATTAACATGCCTAAAAATGCCTATTTTCTGAATATTTGTGAAGAATCAAGCACACATTCACAGGTGACGGGCTCTTTCTGCCCTGCGCATGGAGTTTTTAAATGGCCTCTGGTGCTTAAAAGTCTGAGGGCCTGTAGCTCCGTCTTCTTTTGGCCAATTTGTATGATTGGCGCCTCTTTTTAATCATTTGAGCCAATAGAATCAAGGTAACAATGCTGCATTCACATCACTTCAACCAGTCAGAAGTTGCAAGGCCAGACCCCACGTCGCCCAAAATTTATAACATGTGCGTCTAGTTAGCCTTCCATTATCAGTAGCTATGCAGGCTATTGGCTACCTGCGAAAACAGCGGAGGAAACTGAGACGGTAAAACTATTTCTGTCTTAGTGCATCTGCGCCTCTACGTGTTTTGGTGCTCTTCTTTTGCAGCTGGTTCAGTAAAGGTCGGAACATGGTGAAACTTTGTGTTTTGGAATCTGTGAGGTCTCTGCGAGTTAACAAGCCATTGTTTACCCAATTATATGAAGTCTGACAGGCTTGGTTGTTTGTGTTTAGCGGACTTTTGCGCATTTACGTTCCATAATTACGTTACCAGATTCTAAGGTTTCTTTGGATACTACACATGTTACATGTTGATATTTGCATAAAAGGCATGGTGGGTTACATAACTCTTGAACCAGTGCCCCCGGTACCAGGGGCATTGGGACTTAACTGCAACCAAATCACCAGAAAAAAATGCCTGTATTTCCTTCATGTCACCTTTCACCTTATTTTTTCTCAAAATATTATGAGTTAAGCAGCTGCGATCTAATGAAAAAAATAATTAGCTTTTTAAAACAAACAGCAGCCCTGGCAAGACCAACAACCATCTGAACAAGTCTAACTTGGTGGCAGTGTGAACTCTTACTATAGTTGTGCTGTGACTGGAAACATCTAAAAACAACTAAAAGTTCACTCAGTATCGGAAGTTATAGCACGCTGTTTACTGTGTACATATTTTACTCGGGGCATAATGACAGGGGGAGCAGTTACTACCTTTGTGTCTGTGTTTCAGCAGCAAAGGATAACATCTTTTTCAAGACGATTTTCCACTGAGTAGTGGACAGTTACATCAGCAGGTGGAGTTTTCTATCACTCCCAGGAGGGTCATTGCTGCTTGGATTAGGGCTTGCAGTGTAGCAGCATCAGCTTTCCTTTTCATGTGCAGCATGACCGGGGCATCTATATGTCTCAGGTAGATTGGTAACATATCCAGCATTCTGATCGCGTCCAGGTTGGAAAGTTGATGATGAATTCAGTAATGGCATCTGACTTTTTCTTCTTGAAATGGACTGCCAGCATGGCCCTACCTCTCTTGATACTATGTTATACTTTTATTTTGGACCAATTATAAATATTAACTGAATAAACAGTGCAGTTCAATAAAACTGGAATTGGATGCCTTTAACTGGGTTCTCCTCAAGAACATTTTTATTTTTAAAAGAGCAGAAGTAGAAAATAATACATGGAACGTCATTAGGAGGAACAAACTGATTGTCAAAGTAAAAAAATAAAATAAAATCGGATGACACATTTAAAAACACAGACTTATGTGCAAGAACCCCAGTTGTTAGGAAGAGGATTAAATTTTTTTTTAATCAAACAGCATTTCAAGCATGCATTCTTTAACAAAATCACCTCGGTCCTCTGTTTCTTTTACATGCATTTATTTACAGTCAGTGACTAATGTACGCCTGTCACATTCAAACATCTACCAAGTTAGTTTACAAAACAAGAACAAACAATATGTCTTTGCGACCCAATGACATGACTGTCTTAGATCCTGTGAAATGAGGTGCTCTGATGTAGTAAATTAATTTTGTGATGTTTTAGAATCCTATATAAAGTCCATTAATATCTCTAATCACTCACCCTTGGTTTTCCAAGAGTAATTTTTCATTTGTCAGTGAGATTAACAGGAATGAAAGGGAGATAGAGCCCAATAAATACAAAAGACAACTTCACATTTGTTTATGCTGTGAACGTGGGGTTGGGGAGGGGGTGTGCAACGACTAGTCACTGGGCCTAAAACCGACAATTAACACACAGTGACAATTCAAATAAGTCTCACAGGAACTTAACAAATTTGGATATTTTTAGGCACTAAAGACTACTTTGTTAGATTCAGGAAAACTGTGACTTGGGCAACATATTTCTGCAGAAAGTAAAAGAAAACATCACAATTGCAAAAACTCTAACACAGAAACTTAAACACAAAAGCTGAAGATTCATGAAACAACTTGGTAATGAAAAATGTAAACACCCATGTCTCCAATACGTTTGTAGTTATGCAAGTTCAATTTAATTATTTGATTCACAGTAGTTTAGTGCTGCAGCAGTCGTGGTAAACATCATAACTGTGGAGGACACTGAGTGGATGGGCCTAAGGGGAGCTACCCTTCACATCCCTTTGAAACTAAGGAAAGGTCATTCGTGCAGATAGTCTTAGCACTAAAAACACCAAGGGGGTCATTTTGACCCGTTGGCATTTTAAAAATCCCGTAACTGTGATGAATTAAAACCCCATCATTTCATATTTCATTACTTTTCCTAAAATGGGCAAAATGTGTAAAATGTCTTTACACACATTTGGAGTGAAAGCTGTTACATGACCGAAGCTAGCTAACCTTGAGTGATAAATAAATATACAGGTAATTGTACAAGATAAATAATTAATGCCGTGGTGATTTTGCTCTGGCTCAAAATCCCATCTTCAGGGGCATGTTCGACCAAACACTTGAACCAGGTGAACCAGGTAGGTAGCTGACTGTTCCAGTAGCTGGAGAACCATAGCTAGACTAAACAGAAAGTACATACTATGGAGAAGTAATCTAAGCAAATAAAAAATGAAATTCAGGGCATAGAACCCAAACAGGTTTTGGGCTAGAGCTTGTTTTTTCTAAGAAAAAACAAAACAAAACATTAATGATTTTTTCCACTTCTTTTATTTCACCTGATTGTCCATGTCCTTCAAGTGGGATGTAGACAACCAGCATCACAGTTTGAGAATCACTCACAGTTTTGAGAACCATTAATGGGACCAGAGAGTTGAATGAGTATGAATACCACAACTATCTCACTGCAAACTGTAATATAGAACTGCAATCTTATCTACTTAGCATTCACTTAACGACATTAAATTGCAAACATAATACTGTTTGAATAACACAAAATTATTACTTTAGTTTACTTTTAATGTTATTTTGTATAACGAAATAACCAACAACACATGATGTAGAAATCCACTGTCTGATTAAAAAACTGGAGTTAACAAATATCAAGATTTTCACAATGTTATTTAGCGAACAGTTATCTTCTAAAAACAAAAAACATCTCATCTTTCTCTGAGAGTGAACTGCACAAAACGAAATTTGTTTGTTGATATTGGTAAAGCTGTGTGAAACTTTGCATTAGAAATCACCTACCACTTTAAACACAGTTACACAGTTTATGCTCCCCACCATTTTGCTGCTGTATCATCATGCCTAAAGCAGAATTTCCATAACTACAACTTTATTGACATCCGCATGTGTTAATGCATAGCGGAGATGAGAAGCACAATAAAATGTGTAGCTGGTCCAATGAGATCATGGGAAGATTTTACTTTCTAACTTGTTAAGCCAGTAGCTTCATGGCATCAGCTGAAAGTACCACAAGACTGCAGCACACACAAGATGAACTCACTTGACAGTATTTTGTATATAGCTGCCAGATTTAATTACACACTAACAGAAAGTGCCAGAACACTGTTCCAGATTGTTCTGGCACATTTTAACCCCTGCTTTTGTCTGCTAAAATTACAATGGAGCAGTCTGCAGCATTCGTTAAGAGGTAAGTTGTGACCATTTTCTGAACTATCAATTTTCTGTTACTTTTCAGTTTTTGAATTTTTTTCTGGTTTTCTCTGCACACAGTTTATTAATAGTCATGCCTGGCCTATCGCAGTGCCTTGTTAAATTGCATCAGTCAAGTTTCTATGGCTCATTTCCAGTTTGCCCAAAATGCTACTCATAAAACCAATTATATGGTTCCTACTACTTTGACTTTTCACACCATCTAACTATGAGATCATTCTTTGACTTTTAAATTATTTAAACTGTGTCCAAAGTGCACTGGTCATGATCCCTGTTAAACAGTTTTTTCTGAAATATTATATCTATTAAAAGCTGTTGTAAATATAGGGTCACAAACATGAGAAATTCCTTTAGTCTTTGCTCTTCTTCACTGTTGCTGACAAAACATGAAAGAAGAACATATTCCCCCCCCCAAAACTGATTTATGAGATAATTCTAGTTTCCTTATTAGTGGGATTATTTTTCTATATGTCAGCATCATTGTTGACATGAGTTTTTCCTTGAGTTTCTTTCCTTTTTTCTAGGGTGACACATGCAGTTATGTGAGCAACACACAGACCTGTGTTGCAATCAAATGTGTGACCAACTGCAGACACACATTTGTAACTTGGATGTGGAGCAGAAGCACCATCTTAATGTCTGCAAAGATATTTATTAACAAGCCTGTGACTCAGTGGTCATGAGATTTGGGTTCATAGCTACAACTTTTAGACCAAACAGCAGTTCTTCCAAGTAAGAGAACCCACTGTCTTCTTAACATTCATAGTACAATGTGAATTTACTCATCAGATGTCATAAAGTGTGTAAAGGAGTGCCCACTATCAGAACTGTGGCACAATAGTAAATGGGTGCTCCAGCAAGATAGCCCATCATGACGAACTCGTAGCACCTTATATAGTCTGTGAAAATGAAAAAAATATACCTCAAACACTCTAAGAAAAAAATAACTTTTTGTGCTAACTGTCACATCTGTTTTATTTGTAACCTATAGCACATTAAAACAACAAAAGCTGACCCAAAGTGCTTTAGAGACAGACAAATTTACATTAGAAGAAATCTGTTTCAAAATACATGAAAAACTGAGAGGTGTGTTTTACTGTATTAAATAATTATTATGGAAAGTAAAAATAAAAGTGATTCGGTGGTTGTTGAAATGTCTTCAGAATTTGCGAATTGATGATTCATCTCACAAATCATGACACGGTGCTCTCCCCTACATAAGCTGCATTTATAGGTTAATTCGTTATCGTTATCTAACACGAAAATTTGCATTATTGCACAGCACTAGCAAAAAGACGGTGGTCAATTTTAAATCAGGTACAGTTTTGTCACTAAGCTTTTGGATCTCAACTTACATTATGCTGATTTTCCACATTGCATGTTGAATGTTTTTTATTCCTGTCCTGTCTGGCAGCTTTTACAATCAGAGTTATGATCTGAACGCACTGTTGCGCCATAAACTGTGAGAAAGTGGGTGTCTGTGTATGTGTGTTTGTCATGAAATGTATTTGACAAGGATGCGCAGTTGCAATAATGACCCCTAGGAGCCAGAGGCAGATGGAGATAGATCCAGGCGATTCAGGCCATCCACAGTCCCCAAGAGTACCTAAGACCATCTTGGTGCCACATCTTGGTGACAACTGTGCGTCCATCCCAGCAGGAGAAGTTTGGTGGCCCCAGATGGGGTGCCCACGGCCAAAGGACGAGAGCTCCAGAGAACCAACCCCAGAACCAACAAGTACCCACATCCCAGGGAGGAGGATTGGAATCAAGCGGAGAGAAGCGGTAACTCCACCCTCTATGAACATGTCCCACAGGGGTTAAAGCTCAGCAAGCCCCAGACCAAGGACCAGCCATGCACACAGGCACACACACATACGACACACAAAGACAAACATGCACACACATCAACGCACTCCCCCTGAGGTGTAGGTGAGCAGACGCCCCCAAACCACCAGTGGAGCCTCGACCAAGGCAAGATGTGTGAATGAAGGGTGTATGAAGACACCCCCCGTCAAACACACGCACACACACACTTTCTGAATGTTTTTTTGTTTTTTCTTTACAGATATATATGTAAAGGAATATTAAAATATTACTAATGTTAACTGGTAATTTTCTCTGTGGTTTCTCTGTAGCAGTTAGAGAACAGGGGGTGATTAACCTTTCTTGCTACTTTTTAAGTATATAGTGTTATTTTTATTGCTGTACTGTAAAGAAAGAAAATATTAAAACAGGACAGCTCATGGAAGTGTTGATAGAAAGTCCTGAGTATTTCATCAAGACTTAATGCCTTGGTAAAGATCAATGATCACTCTGCTTTATGGCGAGCCATTCCCTGGACCCTGAGGCCGTTTACAGAGAGATCTGATGGCTTCAGTCTGTCTTGGTCCTTCCAGAAGTCTGATCCACATGGGCACAAGAGACACATCTGTATGGATTACTCCCGCAAAGCCAATCAAGGAACAAACACTCTGCCAATATTCCCTCCAGATGAGTCCTGAGCTCTCAACAGAGGACTGAGATGAAAGAGAGAAACCAGAGAGGGATTGTTGATTAACCCCTCTAGTCAGAAGTAAATCTGTACACAGTAAAGGAGAACCCCAGTCACTGGTGCAGGACTCAAACATGTCCACCACAGCAATTTGAAAAAGGCTTCTTGTCAGCACCACTTGTTTTTAAGTACAGTGTTCAAAGCAGTTTCCTTTTCACTTGTTTAACTAAATTAAAATTTATCAAAAGAAAATTTGAATTTTCTTTTTGTGTGCTGAATGATCTCAAAATTTCAAGTGAGGGTATTTGACTAATCTAATCTGTGTACTGGTTTCATAAGACACAGAAGCATTGTCATGTGTGTCTTAGTGTGTTAGCCCCCTTTCCTCCACCACCAGCCTTTCAGTTGCATTTTGCAGATTTGTTGAGATTATTAGTTGAGTTGGGACTTACCAGCACTCCTGTTTTTTTTTTTCTTTTCTTTCTGGGCTTCATTCGATTTGTTATTTTATTTATTTTATATTCGTTTAGTGTAGAAGTCTGAATTCAATAGTGATTGGTTAATCTTTAGAAAGAAACGAACTTGATTAGAAAATAAATTTATTTGGGTGAAATGTAGCAGTTGCCTGGATTTTCTTTGAAATCCACCACATTTGAAAACTTTGAGTACCACAAGCAGAGTACATCCTATTGGAATAAATTGGTTTCAAAGTCACAAAATGGACATTGTGTGCCCATTTACACAAGCAGTAGACTACGTTTTCATGACCACCTCAAGTTTTGCCATCAGACAGGAATGAAAATTTCTTTTTAACTGCTGTACACGTTGGCCTTTGCTCAACATTTTGAAGTGTTAAGTGCAAAATAATCTGGATGAGGGATCCTTGTAGCTCCTTCAGTTCTCATACTTAGATGTACATGAGAGTAGACAGCTTTGTGTGCAAGTTCAATAACCAAAATCTGACAAATACTGTAGGGTCTGTGAAAGAATAATATGACCATGATGTTAACCTTAAGCATGATTTGTATGAAGCCCCATTGGGTGATCATTGTGTATACGTTTAATTAATTATTGTAAAACCTTAAATAATAATACCAATACTATAACATTCTATGCAAAAAACACTATTAAATAACTATTAGTATATAGTCACCATGATAATAAATAAATACTATCATGGTTACTGATGGGATAAGGTCCGTTGTAATCTCCAAACACTATATCCCCACACACTCACCGTCCGTATAATTGAAACCAAAATTTCATTTTTAACCACCTGCCAACATTTGAAATGCTCACTGTCACGTCACCTTTTGGCTGAATTAAAATGGAATTAGCTGTAATTGCGCTGGCTTTGGGGATTATTTTACTTAACGTAAGGTCCTTTGAACACCTGAAAGACAGGACATAGATAAGCGATTTCCATTAAAATTCTAATGAAAAGACGGTGGTGGAGTATTACCAGAAATAAGAGCGTTTAGTCATTCACTTGCTAGTAATTGGACAAGAAATTTTCAGTAAATTCCTCGGTGACATTTGATTTAGAAGAGATTGATCAATTAAGTTGCAATACATGAGGAATCCACAGTATTGAAGTATGGGATTGACTGCTGTGAAATATTTGATTCCTTCATGTGCATGTCATTGCAATGATGTGGTAGCTGTTTGTAGTTTTAAAATTCACTTTTTGCGCTTCTAACAAAATGGTTTGAGGGTACATTAATTAACAACTTGAAACAATAAGCAAATAAGTCTTTCCTTTCAGACGGAAAGAGCCAATGGGATTTTATTGTAATGTTTACATTCACGTATCATTGCTCTCCTCATTATTTGGAACTAGAGCAAAGTAGGAAAACTTGGCTTACTTAACTCAGTAGAGATCAGCTTAGACACTGGACTGCAAAGGCCCTTTCTACTCATTCTACTTATAACAATTTTTTGCTTTTCTGTACCTCACAACTCTGCATAACTGATAGGATTTTTCTCACTTAGAATTTATCTTATATCAAGTCCCAGTAACATTTTATTAGCTTGTATTGAACTCAGTGTTAGAAAACTTAAATAATGTTCAGACCCTGAACCAGAACTCAGTGTTACATAAAGCTTTTGTAAAACACACGTATCCACCACCCACTATCTTTCACGCACATGCATACATGCGTGCACACACCTGACAGAATGTATATAAAGGAGTCATCTATTCATCTGTATGATAAATAAGGACAAGATCCCAGCTGAATTCGAGAAATCTCATTTCTATACCCCACTGACGACGCACATCAGGTTATTGATTTGTATCCATGACCTGTAACAAATCAGTAATGTCGTGCTCCCATGACCCAGTGTTAAATAATGAATGTGCTTTTAGAGTTAGAACTTTGCCATTTAAAATGAAGTACATGACTCATCAAACCTTTCTCTGGAGGTTTATTCTTACAATTCAATGACAGCTACAGTACAGGAGCAGTTCTTATTGATGTTTCACTAGAGCAAAAAAAATAGGAAGCTTCCTTTACTAAAAACACTCGAATTAAGTGGATTGATAATATGGGGATTTCACTGACAGATGGCCCACGTTCCCTAAACACACAGCTAAATCACAACCTATGTGTTAAGGTGATTTAGAATGTAAATTTTCTGCATTTAGCCATTGAAATGCACATGACAAAACTTGTATAAATGCCAGAAATCCATATAAGGATAAATGAAACAAGTGAATTGAAGATTTCTAAAAATCTGCAGGTGTTAGTGTATTTTCCCCTCGGTTCTTAAACATTTAAAGTTGGATCATAATGTTTTCAAAAGCAAAGGAAGGAAGATTTCCTAAAGCACACATATATATGTCAAATATATGACACACACATTTTTTGTGAGACTCTTTATAATTCCGATAAGACCCGGTTAGCCATCAGTTGCTGCTTAAACACAAATGGTTTACAAAGTTCAAATGAACTCGGTCCTTTCCTTCATGTTTTCATTAACATTATTAACATATAACTCAACAGCACTCACTCTTTTTCCCTTTATCCCATCTTCATACTTAAAATACATAATCTCCGAGGAGAGCCAATGAGCGCGAGTCATTTTCCGTGCAGCATCAGCATCATCATCCTAATTGTATGCAGAGAACAGAAAGGGCTTTTCCTGACCTTGTGCTTCGTTTGTAATCTCCTTTGTGGAAATTACACTCTCACTTTATGAATATATTGTAATTAGGCATATGTATTCTAACAGGCAGTAAGATATAGTTTCTGCCTAATCTCTCATTTATATGCAAAGGAGCACCAGTTAAAGAGCTTAGACTTTCTTCCGTCTTACTGATTCCTTTTTCCCCTAATCAAGTTACTTTTTTTATTTCTCTTTTCTTGGGCTGCTGTATCCTTTGCCTTTTTTCTGCTAGCAGAGCAGCACCCATTACCAATTCTTCTGAGGTTATGTGAGAAAAATGTAGATGTCAAATGTTCCAGACGAAAGTCCAGGGGCATGGAAGCAATTACAGCCTAATGACATTTTGTTTTGTTTTTGTTTTTGCTTTTATTTTGCTTTTTTTTTTTAAATCTAAAACTATAGCAATAAACATGTAGCCAAGCAAGGGTTACCTTTGTTAATTCAATGAGTGGAAATTACATTTTATACAAAATATTATTTTTAAAGTGTTAATTGTGCATTTTAAATAAATATCTGTTTTTAATGGATAACAGTGTATTGTATAAATATTATTAAGTTAATACAATTAATAAATCCTGTGAGTGCATTTCTTCACAGAGAACTACTCTTCATGTGCAAAATCATGTAAAAGGGTTGAAGTTACTTCATATTCTAAGATTAAAGTTTAAAAAGAGTGAGTGCCTGAGGGGCAGCAGGCCAGCAGACATTTTTGCTTTGATCAAAAACCACGGCAAGGCTAAAACAGGAACAAGAGACATAACACGCATAGATGATGGCTTGTTGAAAGCTAAAACTATTCAAAGGATGAAAACAAGTGTGTAGTTTGCTTTTAATAAATCCAAAGTATTGTGCCTAATTGACTGATAACCTTACACAGATTGAAAAAGCTGTTTCTGTTTAGAAAATACATTTCATTACACACAGCAGCAAAAACTAATAATAAAATAAAAGGTAAAAATGCACCAATCAAGTATCAAATTAGGATTTCAATTAGGGGAAGAAAAATCTCTAGTAGTAACAAACATTTTAAGTATTAAATAGGTAGCGTAGGCTTGTTTAATTATTGACCTATTCACTGGAATAATATTTCTCTTTCAATTTTATTGTTTTATTTCATGTAAACTTCATATTCTGGCCTAAAGAAAAGAAAAGGCAAGCAAACACTTACTTATTCATTTTAAGAGTTCATGATTCCATAAATGTCAATGAATTCTGAGGCTCAGTTATGAAACGCATATCCCTAAAAGAAAAAACTGAATGGTCCACCTGTTCTCATAAATATCTTGGTGAAAAGCCTTCAGTCACTTGGAAATTAAGCTCCAAACAAGTTCATTTACTCCCAGACGTGTTCAATTGATTTTGCACCTCAACTTCAAAGGAGTGCCAGTCAGTCTCTGTGGGGCATGGATGGAAAGGCAGAGGCTTCGGCCGGCTGGTTTTGCAGACCTGATCAAATTCCCACCTACTGGCTACACCTACTATCCCTGCAAACACAATTAGTATTCATGGAAATGCTATTGATTTATTGTACCATTGGGTGGATACTTGAGGCATAGAAAATGAAATAATTAAATTGAGCCTTTTATATCTTTGTACCACAAGTACTGATGAAAAATGTGCAAACTGTCTAGCCTTAGGTGCTATTTACTCTGGTAAAACATCAAGCAACACATCAGTTCATTGCTGGATAGATCCATGCAATTAGCATTTTAAAATCCCACTTAAGTTGCTGTTTACACTACTCCTGAGAATTTTAACGAGTACCGAGTTCAGACACTTCTATTAGCCTTAGCACCCGAGAGTAACAACATTTTTATATGCACTGCTTAGACAAGGTTATTATTATTCGTTTTCAGACTCACAAATGACATCACATTTCCAATGCAAGAGTCTTGATGACTATGGAGACATTTGTAATGTTACAAATGGTAAAGTAGTAATTATTCCTGAATGTGAAAGAAAGAAAACTTTAGACACTCACACAGCAAAAAGAACTGAAGCATGTGGACACTAAATAAATAAATAACAACTTGAATGTTGAATGTCTTAACCTGGGATAAATGTGCAAATTTATTTTAAACCCTGATTATGTCTTCACTGACAAAGTGGGGCTAAACTGCATCATTTTAGAGATTACATTGACAAAAGGCTTTTTTAGGCAGGTTTGCAGAAAAAAAAAAAAATAGCTTAAGCCAATCCAAACCCCTAATTCTTTATAAACAGTCCTTTTTATGTGTTTCATTTCACATCTTTGCGCTAAAGTCCTCTTTTTGTGTAATTGTTGTGACTAGGCCATGCAATGAATAAAATTGCTCCTCTGTGCTTAGTGATTGAAGTTTGTTTTTGTGTAGATGTCTGAAGATTCCAGCTGTTATTGTTCAGAAAGCCTCACATTTTTTTTTGTCGAGTACACCTTGAAATTTATCCGTCAGCTATTTAAAGTCTAAAATCGCTACAAAAAAGAACTTAGAAGTGAATTATTAATACAACAGGTGAAGGTCACACCATTTTTATTGCACCACATCTGGTATTATGGCTCAATGCGAGAGAGGTGTTCTATACAAAAATAAATGAACAAGATAGGGAAGTTGATGAGAGCAGATTTACTAGTTGCAGTAATATATTTAAATAAAATTGTGTATCCTGAACATAAAAAACTCCCTTAACTTCCAAGTGTCAACTTTGCCTCTATTTTTTTCAATTCCAACCAAGAGTTACAAGAGTCACTTGTAACATAAATATAATAACAATAATGGTCTATAATAAATTCTTCATGGCCCATATACATGTCATGGTGTGACAGATTAAAAGCATTTCAGCATACAGGCCACTTTCCTTTTTTTCAAATAAGGTGAAAGGAGGGCATTTCAGGTTCTAGTTACATGACAGATTACAACATTTCTAAGTAGTCTTTAAGTGTATGTAGGCGATGTATTCAAAGACACTGCATTATTTAATACTTGTTAATTTGTAAAACACATACACTATCACTCAAAAGTCACTTAGGTCACATAGAAATTGTCTTGTTTTTGGTAGAAAGGTCCATTTGCTTATCAATACTATACCACAAAATTGTCAGTTGTTGGGAATTCTTATTAAAAGAGGAACAAATTCCAGTAATTTGAGTAACTGGAGCATTAATTTTCGCTACTTTAACAAAAGGTTTGTTTTCTCATGTGACTCTGTGGGAAAATTAATTGCCCATCCCTGGTTTAAGAGGAATAGTGCTTCATTTCTGAGTGTGAGACAGAGATGCTTCACTGGCAGTTTGATTACAGTTTTTCTCAAATGTTAAAACACAAAAGCCAATCCTGTAACCCAAATGACCAGTAGTCTAAACACATTTACTAAATGTAGCCACCATATTCCAGTACCATAAACACATGTCACATGAAGACACAATTCACAAAACACAACCCTCTGTACTCATAAATCTAAACACATTTTTCCTTGCTAAAACACATGTTGCAAAACAACTCTGCTCATATCCTCAAATGAAAGCCCATGTGATGCAAAATGCTTGCCACAGTCACCAATCTTTGAACACAGGGAACACACCTGGCATCATTCACTACACACAATGACTCAAAATTGAAGACACTTGTTGCTAATGCTGTACCCACATGTAAAAGCAAGTTCAGAGTGCACAGTATGCTGAAGGTTCCAAACAAACACAATGGATGAAGGCAGAGTCAGGGGAAGAGGAATTTGATGCAGAGGAGGGAGAAGAGCTGGCCCTGGAAGAAGAGGAGCAGGCCAATGAGGAAGAGGAGTTCAAATGAGAGGAGGAAGAGGAGCGACCAACGAGGAAGAGGAGAAGGCCAACATGGGAGAGGAGAAGGTCCAGGAGGGAGAGCAAGACAACCTCGCACCATCATTACGGACGAGATGCGAGCAACAGCTCAGCGACATGATGCCGCACAGTGATTGTGGTGTGTGTGTGGTGTGAATAACGTAAATAAAAAAACTTCACACCCTGTTCATGTTTTCAAGATTACTGTTGTGTGCAATAGATTCTGTTTTTGCATTGAGTTGTGTTACAGTAGTGTACGTACATGCAGGATTTTCTATAGATTTATACTACTCATATGAAACTCACAAATCTAAATGCCTAATCCTCTGCAGAGATCTACGACGATCCGTTACTGTATAGTTTCTAAAATATGCATTGGCAGTTATGAAACAAAGAACCTTCTCACAAATTGAGCATTGTGTTTTCAATTGTTTTGCTGTAGTGTGTAATGCTGTGTATAGTGTTTACAGTTTTGACAGCTTCGAGCTGCTCTCTTGGTGTGGGAGTTTGAGTTTTGCAGTGGGAAGGTGTGGTTGTGTTTATGTAGCTTTAGAGAAGGGTGTTGAGTTTGGACATTGGGGGACCTGGTGGTAACGTTTGTGACATGTGTTTTAGCATTTGAGAAAAACTGTAAATGGCACCCAAAAAATACCTGTCGACAGAGAAGAGATGTTGGCCTTCTAGGCAGAATTTAAAAAAAAAAAAAAAAAAAAGACTGGAAAAGAAAAAGAGGAAAGATTAAGATGGCAAAAAAGTCCACTCTTTTTCTGCCTGTAATTGAGTCAGTCATTGGATCGTAACCCTATTGAGCTGTTAAGGGAACAGTTTGACCAAATGCTACATTGGAAGTGTCTATCAAACCAGTTCCACTTGTGGGAGGTAAGCACGTGGTGATATTTCTCCAGATTACCTCAACAAATTGATTTTGATTGCTGCAAATGGATGATCCCTTAACAAAACTTTGAAGGATAACATTATTCTTTCAATTAATGTCTAACCTTTTCAGTGCCTACACCATAGTCCCTTTTCACTTTAAAACAGATTTTATGAATCAAGGCATTTGGAGTCTATTTTTTGAGTAACTATTCAGCACTGGTGTGTAAATAATCAATCTCATAACAACTGGCAAGCTTACAAAAAAACTGAAAAAAAAAAAGAATCATGGGCTCATTAACTCACAAACAACTATTTTATCAGCAACCAACAACTGTGTACAAAGTGCCAAGATACAGAGTTTGCTAAGCTAGAGAAAGACTTGAGCAAAAAGAGATAATTAGGTGAAGAGGTTGAAAGTTTAAAACTATTGATTCAAAACCCAATTTCTGGGGAAAGTTTCTCTTATACAGACAGTTTTTAGTTCAAGGTCAAAACAGAAACACTGGAGGTGAGATGCATGGGAGGTGGAGGATCAGCCACATGATAAAACATGGTCTAATTATTGCAGTGCATAATATTCTCAAGGTCCTTTTTTTGGTGTGTCCTACTCTTTGACATAGATTTAGAAAATGAAGTACAAATCCTTTTCTGTAAGTTGACAAAACTCTGGCTTGAAAGTTGTATTTCATGGTAAACTGACACACTAGCAGCAGGCGAGTTTCTTTACTGCTTGTGCTTTCCCGCATTATTTTCTTGTTTGGGGACTGCATGAAACCAAAGTGGCCAATTAAATACATGACATATTTAGAGGATTGCGATGCTGCTTTATTTAATTGTATTTCCAGTTACTGCAAAAACCCACGGTCTCTAACTAGATGATACTTTGAGCTTGGTCTACTCTTATTAAATACCCTTTTTCATAATATCTGGGGAGAGTTTTGTAAGCGAATGCAGCACTTAAGCCTCTGTTTGTCCTCACCTATAACTTGCTCCAGGCTCGTCTTGCTGTTTGTAAACCTTTTGGGAGGCAGAGCAAAATTTTCTCTGCAGTTTGTATGAAAGACAAGCGCCAGATATCATGAAATTAGTAAGTTGATAATAATATGAATAATTCATATCCCAGAGTGGGATGAGTCTCCGGCTCTCATGCCACTCTGGATTAATCACAGAATTAGCTCACAAAAACACACAAAGAAAAACAAACAAATTACTGAGAGAGAATGGGACTGACACAGGGGAGAATTCGAAGCTGGTCTCAAAGTTTCTATGACTATCAGAAATATTCGCTTCCTTTCCCTTCAGCCACTTCACATACCATGATGGAGGTTATGGTCTAATAATTTGCTACTGGGAAAAGCATCCATCCCCTGTGGTGGTGACTGAAATCTCTTGGCACTGGAGGGAGTCCCCGGAAGGCGTTGAAAAGGGGTTGTCAAAAGGCAGTGGGGAATATGGTGAAATTATTAGTGGTCTATTTCAGGCAGGTCTTATATGGATATGGATGTTTAAGGCTGTCCAGCTCACACTTGGACTGCTCAGTGTGCACACTGAAGATTTCGTGTGTTGGTTTCACCTGTAAATGATTTGTTCAGAATCTGCATTTCTTCATGTACTTTTTTAGACCAATAGAGAGACGTCCAGTGTCTTTAAATCATAGCTTGATTTTCTAATAAGCAATGAAAAAGTGAAGCTTTGGCTATTTTTGAAGTAGATGGGACACATACCGGAGTTTATATCTACTTTCTATTATTTCTCTGTTTCTCTATTATTTCTATTTATTTTAGGAGTCATACTTGTCACTGGGCCAAGCTTTCAAAACACTTTGGACTGCATTAGTTTTCTGATTATTTCAGATAAGAGTAAATCTTTACAGATGATGTAATCTATCTGTAAGATGTTTTGTTGATAGCAGCAAACGAATTTGGAAAGTCTCAAAGAACCTGTGTCTTTCATGCCTTTGATCATTAATGTATGTATAGGTTATTTTCATTTCATTAAGTGTGGGAGGGCTAAAGTGTAAATTACCTTAAGGACTGCCTGACCTCTTTCTTGACCACACACCATGACAGACAAAATTTTCACAGCTAATATATTTTGGTGTTTAGCAACATATAAGGTAGGCAGACAAAGGAGACTTTGTTTAGGTAAGGGGGAGTCTCCTTGCTGACAGTTTATGATTGTGTTTCCCATTATACAGCTTTTATGCATAATTAAGCATCTGTTAAAGGTTAAAATGCTCCTCCTGTGGCAAACACGGTTTAACTGTGTTCATTTGGTGGCTTTAGCTACCCTTCATTAACGCTTAACTCTTGCCATCTTTATTTCCATGTACCACATTCCACCCTTCTTTCATATCTAAATTATGTTTTATGTATATTGTTTGTTTATGTGAGTGCTTATAAAACAACTTGATTGTGTTAAACTTTGATTATTTAAATAGTTTTTGTTTTGCATGTACAGTGCATTGAAAAAGCAATGGCCCTTTTTCTAATTTCTTAGTTTTTGCACTTGTTCAATCAGAAATCTACTAAATAGAACCTTTCTGACAAAGTGAAGTAGGCTAAAATATCTCAAAAATGTCTCGCCCTCTGTGTGTTTATAAATCACTTTGTATTATTAAAGTCTGTCTTTTGTCCTGTTTGACACACAAGTACTTTCTAGGTTTAGGAGGTGTTTCCTTTATCACATGGGCAAGGTAGGTTTTTTTAGTCCCCCCCCCCCCTTAATAATGCAAGATAACTCAGGCTATCTAATATTAAAAACATGTTTGCTGATGTCAAACACTGAAAGTGTGAAAAATATGTAAGAAAACAAAAAAACAAAGAAATCCTGGCCCTATATATTGTATATATTTATCAACTCAATCTTTGAAAGCAAGTGAGGTGGGGTTGTGTACTAAGACAACAGTCTCAAATTGAAAAAAGTTTGAGAATATCAAGCCTGAAAAACTGAAATGAACCGAGCGAAGAAATATTTTTTTGAGTTTCAATATAGACAGCACCACTTGTAAAATGTGAAACTTCTCTTTACACTGTTGGTGTTAAATGAAATCCCCTGAGCGGATACAAATATTGAAAAGCAGATGGTCTGACGCTAATCTGGATTTCATATTAATGCCTTAAGTCACTAAGAAATGTATACAACAGAGAGTTTTCTTGACAACTTAAAGAAAATCTGTTGGTGTCAGTTAAAATACTGATGCAGATTTACCCCTCACTCCACCCCACCCAACACACCAATTCCTGCTTATTTTTCTTGCTCTTACGCCGTCTCTCCACCTCCAACATTCTTTTTTCCCTCTAAATCAACTTCCACTGTCCTGAAAAACGAGTTACCCTGAGGAGAAGGATAATTATTAACAATTAATATTCATAATGATGTCTCCGTCCCTGGACAGCCTTCGCCTAGTCTCAGTCAAATGGATTTAGAATTCAATTTTTATTTTACATAATCCAATCAAAAATGTGAATGCACCCCTCAAACACATCATTCCCTTGGTGCTTGCAAATCCAAATCTGGTATTCTCAAAGTTTGACATCTGCTAGGTTTAATATTCGCCACTATATACTGAAGAAGAAAAATGAGAATGTTCATTGTTAACTAATGCATTATCATACTTCGGTGAACACAACATCAAGAGTATATGCAATAAGTTACCAAGAACAAAAGGTTCTGTTCAGAAATTTCAGGCCAAGAGGTTAAAGGTCAAAGTGTTGTTAAGCTGGTACTCTCAAAAACTAAATGCCTACCTGCATTTACCTTACAGCACAAAGGTGTTGTGCAGCTTGAACTGTTATGTTGTGTTAAAATCCACATGCAAATTAACATTCAATTCAAATGCTAGCCTAATTTAACCATCAGTGACAGGCTCTGCATGTTAATCACAAGCTAAAAAACACAATCACTGACAAAATTTTTGAACCTTTAGCTTTTCAGTCATCAGTGCACTTTGGAAGAAAAATGAAAAATACAGCTGAATCCATTTAAAAACATCCGGTATCATCACACGCATAGGTGTAGTACATTATAGCTGTAGTTATAAACCACGTTTAAAACTGAAGTACTGAGTCTGATGTCAGACCTGGTAAGCAATGGCAGAATATGTGTTTTTGTGCTTTCCAACCAAATAAAATCTCCAGAGATTTCACAGCTTAAAGCACACGTGTAAACGAAAGCAATCAATATAGTTTACTCGCAGTTCACTAAATATCCCTTTTTGTTTGCTTTAAACGCTCAGGTATTTCATCCAATTATCACCTTGTTTCTTCATTAGAAGTTGTATTATTTGTTTTGTTTTGAAGTAATTCACTGAGGCTTTCTAATACACCATGAGTGCTGTGCATGCTCTTTCCCTGCAATCACTGAGACTTCAGTTTTGTTTTCGACAGCTTTTAAATCACTGTTGCTTTGCACCTGCTTTTTAACAGGCATGAGAAATTGCGAAAGCACTTTATCAAATGTGCACACAGCACACTACACAGGAGGGCCAAGTGATATCCCAGGATGAAGTGTTGACAAAATGCTGCAGACTCATTTCAGAATATCATTTCAACATATTTAAAATGTCTTCTTTATTTCCATTGCATAAGAAGAGTGCAAAAAAAAAAAAAAAGGAGGTGCTCTAGCAACTACACAGTGCCAGACCCCACAGCCTCGTTGATGGCTGCTTCTGGCCCACATATTTGAAATACATAAAATGTGCTTTTGATGAGCCAAAAACATCACAGCATGGAATTAATACTTACAGCGTTTACAGCTTAAGAGACTGTATTCAAAACTCAGGATTACTCAGATTTTCTGCAATTCTATCAAAACTTTTCCCAGAACTCCATAAAAACAATAAAATCACACATTAAAAACATCTTTTAGGTGAAATTTGTACATTGGATTAGAGAATTATACTTATTATTGTTAAAAAGATTTGAGGCTCATTTATGTTCACTACTTATGGACTATGTAATTCTGTAGTAGTTTAGTTTTAATGTAGATAAAGTGCTGTCAATAGATTAAAAAAATTAACTAACTAATCTCACAATTTTCTGTTATTAATTGCGATTAATCTCAATTACTTTATTAATAGCCTGGCTCCAATTACATTTTTTTATTCTTTATATTTTAAGTAATTATCGTTGTTCACCGAAGTCCAGTGGTCTCCGGTGAGAGCGACATTCCTTACTTGCACAAGCTTGCTGGACTGCTGAGCCCTCTGGTCCCCATACAAAGTGTGCAGTCTCGACACAATGGTTCCTCTCGAGGGCAGATTGTAACACTCATCTCCTGATGCAGCACGAATGACTTCTCTCAGTCCATCATCTTCTACTATGCTAACTGGTCGGCAGTTTTTAGCTATCCAAACAACCAAGGAATTGGTTACCTTTTCTCTCACATTTTTTGTTATTCGTCCACAAGCACCATACTCCTGAAGCGTAGACTGGCGAGGTCCCGTAGAGGTGGATTCAGTTGGGTGTTTTGCTCTCAGGTGATACGCCAGTGATGAACTGCTTCTGTGGTACTTGAATTCAGCGTTGCAAATTGTGCATCTTACTCTCGTTTTGTCCAACAAGCCATCAGGCAACTTCTTAAAGAGAAACTTTCCACCCAAAAGTCCGCCCTCGTCCATGCTTGCGTGTGTTTGCTAGTGTTAGCTAGATAGTAGCATGGTGTCACTTCTTCTTCTTCTAATCATTTCTGTCAGGCCAAACGCCAGCATAGCACACTGTTGCCCCCTCCTCCAGAGGTGCTCATGAATTTAAAGGTCTTAGATTACAGGAAATTAATAAAAAAAACAAAATCAGCGTTAAATTTTTTTAATGCATTAAACATTTCGCGTTGATCTTAACAATTAACGCGATAATTTTGACAGCACTAAGATAAACCTTTTTTTTTTTTTTTTTAGCAAAAGAGCAATCCCATTATCCTTCAATTAAAAAGAAAAATCGATTTGTGTGAGATGCATCATTGACTTTCATAGAGATCTTTTTCTTTAAATCCCTCTTCAGCATGCACTTGTCCTTGCTGCTTTGAGAACCAAATTATTCTATAATCAAACTCTTATTGTTGCTTTTTTTATTTGCATCTGTGTGTTTTTCTGCCATTTTTCCCTCGCTGCCCTCTTTGGGGTTGATTAGACAAGAGAGGGCAAAGTTTGAATATGCAGCAAGCCTCTGCTGTGTTTTGCATCAAACTTATATCAAGACATAATTGTGATAAATGATGCATGTAATCAGCCATTAAATAATGCTAGAATATGCAACCTCCAAAGTTAAACTGTGACCAGCATGTCTGTGTCCTTCGTCCCAAGTGGATAGGTACCATCTGGCTGCAGCCATTACCACTGACCCGAGTGCCAGACTCCTTAGTGTGCAAGGAAGCTCAACATCGACCGGTCAAGCCCCTGCACACCTGACCACATGGAAGCAACCTTGCCAGAAGTGTTAGGGGACAAATTACAGATTCAGGATGGTCATATCCTAAAGGTTCCATTCAAGTCTCTGTACAGCCTCATCCATACGAACAGTATTTTTTTCCTAAGCTGTGTGTTTTTCATTGTCTTTTTGAGCATAGTGAGACCAGCGACCTGTCCAGTCTGTACCTCACCTGCCCTGTGACAGCTGGGCTAGGCTGCGTTTTTGAAACTTCACTGAAATCACAGTTTAACTTGGCTTTACAAACTATGAGGTTAAACTCTTGGCCTTGTTAAAGTCAGGGGTGATCATCTTTTTTGTCAAAACATACCAACTTCTTTTATCTTTTACTAAACTTCAAAAATAGTTGGAATAAAACAAAACGAACTTTGAATTTATAATGGGCTAATCTGACGTGTAAACACGGGGGCGAGATATGAGCGCTTACAGTATGATACAGTGTCACTTGGTAAATGCTTGCTCTTGTGATTACATATTTTTCTGCTGGTCACACTGCATTGAAAGGGATTTATCCTGTGAAGTCTTTCTGATCAACATCTGTTAATCTTGAGCTGTTTGCTGCATGTGTATTTACCACGTCTTTTTTATTGTATCTGCTCAGTGGTCAACAAAGCTTTGTATTAGAAGTTTAGCCAGGGAGGTCATCATCCCAGCACTATTCATGCAGACCTCTTATCATTTCATTAAATCATTTAAAAGATGCGTTTCTATTTTTTAATTCCTAATAAGTCCTGACCTCTCAGTAAAATACTTCAGTGTTCATCATTTTTTCAGAGCACAAGAACATGCTTCTCCATTCTCCTTGGCCTTCTTGGGCTTTAGCAATTTGCTTGTAATACAACATACTCTATGTAAAACAACACAGTGCAGACGAATTGTAGGTGGAGGGAACATAATGTAGATAATTCATTGGACTTTATGAATTATCCACATTGAGTGGATGGTGGAAGGGTACAACACTGAACTAAAACACAGAGATAAGAAGGTTATAAAAATTATTATACTCCATATTACTGGATATCTATCCATCCATGTTTAACCACTTCTCCAGTTCAGTCACCTGCATATTACCATCTTCATTTATTTATTCAAAACTTAAGGAAGAGCTTTAATTTTCTAAAACACATGAAAGAAATACAAACACAACTTAAATCAAACAGCAAATAAAAAGAACACGTTCAACACAAACATAATTCTGCTAAAAAGAAAATGAGCCATAACTTCAATGGGGCAGTGAAGTAACCAGACTAATAATAAAAAGAAAAACAATTCTTTTAAAAGGATATCTCAAGTGTAAGGGGAAAAAATAAAAAAAAAAGCAGATATTTGTAACTAGAAATTTTTAGCTGTTAGCTTTTATGACAGCATATTAAACATATTGATATTTAAATTGCCCAATTCACTCTCTATTATGGTAGTGAAAGTATGACATATATCTTAGATTAAAAAAAAACTGTATATTTTTGGGTTTTAATGTTTTTATCACAATAAAGTTTCAAAAATGAATATTTGCCATTGGCAGCAAGTAAAAAATTATCAGTCCAACAAACTTCACCCTATATTTGCCCTAATATATTTATATATTTTTGTCTGTCTGTATAATGAGGATTTTTGACACAGAAGAATGCTATAGCAAAAGGTTATTTGCCTCACAGAAAATTAAGTTTCTTAATTCAGCTACTCCATTTAAGTGTCATATTTTAGAAAGATAGAAGGAAATTGGAAATGTTTCAGTATTAGAATTACCAACAGTATATGAACCACTTCTGAATTCATAACTGCTACTTAAAATGCTTTTCTTCAAACACTAAGGGTTAGTGAATATGCTACCTATGTAAAAGATCCTAAGGTAAAAACTGGCATAGTAAAGCTTTTACTGCTAGTCAGAAAGAACATCTGTAGTTTTAAGATAACAATTCATGCCTTTCAAGGGAGAATTGTATTGTTAACCTCGAAGAATATTGTAATTGAACAAGAAAACTGAAGTTGCAGTCAAAACATGTAACAATCAAAAGCTGGGATAATTCATTGCAATGAATTGAATCAAGTTCACTTAATATTTAAAGTTTGATGGGTCTTTTCTATTTTAGAGTTTAGCTACTCTAAGTTGCTGTTATTACTCAATAATTTCCTTGAATCAGTATTACATGAATATAAGATGACAGCTACCATGCAACTGTATGTCAGTACAGATGCTTGAAAAAAATCTGCTGCTTCTTAATGTGAACAAGTATCCACACTGAAAAAACAGGCTGAACTGGGGGACAAGCACAGAGGCTGTATACAAAAATGGAATGAATGGGCTCTATTTCCTGCAGCTGAAATTTTCTCAGCTTTGTGCATCTAAATGTTGGAGATTTTCTATGACTCAGTTGTAGTGAGTGCGATGTACTTTTTTGTGGTCTGCTGGAGGAGGAACATTGGAGGTGGTGACACCAGCATACTGAATAAACTGATTAAGAAGGCTTGTTCTGTGATTAGCTACAAACTAGATACACTTGACTGTTATCCATCCGTCCATCCATCCATCCATCTTCTTCCGCTTATCCAGACCCGGGAAAGCAGCAGCCGAAGCAGAGAAGCCCAGACTTCCCTCTCCCTGCTCACCTCCTCCAGCCTATCCGGGGGAACACCAAGGCTTTCCCAGGCCAACAAAGAGATATAATCTCGCCAGCGTGCCCTGGGCCTGCCCTGGGGCCTCCTCGGGGTGGGAAATGCCCAGAACACCTCGCTTAGGTGACAGCCAGGAAGCATACCTACCAGATGCCTGAACCACCTCAACTGGCTCCTTTCGATGTGGAGGAGCAGCGGCTCTACTCTGAGCCCCTCCTGGATGGTTGAACGTCTCACCTTATCTCTAAGGGAGAGGCCAGTCACCCTTCAGAGAAAGCTCATTCCCACCGCTTGTATCCACGATCTGGGGAGGGTGCTCGAGGGTGAGCGTCTGGTGGCCCGGCAAAGCCCACCACCCGTAGGTGGCGCTGTAAGGGTCGGGTGCAATATGTGCTGGGTGGCTTGTCGGCTACCAAGATTCATTAATGTTAACATTTTAAAATTCTGTAAAGCTTTGTTGAGTTTCAAAATGTTTAATCATTATCATTATTATTGCTGTTGTTGTTATTATTATCATCAATACTAGTAGTTGTAGTAGTAGCCTTCCAGCTGCTGTAACAGAAGTTATATTTCCTAAATAGGGGATTTTCTTTGAATCTTATTTTATATTCTATGCATGCAGAATACAATGAAACCTGGGTATAATGCTGGTATCATTAGCTCAGCTAAATTAACTAGCAACAATTAATAAAGTTTATAAAAGAATAGTAACATTAGCTTACAACAGCACTAAGACTGCCAAATAACTGGGAGGTAGCAGCCCATCAGTGGTAGAAACCTTTAAGTTATCTGAGTAGAGAAAACACTGTACAGAACAGTTACAGACATGCTAAAAATACCCATATGTAGATTCTCCTAATTTACTTGTTTAAAAGTAATTAGTAAAATAGAGCAGAATACAGTCATTTAGCTGACTGATCAAGTTCACTGCTGACAGCAAAAGGGGAATTTACCAGTAGTCTTTGAGGAAGCCACTGATAAGTGTCTTTGGTATGTTTAGCCAGAGGGATTGCTTGGCTTCTGTAATAAAATCAGTCACAGAGTTCAACACCAACCAGCGAACTGAACTTGTTTTGTTCAGTTTTGTTCTTGTTTTTTTAATATATGTTAATTTTAAAGAGTTTCATTTTTGGATTGTGGATTTTTAGAGTGTAGTTTTCACTAAAATAAGAAATATTATGTAAAAAGATCTAGTCATTAAACATTCCACAACCTCCTCCAGGGGGGTAGCATTTACTCTACCCTGCAAGAGTATCTGCAATGGCAAATGTGCCATTTCTTGGAGAGGTTAATTTATCCATTTTCACCTTTTTTTGTATTATTATAGGTCAAACTTGACAAAATAACTATTCAAGGTTCAATTTAAGAGAATCATTAGTTTTAGTTTTTAAAAATATGCCCTTGGTGGTCTAAAAATATTTGTAAACTGATGAATAAGCTAAACCTAGGAAAAGTCGGGAAAAAGCCAGATGATGGGTATGTATTTAAAAGACACAAAGGTGTATGTACTTAAAACATCAGAGGTGGAATTGACATCAGTGGTGTTTCTAGTGCTCAGTGTTTCTAAGTGTTATTTCATCTTTTTCACATTTTTAATACATAGAAAAAGACCAAAAAAGACCCAAATGCACAATATTTCTCTGGCCTGTTTGATAAGCTAAAATATTTTGAGCTTGATATGGTGGGCTCATTAAAGCTAAGACAACTCAAATGAGAAATAAGCTACAATTGCAGTTGAGTAGAAATTCTTTAAGATTATTTGATGTCAGTGTAAGCTGACCTTAATTGAATCCACTTCTTGATCAACGAATTGTGCAGTTATTTCAGTCAATCTTTACAGGGGCTCTCAAGAGGCAGAAAAAGACTTGAAGTCACTGTTTAATATTTATGGACTTTTATTATTAGACATCAAACATCAATTTTCAAAGAAATAAATTCAATATATTACAAAACTGTGACTGAAGTTATCCCAATAAAGCAAGAGATGAATTGTCAGCACTGAAAATAGTAAATAAACAAACAGCAGTTTGTAGTAGTAGGTCTGGCAAATACGAATACCTAATCATAAGAGGCCACTTTTAATGGAGTCTTTAAAGTGTATGATTTTCTTTAAAATAGAGTCTTTAGTGACAAGTTATAAAGTAATTCATCTTCAGGATGTCGAGCTACATGCTCTAGATTTTGTTTTGCAAATATAATAGAATATGTACCGGTATAAGAGATTTTCATAGGTATGTTGAAAATGTCTTTGTTTGTTACAACTCCAAAGAGAAACGCTGTAACCTGTGTGTGGTGGGGCGTGGTCTGCGGGGTCATGCACCTGCACAGCATCCGCAATCACGACCCGCCCACGCGGAAGCAGGGATTGGGGAGTGTTGTAAGGTGTGTGGAATGTGGTGTGTTGTGCAATAATAACAACCTCTGGACCCGACGTGTCTCAATTACACCAAACTGTGTTTTTTTTAATAGATTGGTCATTTAAAATCATAAACGGTATAGGATGGTCTACCTCATGTCTCTGAGGAACATCTGAAAGGATTGTTTAACTTAATAATCTGGAAGATAAAATGGGTGGAGACCTTTTCTACCAAAAAGTTTTCCCCATCCCCAGAAGATGTTCAAATAATTGATATTGTTTTAAGACACATGAGTAGAGGAGAGCTGGGAGCTCAGATAAGCGGCCTATTGAAATGTTCCAATTCACAACTTGGCAGAAGTGGGAAGTGGTTGAGAAATATATACTGTATTCTTTAATGTATTGACTGTATTCAGGACTGTTGCATATTGTCATTTGTGTCAACATGAATCGTATTCATGTATACTTCTCAGTTGCAGTTTATTATATCTGGGACACTGCAATGTCAAATTCTTTGGCACCAGGATAGCAGAGAGTGCAAGGCCTTTTAACTCAAGCATTTTTTATTATGGAGTCTGCAATAATATTTGTGCTCACACGTTTATTGTGAGGTTGTAAAAAACTGGCATTGGCAGCAGCCTGCCGGCCAACAGCAGTATCCTGCTGAGTCATTGATAGCTACCCTCCCCAAGTCTAGATGCTCCCCTGAGGCTGGACCAGAAATGTAGACAGTGTATTCTGTACCAGCCAATGGTTTATGACACCTATACAGCTTTTCTCTTCACTTGGATTGCACAAAAGCACTACAGCATCAGGTGCAGAGCCGACAGTGGGGAGCAGATTGTCAGCCCCAGGAATCAATGTGCAGCTGGAATAAGTGTCTTGGGTGGTTGGGATCAAAAGGCCAGTGAAGGGAACTCATGAAGATCCAGGATGTTGAGTATCACGACCACCTGCCACTGCGTTTTATTTTCCCATGACAGACAGCAAGCTTGATATGGTTATAAGATTTTATTTTTCTTCATATCCCTGGATGATCCTGGGATGCGCACCATAACCCAGCAGGCTCCAGAGCTCTGAGTTCTGGTGGCAGGACCAGGTAATCTTGATATTGCTATTCTTACCATTGTGGTGAGAGGAATCCAGGGCAAATTGCTGTTTCAATAGCTGAGGACTCTCCAAGTTCACTCTCTAGACTGAATCTGAAATAAAAGTCAACATAGGACTGAAAAGCAGAGTTTTAGCTTTAATCCATCCATTCATCCTTTTTTGCTCAATCCAGGGTACCAGGGGGCCTATCCCAGGCAACATTAATACTCACACCTATTGGCAATTTAATATCACATATCACCCAACCCCATTAATTGTATGTCATTGGAGTGTGGGAGGGAGCCAGAGTACCCAGAGAGAACCGACACAGAAAAGCTCCACAAAGAAAGGTCCCAGTCAGATGGTAAATTGGAGCTGCTTGCTATGAGGCAATCGCTCTAACCACCGTGCCACTGTGCTGCCCCAGCTCTAACCCAGAGAGTTTTAATATATTATTATATGGACATGCTAACATCATTTTAAATATGAGGATTGTTTTTAATATTTGGATGAACATTTTTCCACTCAATGACTGCATTAAGTTTAGAACCAGCCCATGGACAGAACCAAATGCTGTATTTCTTCCTTTGATGCTCAGCTAGACCTTTACTGCAGCCACCTTCAGTTGCTGCTGGTTTGTGAGTTTTTCTGCTTTCCATTTTGTCTTCGGTAATTGAAAAGCATGCTCTATTGGGCTGAGATCAGGTGAGTGACTTGCCCATTGAAGAATATCCCTTTTCTCTACTTTGAGAAACTCTTAGATTGCTTTTGCAGTAATGCTTTGGGTCATTATCCATGCACTGTGAGGGACTGTCTGATCAGTTTCTGCAATTTTGCCTGTGTACTTCAAAATTCATCCTGCTACTTCTATCAGCAGTCACATCTGCAGTAAACACTAGTGACCCAGTTCCACTGGCAGCCATTCATGACCAGATAATGCCTCCAACCCCTTTGACAGATGACATGGTATGCTTCGGATCATGAACAGTTTCTTTCCTTCTCCATAGTTTTGTCTTCATGCCTCATCATTCCAGTGAAATTAATTTTGGTTTTAATCTATTGATTTTCTTCACCAGAACTGTGCATGTGCAGGTTTGTTAGGTGTCTTACATAAACACCAAAACAAAAATCTAAACCGCACCTTCCTGTTTCTGAGTGTAAATGGGGGTTTGGCTCTTGTTATGAATGCCCTGCATTTCTATTCATCGTGACTCTTGACTGAATTTAACTATGGGTATCTAGCTCCTAAAGAGTGTCCTTGATTTAAATAGATAATATCAAGGTATTTTTCTCAACCAAGAAAAGATTTTGCATCATCCACTGAAATTATCTTCATAACTCTTCGGGTCTTTTGGCATTTCTAAGCTGACTAATGCTTTCCTTGTTTAAAGAATGTTCAATCCTAAACGGTTTTTGCTGTCTCTAGGTTTGTTTTGGTTTTTCAGCCTGGTGATGGCCCCCCTTTAAATGCACTGATATAGCATTCATCTGTTGATTTATCATGGATTAAGGAGAGAAAAGGCCTCACTGGGCCATGGCATTGCTTGTCAGTAAATTGTCAAAAAAAGGTCTGCTCTTCAGTCACTTTTAATAGTGTGGTTAATGAACACACACACCTTGTCATTTAATGGTTTTTCTTTATTTTTACTACTTTCGACATTGTAGATACATAATGAAGACATCAGATATATGAAGCAATGGAATTATGTAGAAAGGAGAAAAAAAAGATAAATTACTCTAAATAGGTCTTATATTTTAGATTCCTCAAATAGGAAGTAGCGCTGCAAACTCTTGGCCTTCTCTCAATGAACTTTGTTACGACCCGGCTCAAAGCCGCAACATAAAAAAAATAAAGATGAATACCAGAGTGTTAGTGAGAAGAGGTTTTATCTAAAAATGGAATAGCAGGTTGGCTAAAATGGTTGGTGCCACCAAGGCAAAGGCAAGTGAGCTCCCAGGAAGCTTGCCTCAGGTATGCTTTTATCCACACCTGACTAGTTGTGGCCAATTAGCACCAGCTGAACACATTGAGATGATTAGGGGCTGCAGAGGGACGTAACACCTCCTCCCTCAAAAGGGTTCCTCTAGGACCCCTAAACAAATTAAAAGCCCCTCTGAAGCCTTGATCCCTCAAAAATAAGCTTTTAAACAGGGATGCCCCTGCATGAGGATTTGAAGTTGCCACACTGAACACACAAAAAGTAACATGTGACCAACACAAAGGGGTACAACAGTCAAACCCAAAATGATTATTCAACCTGCTACAACACAAAATGAGAGCAGCCACGAATAATAACACAAGTGATCTGTGGTCTCCACCACACAAACGGTCACATATAATTGGCCTCATACCACAACAAGTTATTTTAATCCACAAGGTTCAGTAAAGCAAGCATACTAGTGACCAACCACAAAATGGAGTTATGGCCACACAATGATCACATCAAGGGTGGCTCAGCACCCCACAGTGTTATTGCCATCACCTGGCCAACAACACTCACAAGTGACCTAACAAAGGTAGCCATATTCCCCACAACACTAAAGGTCACAGCACAAAACACGCACCACACGAGGATCTCATTAGCATATATCAACACTGACATATTAGATGCACACACGGTGTACACACTATGCCAACATAAAAACGACCTACCCGCCTCAGCTACAGACCATAATTAATGAATGGTCTCAAACCTCCTACCAAGTTTGGTGCCACTGATTTACTATGTGTAACTCCCAGCCTAAAATGCTAAAAACAATAAAAACCTAACTTTACCTACCTAGTCTTCAGTGGTGTACCAGGCTCGAGGCAACTTTAAATGCGAACTCGAGAGCAGGCAGTGGACCAGAGATATGGTCTCCTACCAAACTCCGAAGCATACCCCCACCCAGGATAACCACCAAACACAACAAATTAAAACAACAAACAAGTGCTTCGATGGAAGGGCAGCACAGCACCCAGCTGAAACACACTTACTAAAGGGACGTTGCTCAATCACAGTGAGCACCATCACTCACCCACTTTAAAGTAAAACAAACTGATATTCAGTCTCCACTAAAATGTCCAAAGATCCCGGACGAGCCCCCACTTATGTTACAACTCGGCTCAAAGCCACAACATAAAAAAAAAAAAGATGAATACCAGAGTGTTAGTGAGAAGAGGTTTTATCTTAAAATGGAATAGCAGGTTGGTTAAAATGGCTGGTGCCACCAAGGCAAAGGCAAGTGAGCTCCCAGGAAGCTTGCCTCAGGTATGCTTTTATCCACAGTCCCTAAAACTATCAAGCGTTACCTTGAAACATGAGGACCGCTCCAGGAAAGGAAGACCAAGAGTCACCTCTGCTGCTGAGGATAAACTCATCTGAGTCACCAACCCCAGAAATCACAAGTTAACAGCACCTCGGGGTCAAAGGAGCTTGCAAAGAAAAGCGTCTGGACTTCTTTAAGTTGCTTGAAGACGTTTCACCTCTCATCCGAGAAGCTTCTTCAGTTCTAAGGTCAAATGGTGGAGAGTCCCAGATATAAACCTAGTGGGAGTAACCCCCCACGGAGGGACAAAAGGACCCCCTGATGATCCTCTAATCGCCTGAGCCAAGGTGTGAAACTGGGTGTGGGTCCCAATCAGCCAGAGTTTCGGGTGTGTTCATTGTGAAACCTGGCCCCACCTTATCATGCGAATTCCTGAGGTCAGATGGCCCAGGATGTGAGTGGGCGTTAAGGCGTCTGGGAAGGGATCTCAAAACTGGATTATAGATGGCAGAGAGTTGGTGTCGTAAACCCCCGCCTCTGTTCAAAGATGGTCGCTCACAGTGGACATAGATGGCTTCTTTCACTCCTCTTTCAAACCATCTGTCCTCTCTGTCCAAAATGTGAACATTGGCATCCTCGAAAGAGTGTCCTTTATCCTTAAGATGCAGATGGACTGCTGAGTCTTGTCCTGTGGAGGTGGCTCTTCTGTGTTGTGCCATGCGCTTGTGAAGTGGCTGTTTGGTCTCTCCGATGTAGAGGTCTGGGCATTCCTCGCTGCACTGTACAGCATACACCACATTGTTAAGTCTGTGTTTTGGCGTTTTGTCTTTCGGGTGAACCAGCTTTTGTCTGAGCGTGTTGCTGGGTCTGAAATACACCGGGATGTCGTGCTTGGAGAAAACTCTCCTGAGTTTTTCTGATACACATTGTTATTACTTTCATTATTATTCATGGCTGTTTTGGGATGGTTTGTGTTTGGGATTTTAGACACTGGGTTCTGGGTTTGTGCTCCCTCTGTTGGTCCCTGGTGTTAGTGTTCCCCTGTCTCGTCAGGTTAATCAGGTCCAGCTACATAGGGGATGATAATGTTGTTGCGTCTGTCCTTCTTATCCTCCCTCGCTGGTGTCTGGTCTTCTTTTCTGTGCTTCTTTGCTGACTTTAAGAACGCCCGTTTAGGATAGCTGCACATTTTGAGTGCTTCCTTTACATGTGTGTGTTCCTTCTTTTTTCCTTCAGGCTTAGAGGGAACATGTTCTGCCCGGTGGTGTAGGGTCCTAATTACTCCAAGTTTGTGTTCCAAAGGGTGATGGGAGTCAAAGAGGAGGTACTGGTCCGTGTGTGTGGGCTTCCGGTAAACTTCGATGTTGAGTTTGCCGTTCTCTTCAATGTGCACAGCGCAGTCCAGGAAAGGCAAACAGTTGTCCTTTGTGTCTTCCCTGGTGAACTTGATGTTTTTATCCACAGCGTTAATGTGCGCAGTGAAGGATTCCACTTCTTGTGTCTTGATTTTGACCCAGGTGTCATCCACATATCTGTACCAGTGGCTGGGTACTCTTCCTTTGAAAGAGCCAAGAAACAGCACCTCATTTATCTGAGCTCTAGGCCAGATAAATGCCACACAGAGTTCCAGTAGCAGACACATCTCTACATCAACTGTTCAGAGGAGACTGTGCAAATCAGGCCTTTATGGTCAAACTGCTGCTGAGAAACCATTACTAAGGAAAAGCAACAAGAGGGGAGATTTGTTTGAACAAAGAAACGCAAGGAATGGACATTAGACCATTGGAAATCTGTGCTTTAGTCTAATGAGTCTAAGATTTGAGAGCTAAGAGCTAAGATTTGAGAACCTTCACAGACATTTTGAGAGCTTTGGTTCCACCCGCTGTAACTTTGTGTGACACAGAAAAGGTGAACGGACGGTCTCTACATGAATGGTTCCCACCGTGAAGCATGGACAAGGAGGTGTGATGGTGTGGGGGGTGCTTTGCTAGTAACACTGTTGGGATTTATTCAAAACTGAAGACACACTGATCACGCCTTCTACGTTCAGTCAAACCCATTATCAGCAACTCTGCTCTAGATCTGTGCGTGGTAAATCACTGAGTTGGAATTTAGTGGCCTGGACTAGTAAGTCCCAAGAATTAGTTACACATTAATTACACGTTATTATTATTATTTTAAGATTATCATATTAAACAAGTTACCTGATTTTAACTCATTTGTTTTGTTTTTGTTTTTTCAAATGACGGACAGAGAGCCTAAAAGGTTAGTCAGAGTAAACCATTAGTATCATGATATGATTTGATACTTGATACTTGATTTGGCATTGTTAGGAGTCAGATATGCGCAGGAAATGTATCTAATCCAGGTTTGTCAGCTTGCAACATTTCTTCACTTTTCTCAGACTGAGAAAACTACATCAAGACACCCTTAGCAACCAATCAGTTAAACCTAGATACTTTGTGACTGTGACATGAGTCTGATAAACCCATGGTCTTCACTAACATAGTCATTATGTTAATTTTATTCTGAGGGATTTGGTGTAAAAGATTGATTTTGACAGGAAGAAGATCTCCATTTCAGCAATTTGTTGCTGAGCATCTGAGTGTTCAGACAATTTGCAAGTCCTCGAAAATGCAACACAGAGGAAAAAAAGACAAAGCTGCACAATGTAGTGCAGGAAAATTAAACCTACAATGCGACGCAATCTAAGCACTGTTTTTATATATCTTTTGACAAAAAAGATGAATCAATTTTCTTGGTTTTAACTTACATAACCACTCTGTTATAGGAAAGTCTGCAATTGTCTTTTTTTCCCCTCATTTAAAGATTTTCCATGTGTGCTTTTTGTCTGTTCAAAGCCTATTCTTGCTCTCAGAAACTGAAAGGAAACACATTTAAAACATGCAGAGTTCACCATGTGTTTAAACATTGCAAAGTGTATATTAATCTTTATATATACTTTGTATATCTATATTTTATTATCAAAGCTATAAGATTACTGATGAATGTTAGACATCATTTTTATTTCCCCGGAACAATATTAGTGCTTGTTTGCAGGACTATGGTATTGCATTTAATGTATGGTCTTCTTTTTCTTATAGCCAGTGATCCACTCCATGAACTGCCATCTTATCATGGCCCATCACTGTGGCTAAGGCTACCAAGGTAGCTTAACAATTCTCTGGTGGCCCCTAGGATTTCTGGGATTCACATAGTACTGTACTGGTTAACACGCCTCTGCAATTTTATTTGGAAGTTGAGTTGATAAACTGGGGGACGAAACAGTATATTCTAACTTCAAGGGGACCACAAACTGCATCCCTGAGAAGGTTCGTGCCACAGTACTGGAAAAAGAATTGAGCTCATTAGTTAAACCTTGTTTTCAGGAGAAACAGTGCAGTTTTAATCTTGGCTGCAGAACACTGGAAATGCGCTTTATCTTCTCTACGATATCCAAGGATGAATTTGTCCAAACACTCTACCTAAGAATTGTGCTTGATGGTTTGTTGTAGCTATGCCTGTAATCCTTACCTTTGCTAACAATGGAGAATTTCTTGTTCTTTACCTCCCACATGGTGACATTATTATTATTTACACATGTAATTGTGTGTACTTTGAAACCTTTCATCTTGGCAGCAGTGTAAGGTGAGCAATTCTCTACAATGTGCTCGTAGAATACGTTACAGATAACTACACAGACACATAGAGCTCAAGGAGAGACTTAGCCAGTTTCAGGGATTTAAATAAAGCTGCTGGGGCAAAATATGGATCACAAACCCCCAAAATTCGCAGTTTGCCTTTACATCTTTGTTTTTCTTCCATGGATAGATGATCCAAGTTGTCTTCGCTTGAGACAGGTGAACAAAACAACACTTTTGTCCTGCAGTACTACTGACTTTCCACTATTACAGAACTTTTTCATTGGGGTGGCCATATGAAGGCCACTAAAAACAGGAGTGTGGCTCAGCAAAAACTGAATTTCCAGTTTTATTGTGCTGTTGTCAAATATAGGTTACTTGTAAAATATGGCAAAAAAGAGAGAAAGAATTGCATGCCTGGTTAGTTTCCAGAAACAGAATTAGAATACTTTATTAATCCCTATGGAAATTATGCTATTAAAGTTGATATCACTGAAAATAGGCACATATGAAAACCAAATAAGATTTTTAAATCCAGAATATTCTGTTTGAATTGATTGAATGATTTACTGGAAGCCCCAGCCATCACTGTAATGATTCTTAGCAGAGTTGAGCAGAAGCAGCTTAAGATTCAGTCTCCCAGAATGCAGTTGTTCAAGAAAGACAAATAAGTATTAGATCATGTAAGAGTGTGAAGTGTTGCCTGTCTCTGTGTTGGCCATAAAATGCACCAGTGATCAGTCCAGGGATTGGCAACAGCTTTTCTGCAGCCTAATATGGATAAAATACCTGAAAATAATAACACCACACAAAGACCTCCATGTGTTTCAAAACCAACTATTTACTGGTACAGAACAAAATAATCTTCTGGCATCACATTTATTCAGAACAGTTGTTTCTGTCCGTCACATTTATTAGAGTTATTACTTAAAGGACAGTCTTGTCAGGGGGGGACAATGTAACAAATTTGTGGGGGTGGCCAATGCCCCCCTGTGCTCATCTCACGTGACTGGAAACAATGGATACTGGAAAGACCACAATTCCAAACTTCCTAGAATGTCTTGGTTGTTCATTTTGATCCCATCCCACAACAGAAGTATTGACAAACAGGTTTTTGCTTGAACAAGTTAATTTGTTAATTTGGATATTCTTTTTAATGTAAGTAAGATTAGACAAAAGTACTTTAGATTTAAGGTTTTCAGGTTTTATTATTATAATAATTTTGTAAGTAAATATTAGAATAAAGATAACAAATAAAGATTACAACAATAAGTAACATCTGCATAATTTAAATAATGTATAAGAAAATCATGGGTATTACCTGGGCTAAAAAAAAAAAAGAGTTGCGCTTCACCGGATCTGCAGCCATTCATTCACAGTCCATGCTGTTCTTCCTCAGTCTGCAGGCCTCAGCTCTACTTCTTAGGCCTGAACAGTCTGATTTGGCTGCTCTGCTCTGGATGTCATGGTCCTGCGACCATGACTCAGTGACTTTATGTTTATGTTCTTTATTGTTATTACTTTCATTATTATTCATGGCTGTTTTGGGATGGTTTGTGTTTGGGATTTTAGACACTGGGTTCTGGGTTTGTGCTCCCTCTGTTGGTCCCTGGTGTTAGTGTTCCCCTGTCTCGTCAGGTTAATCAGGTCCAGCTGTTTCCCCCACCTGTGTGTGATTTCCCAGTGTCTCTTTGTGTACTTATAGTGTGTGATTTCCTCTGCTCCTCGTCGCGTCGTCTGTGTTCATACCCGGTGAATCCCCTGCGTGCTCTCCCTGCTGTTCTCCCTTCATGTTCAGGTTTGCCACTCCCTTTGTGTAGTTTCTCCCAGTTTAGTTCGTCCTTAGTTCTGTTTTGCCATCTCCATTTTATGTTCAGTATTGTCAATAAATCACCTTCACATCTGAGTAAGTGCTGCATCTGAGTCCTCCTTTCCACTCTTCACACGGCCGCTGCCCCGGACCGTGACACTGGATTTCACTCTTTATTTACTCAGATTAGTTCTCCATGATCAAGGCTCTCTGCTTAATTCAGTTTTGGTTCAACATTCAGTCTGCGACCCATTCAGTCCTGCAGTAATTATTAAACTTTAACTAACTACAGTCCCTGATATATATATTTATTTATTATCATGTACTTTCATATCAAAATATGCGTGAACAGTTTTATTGTTATCTCACTGTATTATAAATAACTCAATTTTAGGAAAAGTCGTAGAATATCAGATGATTTTTAAAATGTTAAGGTGTCAAAATGAGTTCCTTAGTGGTTCTAATGTTAAAGAGTAGGAAGTATTGGGCCAGTTGTTCCAGGTCATATGATTCCTGTAGAACCATGGTGAAGATCTGGTTCACATTACTGAGAATAAGTGACTCATTCTGGGATAAATGGCTGTTTGACTACTTTAGTAAGAAAATAAATTATAATTACATATCCTTATAAGGTGACAGATTTAGTTGGTGGTGAAGCAACAATACACAGACACTGGCTCTGCCTTTAAAGATTAGCTACTTCAGGAACATCAAATTACAGCCCTCTCTTACTTTAGACTGCTGCAATGACTGGTACAAAGAGTACCAAAAATATGACATAAGATTTTTTGTGTAACGATCAAAATAAAATGTGTGAAAGGAGATTTTATTGGCAAAAGCATTAAAGGAATTTATAGGACATATGACACTTGTGATTCTTATCCATCACGATTCATAGGATTTAATTAGAATTACTGCCCCACTATTAAGATCTGAATAAATGTACTCAGTCAATGTTTGTGCAGTAACCTTAACTAAAGCTAAGTGTTGTCCTGCACTAATATATAGCAACTAATTTCTGATGCAACATGGATCCTCAGTGCAGCTTGACATTACAGTCATTTGGACTTGGCATATGTGTTAAAGACTAATTAGTGAGGAAAACACTGTCAAGATGCCATATGGTGGCAAAGACAAAGCAGCTTGCAGAGGTCTGGTGCCATCCAGTACACTTAAGAAATTTAAATGCTAGAAAGGCAGCCTGTGTCTACAATCGAGGTACACCATATGGAAATGAGGTCAAATATTATCAAAAAATTGACATTTTGTATTTCACATGCACAAAGAAGAAAAGTGTGTGAGTGTGTGTGTCTCTTTGTGTGGTGGTGGTGGTGGTGGTGGTGGGGGGTTGTATGATAGACCAGTGGGCTCGGTGTGAATTGTAAGGTTAAAACAAATTTAAAACTGATGTAACTATCTAAATTACAGTAAGAACTACTAGCAACTCACATGCTCAATAATCTTAACCGTCAAAGCATGCAGTCATTTCTTAGAGCTGCTCTATAGATGAGAGGGCACAGCATTGGGTCAAATGGATCACAGGAGATTATGCTAATATTGAAAGACGGAGCACAGAGTCTTGTCCTCATTCAGCTGAGACAAATCCTTGTGCAATGCGACATTATATAACAATTCTTACCTCGTTGACTATCTCTACAATTGTCTTGTAGGAACACTGACAGAAGTGTGAAGATAATGTGGTTGGGATCTAAAGAAAAGGAGAAATGTAAGCATAAAAGATGTTTACATCATTTTTTTTCAAAGGGGATTGTTGACATGTAGATATGAGGAAATTTTCAAATGTTTGCTACTGTTAGAGTTATTTACCCTGATACTAAAATAGATTAGATTTAGGATGTTTCACAAATTTCCCATGTAAGGGGACATCATTAGCATTACATTGGGAAGATTTGCAGCTCAAATATTGCTTATATTTCTGGTTTGTGCAAGATTTTTGCTGTCATCAAGCTTAAACGCTAATCAAAAGTTAAAGTCCATCTTCAGTCACTTTCTACTAAAGTGATTAATCTGTTAATAATAGGTGGGCAGACTCTAGCATAGCTGAATGCAGGCTGCACTATTTTAAGTACAGGCTTAATTAAAAGTGTAATTTTAGTATAAGTCATTAATGTTCGAGAATCATTTTCATCAATTCAAACTTTTTTTTTTCCAAATAATTCTTCTTTTTAAAAGTTCGATGTATGAGATCCCTTTCTTAATAAAAAGTCTAATACTGTTAGTGAATACCAACACAGTATGTAGTATAGTAAGTGAATCAGTCTATAGAGGATATTTTTTTCTTTCAAACAACTTTACATACATTCTATCAGTACTCAATATAACAAGAAGCCTTTACAGTAAGGTGCAAAGAAAATACAGCCTGTTTAAATTCTAAGGTTTTACATATCAGGACATAACAATATTATTGTCCTTAGTAGTGCTTACAACTTGCGTAAATACAACTGCAGATGAATGACTGAACATGATGTTTTGTCATGACATGTCCTCCTCCTATGCATTTCCTGTGCCACTATGTACTTTGTAAAAATTAAGGGAAAATGAAGAAACAGTGTGTGAAAACTATTGAAAGCAGACAGTTACTGTTTCCATAGGTAAATGAAAGCCAAGTCTTGTCATCAGCAAGTGTGACTATCTCTAAAAGAGCATACGCTTTGTTACTTTGCTGGTGTGGATATGTGTTTTAACATAATATCATGGAGGAAAGACAGTTATCTAAGAGATGTGGCTCCCCTACCATCTGGGAAGGGTTATAAGGTCATTTAAAAATAATTTGAAGTCCATCATTCAGGAGCAGATATATGAGGTGCCGTAAGGGACATTATTACTGAAACACTCTCACACACACTATTGAAATTTTATCTCTCACACACACTAGTGAAACGCTCCCACACACACTAGTGAAACTCTCTCACACACTCCACTGAAAAACCAAGGCATTTCAGTTGAACAGGAAGGCATGAAAGTGGTCCTGTTGCTGAGGTTGGGGTCATCCTGTAATCTCTTACGCACTACCTCCAATGCTTCCTGTTGGGTCTGTGTTTCCACAAGCCCCGCTAATTCTAGAGACGTATTCGTCATGAAGAAAACAAGACAGTCGATCGATCGATTATTTGCGCAAGGGAGGCCTCGTCTGTGTCCACCACGAGAATGACCTCCAGATCTGACCTCCTCCTGCTACCTTTTATTGAGAGACAGTTCACACAAAACACGTCAGAACAAAGCCACGCCTCCTTGGTTCTAAGACAGGCATTGTATGTATATGTGTGAACTTCTGTAAGAATGCGAGAATGTGTGTGTGTGTGTGTGTGTGTGTGTGTGTGTGTGTGTGTGTCAGACCTCCTGCTGACCAAAGGGTCGTAAACGCAGGAAGCTTACATCAAAAGAAGCAGATCTTCCGGATGTATCTGCAATAAAACATTACAGCCCCCCCATCCAGAACCTCAAGAATCTGGGGGGAAGGACAATGGAATTTCTTTCATCAGAGTTGGCAAGCATAGAAATGACAACATTTAACAATTCACTCTAATTGTCACGGGTAATGGGGAAATACAGACTCAGTCGCGGAGCTCTGGATGCGAAGCAAACAGTGCGTTTATTTACAGTGCTCAAAAACAGTCTCAAAACACAAAGCGAAGTGCAAAAATTCAACGGTGATCATCTCCAAATTCCCAGTGGTGTGCAGGTGAGTCTCCCAAGTGATTATCCGAGTGTGTTTCTCCTCCGAGAGCTTAATCCAGCGGGCTCCTTCTCTCCAACCTTCTGCTCCGTATCACTTCCTCCTACAAACGAGTGACAACAACAGGTGAGAAGGGTGGCCGGCTAAAGCTATGTTACAAGTAACAAACACTCTTTACTACCGAGCTTCCAGTACAATCCAGCGTCGACTGCCATCCGGACACACAGTTAAATACCTCAGCCCACGATGATCAGTGACAGCTGGGTGGCAAATTAGGTGCAGGTGTGTCAGCCACTGGGTGGAGGAGGAGAGAGAGAGAAGCACACACATACACACAGGCAGGTCGCCCCGGGAAGGACCGTCCGACCATGACACTAATACTTCCGTGACTGGGATGCAAGTGAAGAGAGATGTAACGTCGTACGAGACCATGGTCTCATCTGCCTCCATAATGACATCTCTCACCTTCTCAACAAAATCCAAAGTGTTCTGAATGTGGTGTTCAGAGCTGCCTACCAATGGGTTGAGGATTGAAGTCAGAAGGGTGCATCTTTCGCCATCTTACAATGCTGTGATTGCAGCCAGATCAATGGTCATGAGAATTTTCATAATTAAGATTAAGGAAATGAATAGAATAGAATAGAATAGAATAGAATAGCCTTTATTGTCATTCTACAGAGTACAGCGAAATTGGAGTGCCACTCCACAAATGACCTCCCAGCCCATTGTTCCTTCAGTGGGCTGGGTTCAGTCATTATGCAAATGTACTGTTTATAAGATCGGGGAAACCTGCAGTCAGCTGAGACTGAAGAAGTCACTTGGATGAGTGACGAAACGTTTCTCCCACAAAACGCTACATCCAGATGAACAGAATCAACTTTTGGAGATTTAATTACCTGGATGATTGAGCATGCATCAAGACTTCTTCAGAGAAAACAACATTGTAGCATGACTTAGCCCAGACAGTTGATTCTTTTTATCTGGATGTAGTGTAGGGCTGGGCGATATGACCCAAAATTCATATCTCGATATTTTTTAGCTGGATGGCGATATAAGATATATATCTCGATATTTTTTTTTAAGCCATAAAGTAAGAACAAAAAGAGTTCTTAGTCAAAGCTGTGTCCCAGATGTCACACAGGCACTTTTATTAACATACAGCACAGATGTACATGAAAAATTACTCAAAATTAAATTATGAGCATTCATTAAATAATAATGCTCCATAAATAAAAGAAAACAAGGTTGTTTTTGTGCTAAACAAAGAGCTCACAATTGTGCAGTCAAAATGTAAACTAAAAGACGCTGAGCGTAATAACAAAGACAGACAGATTTTACAGCTGCTCTGTTCCCAAGTTTTACTGTGTGACTGATAGCCTGGAGTTTGAAATCCGCTTCATAACCACGTCTCTTACAGGTGCCATTTATGGTCCTTATACACACACAATACGGTAATATTACGTTGATGCACAGTACGTATCACTCCGCGAAGCTCCTCGGTAGCCGTAATGCGCCGACAATCTATCAAGCGGTGCAGCTCCGTAGCTTACCAAAGTCGTACTCAAACATTTTTGACAGATTGCTGAGCGCCGTGTACCACATAAAATCGGTTCGCGGCCACCAAGCACAACCAGAATTCATACATAAGGCGCGCTATCAACTTTTGAGAGAATGAAAGGATTTTAGGGTTAGCGCGGTTAGCTCGTTAGCATGTTTAGCTCGTTAGCACGTTGACGCCGTCCAGCCCCACGCATGGGGCGATGCACAGTAACTCGTTAACGGAGATTTGCCGTGTCCGTCTTGTCGCTGCCTGCACGTGAAGCGATGGGGTAGGAGGGGGAGTTGTCTTCAGTGAAGGCGAGGCGGAGTAACGTTGCGTAGAGACAAAAGTGGACGAAAGAGAGGCAAACTTGCGGCTCCACAACTATAATTATAACGTAACATAGACTATATCGATATAAAGGATATTGTCACATCTTATATCTCGTATAAAAATATATCGATATGTTTTAAAAACTCGATATATCGCCCAGCTCTAATGTAGTGCTTTCATTGGGAGAAAATGTCCGGATGAATAGAATCATATTTGTGGGATTTTCTTACCTGGGTGATGAGCATGCATTAAGACAGCACAGTTTACATTCGCAAAGTTGCTTCTGAACAAACCATAAAACTTGTGGAACAATGTCCTTTGAACAGACCAAAGTGGAGATATTGGGCTATAAGCACAGCTCCACATTTGAAATAAACCAAACACCTCACAGAAGCTGTTAAGCACAGTAGTGCAGGTGTGATGGTTTTTGGGGCTTGTTTTGCAGCCCCAGGAACAGGGCACCTTGTAGTCACTGAGTCAGCCGTGAAATCCTCTGTATACTAGTATTCTAGACTCAAGTGCAAGGTTGGTCTAACAGCTAAAGTCTGGATGAAACTGGTTCATAGAGCAGGGCAATAATCCCAAGCACAGCAACTAAAGAAAAGAATCAAGGTGCTGCAATACTACAGTGAAATTCCAGACATCAAGTCAATTGAAATGCTGTAAACAAAGTCCCATAACTCAACGAACTGAAGCCACACTGTAAAAGAAGAGTGAGCCAAAATTCTTCAATGTGAGTGACAATGTGAGAGGCAGATAAAGTCATGCAGAAAATGATTACTTCAGCTTGTTGCAGCTCAGTGGTTCTACTGGCTATTAAATAGTTTAACCATTTAGTTTCTGTGAAATAAATAATGACATTGATGTATTTTAAGACCTGACAATGACCACACAAGAGGTTTTCAGTCATAAAACAACATATGTGATATGCAGTGCTTAGTACTGGTACTTACTATAGTGCAATAACAGTCCCAGACAGTTCTGCTAATGTCAAATCACAGCTTTGGCAAAGAGTTTTTAAAAATTTCAAGGATTTTCTTAAATGCACACAGCGAAAAAGAAAAAGAGAGAAAAATAATAGGCCACTATCCCTCAAACCACATCCCCACCCACAAATGTTTCTATGTACTGCTGGTCAGTGAGAAAGGAAAAATGAAAGTCAAGAGAAGAAAAGCGTCATGCTGTGGGCTGTGCAAATGACACGGACGTAGAGGGGACCCCCTGCCAGTGTGGACTACTGTGATGACAGGAGACATGAGAGAGGACCAGCAGGCCTTTCAAGTTTTGAAGGGAGAGTTGATGCAGCTACTTGCTGTGGGCAATTGTACCATCTTCGGATCTCAGCTGCACTGTTCTCTCTCTTTCACGTTCACAAGACAGAGGGTGCATGCATATCTATGAGAAATGCTTACTTTGCCTTTGGAAAGCAGCTATTTCATTTTATTTCTCCTATAAGTCCTAGCTCAAGCTTTCCTAACCTTGGGATCAAGATCCCATAAGGCCTTTTTGATAAAAGCGAGGGAGGCTGCTTTATAAACAAGTACTGAACTGTTTGTTTAAACTATTTATTTGCCCACTGAGTCCAGAGAACCTTTTGAAAAAAACATCTTTTTCACTGCCAATCCATAGTCAGTATGTTGCATACTTTGATAAGATTGGTTTGGAATGTGTACAGCCCAAGACTGTAATACTCTGCAGCAGGTGATTGAAACGAATGCAAACGACATCATCAGTACCCATCTACTAAATATCTGTGATATCATTGAGGTGATTTTTACAAGAAAATAACTTCCTGAGCCACAGCATGTTCACCCTACAGATGTCTTACAGGCAATACAGAACTGTGGTAGCATTCAATCTTTGGAGCAGTTTATGTCCTCAGGCTTGGGAGGCTGAATTCCTCCATCAAATTCAACCACACTCTGCTGTATATTTAAATATATATATATATTTTTTTTTTATTGCTATCATTTTGCATGTGTACTTATGATTTTGTCAGTCATTCTCAACACACTGAAGTCATTCACTGTCTTTGTGGCGTAAGGTACCAGGCTTAAACTTGCACAGAAAAAACAAGTTTAGCACAGTGCCACTGATCGGCAACAAACTGACAATCACTTGATCTGAAATTTAAAAAGAATGTACTTAAATTAGAAGTTTTATATATAGAAGAGGTCCACTAACCTAATGACTTTGAGCTGAAAGTCTTTGACTTTGATTTTACTTGTAACGCTTTCAGACCATGTTCATTAAATATAAGTACACATTTTTCTACTTGAACATTTGAAGGGTGGAAGCAAGGAAAAATTAGGTTTTAGGAATATGTTTAACTAAGAATACAACTACATAATTTTGTTTTGTTTTGCTGTTTGTAATGTAGCCTCTGAATCACACTTTTTCTTTATCTGACTTGGAGAGTTGGACAAATGACAATTTTGCTATGTTTGTTATTGACACACTACGGCAGGGAGTGGTCTGATGCTCGGCCAGGCCCGGGTCCGAACTGCCAGACCCTCGTTCACCTCCTTCAGACTCTCGGTCTGGGTGTACAGCTCTTCCTGCCAGCGGTGTAACACTGCTGCCTGCTCCTATTGTGCGAGCTCGGCCACCACCTGGGCCAGCGCCTTCCCTGGCTGGCCCAGTCCTCGGTCTGCTGTGACCCCCTACTAGGTTTTGGCACCACTGTAAACAAACCACGACAGATCCCACCACATTTCCATGCTTTTCTGCATACTTTATTCTCATGGTTGCTGTTTTAACAATACTCAGCTACTGCTTTGCAGCTCGCAGCCACACACATCACCAACTACTACCAAGACAGGTCCTAGTTCACCCTTTTAAAGCAGGCACGGCATGATCGTTGATCAGGTACATCCACCTCGCCGCACCCGCACCACCAACCATGTCCCGCCACACACACATACTTGTTCTTTTATATTTATATTTATAGGTGTATTTACATCTATACCTACATCCATAGATGTTTTTCTGCTTATCTTGGTTGTAATGTATTTACATTATTATTACTGTAATATTTTAGTTCCTAATGCCTTCATATACGTTCAAACCAGGCTGGTTACTCTCCTCTGGTATGAACAGGGCATTTTCTCTCTCGGAACTGCGCTCACTGGACATTTTCTCTTTTTACTGATACTCTCTCTAGACCCTTGAGACACTTTTAAATAAGACTCTTGGTACGTTCTCTCACATTCATTCCAATACTCGGGAACCTCTCTCCAGTAATTTGTTCACATCTCTGAGTCTTTATATTGAGGCAATGTTTATTGTTCCTCATTACTGAGGTGATGATTATTGTTCCCCCTATTCCATTCAAAAACTGTGATGGAAAGTCACCAGAAACACAAAGCAAGAACTGAACAGGCCAATCCCAACAGATGTGCACTGCATACGTGATGTGTAGTTACGTTTTCAGGGAGGTGCACATCAAGTTTCGGTGTATGTATTCAAAATGGTTTGTGGTTATGGAACAGTTATTCATCTGGGAAGATTTATTTCACCACCTGACATATACCAGTTTTTTTCTGTCAGGCAGTGAAAAAACACAGCAGAGGGAATAATGGTTAGATGAGTCTCAGTGTAATAATTGTATAAAAGAACTGCAACATATTTACAGTGGAATCTGAAATATTTGGAAAACACTGAAATAAGCATTTTGATTTTGATTAAAATAAAAAAGCAAATAGGAAATAACACAAATGGTCGCTGAAATAAAAAAAAATCATTCAGACTTAAGCTCTTTGACAGCACAGTGTCTGAACTAATTTGATCTGAGTCATTTTGACTTGTTATGATTTATTTGAATTGTAATGTCTCCTATTAACACATGAATATTGAAATGTTCATATTCTAAGAGAGTGCTAAAATAGGGATGGAAATAGCAGACGAAAGAACATTTATATGTAGAAAGCCACACATTATAAAGACAAATTCACTGGCAGACTAATTGAGGCAATGTAATTTGTCAATTAAAGATAATTTATTTTCCAAGGCACCGCTTTCTTCCTCTGATTCAAATATAGTTCTTTATGATAAATTCAATCAAATGGTACTTTGCAGTTAAACACTAGATATAATGCTCTAATAAAAAATTTAAAAGACAAGAAATTTGTCATTTACACATTCATCTTAGTGACCAAATATGGTTACACAATTAAGCCATGCTATTAGTGATTAATGAGACTTGGTAGAGCACCCATTCCTTCATGCAGGAGATACTGTGGGATCTACATTGGCACTTAACAAAACACAATGTATGCTAAACATGACACACATCCTAAATATGTACTTTTCTGGTCTACATGTGTGATAAAGTGGTAGCGCTTAGCCGACTTATTGGCATTAGAAAAATGATCTGAAGTTTGTCCAGATGAACAGAATCAACTTTTGGAGATTTGTCAATGCTCGTGTCTTCTCATCAGAGATGAATGTCAGTGAGCCTTATAATATTTCTAAAGCTATGTCATGCAGTGCCATGCAAGAGTCAAATCTTGTAGTTTTTTCAGCTGACTGTCTGAGGCAGATGGTGAAACTAACAGTGATTTATAGCAGCTATTTGTCATAGCTTAAACATGTTTACCTTACAGAATAAATTCTTATGATTTTCTTGTAAGAGTATAACACAGCCTTAGTTTAAAAAATCAAGATCGGTATATCTCAGTGAACAACAGGGACATAATTAATGTACTGAATGAGGTCTTCAGAGCTCGCAAAATAAGCCTCTTATGAACTTATGTAAATGAATAGTGTATGTCTGCAGAGGATAGAGACTGACATTCTTCATTTGTATTAGTCATTTTTTGGTTTGGGGTGTATTATAGGCTGAAGAATTTCATCCTTTTTAACTTTTTCAGTTTTCAAATATTTCCTGAAGTTTCACAGCTTATCTCTAATGTTTAATCACAGCTTCCGAAAAATAGGCTTTGTTTCTTTTAGGAAGAGTTTCATGCTAACAAAAATTCAACTTTTTTGTTTATTTCATTTTTGTAAAATTTAATTAACATCTTAATTTATTGTACACAACCTCTGGAGGAGCAAAAAAGTGAAATAAATTTCATTAGAGAAGAGAAAAAAACAAAAGTGGTATGATTAGATGAGGACAGTCAGGGACATGGCATGGAGCCAGTGATCCTCAATACTCCCAGTTGTATATCAGCTTCCAAACTAGATCCCATCGGACAGCAATGATCCGACCACAGAATGGTAACAAATCTCTCATGGTGACCTGTGAGCTAGGTGACCTGCAGAGTCAATGGATCAAGGTCAAGAGAGAAGATGAGGAGTGCAAAGAAGTAAACCAGGAGGTAAGCTTGGATCTGGATGTGTGTCTATTTGCGAGCAGTAGGTAGGTACTAAAGAGACAAAGCAGAGAAATACATTTTAAGAGAAAAGTATTTTAAGATCCCTGGAACAGGGATACAGTTGACCCAAATCTTGTGTGTTAATATAATCTTATATGATTTTGTAACACATGTGTGATTTGCTATAAATTACTTGCTTATGACGCACATAATACAATAAGCTTTACTTTTTTTGAAGCAGCAGAGACTAAATTCTTTTGACATTAACAAATGCCATTTACTACAGACCAGTCAATTACTGAGCTCTCAATAAAACTACCAACAGAAAGTGAGCAGTGTTTTAGCTAGTTATGAGCTGGTTGTTAGCTTCCTATATCGTACTGTCCCCACACACACACACACACACACACACACACACACACACACACACACACACACACACACACACACACACACACACACACACACACACACACACACAACAATAATAATAATAATCTCACTAGTTATTTTGGAAGTGATCAACTGAAATGGGAGATGAGGTTATTTCAGTCAATTTCATTCATATACTGCCAATTCACAACATCACTTATCTCAGCTCACTTGACATTGAAAGTTAAAGTTAATATCTGTCACAATATTTCACAATTATGTCACAATAACATCATTACAGCAGTTATACTGACAGTATATTCTACAACACAAGAAGCAGAAACTGTGGTGATGATTGGTAACTACAACTGCTAAAAGCAGCTTCAAATTCACGAGTTACAGTCAATGGACCAGTTTATTGCAAGTCGCTCCTTCATACTTACAAGATACTTAAAACTTGGTCAGCACTTCGTAGTAAAGCTTTACACTTAACGTGTGTGCTTGCGTGTGTTTCCATCCATCACTGTGTTGTTCATAGAGAAACTGCTATGTTCACTTTGCTGCATACTTCCCAAACATAGGACAGTTAGCATCTGGAGACCACAGCTGTTGAATGATAAAACCAATCAAAAACAAAATGCTATGACTACAACAAAATATTTTTCATTAAGACTGACTGTGTCAGAGATGGTAAGTCTTAGAAAAAACAGATATTATCTTTAGAAATATTTTTAGGGTGACACATTATAAGATATCTGGGATTATTTCATGCACGTTCTTATTTCAAAATGTTTTTCTCTCTTCACTTTTGGTACTGAAAGCCTAGCAAATGTTGGAGAGAACTATCTATGCCACAAAGGCACAAAGCTTTCCAATTCACTCTTACTTCTGTGCTGATCCTCAAGTACTGCTGACATGCGTCTCCACCATTTTATCAGAGTCTGACATTTTCTATTGAACTGGTACAAATGGCATTTCCCCAGACAACTTGTTAACTTTTAAAGGTTGATAGATTCGATACACACCCGCATCAAATAGGCAGTGGATCACGCTGAAAAACAAAGCTTTGAGATTAGCTGCTGTCAACTTGAGGATGAGATGTGCGAGTTTGAGTAGCAAAATGTGAAAACTATTCATAAGGTGACATGGAACATATCGATCCAGAAGCATTTATTGGAAAGAAGACCCTAATTTGCAGTTCCCAACTGCACCTGCTTCTGTCTTTGTCCTGTGACTGAAGTCTACAAGCACTCTGACATTACTGTTTTCCCAAGTGACTTTGATTAGTATAGTGTCAAACTATACTGTAGGATAGGAAAGTGTGTCAGGTTGAAAAAATGATGCAAACATAAGCTCACCTACAGGAAGGACACAATTGCTTCTTTATATTCTCAAAATGATTAGCAATGAAATAATTTACCCTTCAAGAATACATTAAAGATGATTACAACTTTTATGGTTCTAGAGAGAGAGCAGTGTCATTAGGGAGCCATATGGAAAGTCATTCTCCTTGAGGTTCTAAGGTCATTTCATGTACAGTACAAGTCTAGGTGTACACGTTGGGTATGAGCACAAAAATAATTGCAAACCCAAAGGTCAAAAAAGGGTCAAATTAACTTTCCTAGCAAGAATTAAAAGTGAACAACTTCATACAGTGGGCCGTCCCTAGCTTTTAACTTGAGATTATAGTGTAGAGGAGAAATTAATTTTTTACCTTATTGCAAGACTGTTATGACCCTGCTTGGAATGACCGTAACAAGAGTGGGGTGTCCCGCGATTTCCCACGCCCAAACAGACACAGCCACAGCATTGGACGTTTAACAATGATTTATTTACGGCAATGGCACTCAGTACAACGATAGTGGGAGTGTATGATTTCAGGGTGAGCTAAGGCCAACACAACAAACAAAACCCAACCTAGGCTTCTGTTCCCCTTTGACCTCTTCAAGAAAAAAACAAAAGAAATGACACAGTCGGACCTCCCTGGTCTAACAACACAGGAGAAAACAAAGCTTCCCAAAATAATTGTCAGCTCACCCCTACTTGCTCCGCACTTCACACACATGCCCAAATTTAACTAAGTAGATATGGCTGCGGCTGCTCCATCTGGACCTGAGACAAGTGCACGGCAAGTTTTCCACAGCCCACACACCGCGGCTCTTCCGTCGTCTTTTTATTGCCTACGTCCACAGCGGGAGCCAGTTACATCAGACCATTCCTTCCGTCCACCAATCACAGTCGAGCCACTGCACAGGTGAATTGGCATACACACATTCAGAAACAACCAAACAACATATGCACGAAACAAAGACTTATCTGAAAGTGTTCATAATCTGCCACTGCTGATAGTTTGGTAAGGCTTTCTGTACTGAAGATAATGATAGCATATGAATATAAAACATAGTACAAACAAATTACCAAAGTAATGTATTGTTAGGTTTCCTAAAAAAAATTTCACATTGTTTCATGAAGTTGAGGAACATTTTTGTTGCAGACTAATTAGAAATACAAGGATGTAGTCAATCCCTTTTTTTAAATTGCAGGGAAATTTATACTGCTAAATGAAAGAAATCAAGCAAAATATCTTAATAGGTTAAAAAAGTGTGGTTTATGATTAGCTTAAATTTGGAAATATGCTGATTACAGCCAGAAAGTTCCAAAATTGGTGTTGCTAAACACACGAACAAGAGAAGTGTGAAAGTATAAAAATAACTGATTGGAGAAACTGAACGAGGTAAGAGTACATTTTAATGGATAATAGCAAAGATTGGGGCTAAAAGTGATAGTTAAAGAATCAGTCACCAGAAATTAAATTTCAGCCAAGCCAATAAAACAACTCAGTTATTTCAGTGATAAATGGAAACAACAACTGAGAATACCCGTGAAGTAAACACAGTGCTTGAGTGCAGCCCTTGTTTATCCCAGTAATGTGCATCAGTTTGCGGTGACTAAGGTCAACATGTAATTACAGTACTGTAAGCCAATCGGGTACATGAGCTGTAAAAGTAGTTTTCATGATTACTTTAAATATTAATTTGTTGTGGTCAGGGTTCAGGGTTGCAATCTCCATATGTTAACCCCAGCAACCACCACCCAGGAGCTGCAATAACTAAAAAGTGCTACCTATCATCACAAATGATTCATTTAGCCATGTGAAATTGTATATTTGTGGCCACAGAATAAAATTAAACTCTTGTCAGCAAAGCAATAGCTGAACAAGCCCCATGTTAACAATGTTTTAACTGAGGATTTTACATTTGGAAAAACTTATTATGCTATGAAAATCTTATGAGACTATGTTCACTCTTTCAGTAAAACCAGTCAGGTCATTTAAACTTCATAATAAGAAACAGAGAGAACTGAATTAACATTCTATTGCCGAGACTTTCATACAGTTTCATACAGTGCTTCCTTTTAATAAAACAATGGGATTCATGTGGATTACACTGATACTGTGCCAACTGCAAGCCACCAGCTGAGCTGACCTGCCTAGACACTGGTCAGGTGATTCATGAGAAGGGTTCACTGTACATCTCACAGTGCTGCTGGCTTATGTGAAGACAAGGTTTCCAGGCCAACTTCAAGTAATTATTCAAGGATCTGCAGCTTCTGACACTTCCATGCTGGTTGCATGTTGAAGTTATCTCCTTCGACATTATCACTCAGAAAAACATCCACACATTGCTCAGGAGCAAAAAAAATACAAAATATATTTAAAACAATTTAATTGATGTACTAAACAAACAAAAGATGCTACATTGAACACAAAATGTAATAAGAATAATATATTACACAGAACATTATAATTTGAATTCATTAATTAAAACACTTTCTGGCAGTTACAGAGAAGATTCTCACAAAATTCTCATTCTTAAGACAGGATCCTAATTTTCGCTTTCTAAAATATGACAGGCATTGCAAAACTGAGAGGAATCTCAAACAAAAAGGGCATTTTGCTAGATTTCAGATGCATGACATTGGGGAAAATAATAGCCCCCCAAAAAAAAAAAGAACGAAAGGGAAGACAAGCTTCTTGTTTATTTTACTTTACTAGATTCAAGGGCAAACTGACAAAAAAGGATGAACTGAAACAATGGGATGACACTGACATAAGAGCCCAATTAAGCCTCTCACTTCTTTGCTCTCATCAGTATGATAACTATGGTTTTCATCACTTTAAAAGTCTATGCACCCTTCTAAGAGGAAGAAGACAAGGAGGAGAAGAAGTATGCAGTTAGGCAGATCTGACAAGTACACAACCAAAAGCAACCCAAAATTAAGTAACAACACTACAATTAAATGAAAAGAAACAAGAATAAAGTTAACATAACAGTGATCAATAAATAAGCAGCAAAAAACAGACGTGTGAATTAAACCAGTCTGAATTAAACTGTTGAATGAAACTGTGTATTTTTTTAAATAGTTGTGTTGTGTTTTTGACAAAGGTTCCCTTTTTAAAATCTCTTTTTTATTCTCTTTTCCAGTCCATGATCTTTCTTTAAACCGAGCTCACTTATTTTTACAAGTTAACCAAAGGCTTTTTTTTTATTGCTGATATGGTCTTAGTATATAAGAGTGTGAGGACTAAGAATCTCATTCATTGCTGATGTTGACTCCTTAACTTTCACTTTAAGTAGCACTAAAAGTAAAGTAGGTGATATCATTTCAAACTGAGTGAATAAATAGTACATACAATTTGCATAATTTCAATTTGAAGTTTCCTCTTTTATATGCTTGTGGAGAAACTGTTAGCCTTTTGTGATTAAGGAGTCATGATAATATGACATCTCCTTGCATGCCTAATTATGAGGCTTTGCTTTAATTAAGACAGAGCATAAAAAAAGAAGATCTAATCAGCATGGCCTTAAGATGCTTTGGATCAACAGGGTCTAAATAATATACTTTCCTTTCTTTCTTGCCAATTTTTCAGTCTTCCTTTAGGTAGTTTCTCAATATGACAAAAAACATTAGTTTTCTTCTGACTTCTGAACTGTTTATGCTTTCACAATGGTAATGGAAAGGCAATCAAAAGGTGTGCATTTCCTGGGGTAGAATAAAATGGCTCTATTAACTTCCCACTATGAACCACCACCCACACAAAGATAAAGTAGTGAATAAACCATGCTGGGATTTCCAATAATCCAGCAGCAGGTGTACATATGTTGGTAAGGTGAACTTCCATGTGTCTTTTTTAAAAGAGTACACATTTTTAGCAGCACAGTTAAACTGGAAACTGTTCTCCCGTTTAAAAATATCATGATTTTCTTGTGTAAGATGCTTATCACCACCAATATTTTCATTTTGTTTTTATAACTCTAGTGCCTGTGTATTTTAAGCAACCCAAAAATAAAATATTATGTTCAGGGAATTTGTAAATAGGAAAGAATGTCTGCTACATGAGAGGTTCATTTTGAAATAGTGCCTGATGAATTGGGCCCTACGGAGGTGCAGCCTTTATGAAGTAAACTCTGTATGTTACGCTCAATTTTCATTGTCATTTAATAATTTTTTTTAATTCTTCACACACACAATGAGCGGCAACTGCCACCTGAAAACAGTCGCTGTTGACCACCATGTATGAATAATCGGCAGAACACAATCCTCACAGATGAGACAACAGACTCTGCGAAGTCCTTGATCAATAGACCGTCAACCAGCTCTCTGATCGAGGCAGGGGGCCAGCTGTGACCCCAGATTCACCAAGACAATGAGGTGTGAACACCAGAGGGGCCCTCGAAGAACTGGCATCTTCAAGGTGCACTACCATCAGACACCTTCAAGCACGAGTTCTGTAAAGTCTGCTGGGCATGCTGGTTTCCTTCAAGCTGTCTGCACTCTCATCCTGTTATCAGTACGTTGGATCCCGAAAGGTTCTGATTCCCCCTTTTTCTGGCAAATCTCTTCTCCCCAAATATCAATTTCATTCTGGTCAGCTCCTCCTTATTTCTACCACCTACATATGGTTCTTTGTGCTTTGTGCTAATTTGCTAATAATAATAATAATAATAATGATAATGACAATAATATCAAGTAATTGGTTTTCACAATATTTTATGGACTCTTCAAGAGTAAATAGACGTGGATGTTTCACACTATGGTCTTTGACAGTTGCGGTACACAGTGACAGCCTACTCACATTTTTAAACACAGACACTGGTAGAAATCTTCCAGCTGTTCGGGGCCATTTTACAGAGAAATCTTTCTCCTTATAAGTAACGTGTAATATATCACTTTTTCCATTATATCATTTCAACCCCATCACTGATCACAACAAAGGGGAAAAATACCTCCCACGTGCACAAGCATTTAAACACACAGAATGCAGTTAATTTGCATGAATGTGTTTGATATGCTGCTTAGTGATGACTCTCCAAGTGGAGCCAATGAGCCAATAAGGAATCAAATCGCCAAGTAACATCGATAATGGAGCTGCACTTGCTAAATTTATAAATTCCCATCCGTACATGTAACCATGGTTGTAATATGTAAACACAAGTGTGCTGCATTCAGTCACTACTGATTGCAACAGGCTTGTATTTTATTAGCAACTTTCATTTGGGAAACATGAAAAGAAATTAGTATTTTATCAGTTTGGTTGTGGTATGTAATTAACTGCCTTTTGTATATTGCAGCTCTCACAGAGGTAAACCGCCCAGTTGATCTCATAGACCTCCTAGTCTCCAAGCAGGGGTCAGTAAGCCTCGCAGCCTTTCAGCTCCAAAGCTGCTGACAGCTGGATTTAGCAGGATGCATAGACCCCTCCTTAGCCCCCCAGCATCCACCAGCCCAGTCAGGCTGCTCTCCTCAGGCTGCAGCCTCCGGACTGGAGTCTATCAGCCTATTTTCTTAGACTCAAGCCTAGAGCCATCATTTCTTTTGCACTGTGATACATTGTCCTTATGCAGCTGATGAATGTACAACTTACTTCTCAAAATCCAGGGTTTTTATTTTAGAAAAATTACCATCCTTATTTGGATATCTCATACTTAACTTACCATCCAGATCATACAGAGTGATCCGTTCCATGCCAGGCTCATAACAGCGCCCTTTAATGTTACTACAGATCATTTTAATAAGTGCTTAGGCAGTACTATTACAGTCACTCTCAACAGTTTATTAAATATTTGTGGAATTTACCATGACTGTGTGTGACAAACTTTATTACGGTGTTAGAGAAAATGTGCATTTAAAAAAAGTTTCTATATTTGAAGCATATGTTGTTTGGCTACTTATATCTCATATTAAATATATAACACACAAGTCTCTCCTAGAGTAGACTGGCATTAATCTAATGTTGAGACATCAGGTGTACCTGGATCTGTTCCTTGCAACGCGAGGGAGCTTCCACATTGACTGAGCTGTAACTCCTGCATAGTTAATATGAGAGGCATCCTTGTTTTGAGTAAATGCTGAGGAGCAGTAATGTGAGACGATCACCACACAGTTTTTCTGCTACTGTTAAAAAGTTAAATACACATGCCACACTGATTATTAATTGGTTCAACATGTATTTAATATCACTTTTGTTTTCAGTTCAGTTCATTTTATTTCAAACATGTGCCTTCACAATCATTACAAGATATCATCCCATTATTTGTTTGAAAAGGAGTAGGCAGAAGTATTTACTTATTTGTCCCTACCCCCTCAAGTTTTACCTCTCATTCATTTAATTTTCTTTTAGTCTTAAATTAAACAAACAACATATGAAACAAAAGTAAAGCAAAACAAAACAAACATACATAAATCAAAAACAAGAAATAAGCAAGCCCCACCACAGTATAGTTTCTTTCATATGAAAAATACAGATTGTGTAAATTTGCAGATTCACAAGTTATGGAAAAACAACCAAACAAAAGTTTTCCTTCAACATGTACTGGAATTGTTCAGGAGATACTGCTCGTTTGCACTTTGGTGGCAGCTTTTGTTGGTGGCCATTTATTTTCCCTGCATTTCAACTATGGTGGAGATTCTCTTCCTCCCAAAGGAATGTGTGAATTCTAGCATTAGCGCTTAATGCGCTGACATTTTTGCCACTCCAACATACTAATCTGGTGCCCTTGATTCTCAAGCTTTACAAATAAAACCTGAAACCTGAAAAGAATGTCTCATATCCGTGCAGCTTGGTGCCAAAAATCCAACTGGCTTGACTAGAAGGTCACGCAGTAATGACACAGAAAAGCATGGCCATGAACATTCTTTGATTAGTGACTACTCAACTATAATATAGGAGAGCAGCTCTTTTACTCTTACTTGACAAAATTCTGCTTAAATCTGGTGTTAAGTATTAATAAAACAGTTATTGTATTTCATAAAAATTACATTGTTAACCTCTATAAAGGTGCATTAAACTTCAATCAGTGAAGAGTCAAATGTTTTTAAGGGGGAATACATGCTCTCAAAGGAGAGAGAGGAAAACCACTCTCTCTCTCTCTATCTTTATATATGTATATGTATACATATAGAAAAGGAAAAAATATATATAGTACCATTCAAATGTTTCAGACATAACTTGAATGATCTTTTATTTGTGGTTTATCCCACTAGAGTTGTTATTTTATTATTGCCTGTCACACAGTGTGCTGTAATACACTGAGGGACATGCGTATTGTTTGCAAAGGGAATAGACTAATTATTTTGATCACTAATCTAGTATTCCCAGGGACTTTCTTTAATTTTTTTAAATCAATCCCTGCAGTTCTGTTGACTTGCTCTGCTGATACACAGCTGGAAGTGAATTAAAAATCCATGTTTTCTACCCATCTGTTTTAATCCTAGATAATGCATAGTGTCTTTCAGGATGGCTATGCTCATTGAATAGTCCAATCCATCTCATTTCAACTGATAATAAACCTAATTTTAGAGACAGACATCACACTCCTAAACCATCGTCAAAACACCAAAGGAGGAAATATTTTTCTGGAGGAATGATGTCTCGCCCCTCCAGTAGAGTCACACAGAACAGAATCAATCCCAAAGCGTGCTGAAGAACACCGGTGGCAATTACCTTACTAAGAGAATGTTTTTTTTCTTTTTATTTGTTACTCATTTCTTTGCTTTTGATATTTAATTATCTGCAAAGAAGTGTCATATCAAAGAAATGGCTGCAAAGACACTCGTTAAACTTTATCTGAGATGTAGTTTTTTTTGTTTGTTTTTTTTTTTACACCACTGACTCAGAAAAAGTACTGGTGAAGATTCAGGAGCTCCATCCTAAAAAGAAAGCTCTGTTGATAAAGGCTGAAAAACTGAATTGTGTCTATGTTTACCAATATCAGCGGTCTCATCTGAGTGACCATTCTCCAACTTGCAGCTATAAAAAACAAGGTTACGACCCTCCATGATGCAGAATAAACACACTCTCTTGTCCCTCATGAGTGTCCACACAGACATTTTAAGTACTTTTGGGCTCCAATCCCCTACCTCCTAAACTCCTGAGTGCCAAGGCACATTTGAAGAATTGTACCTGGAGCACCCAGATGAAGGTAAAGCTTTGGCTTATTATGAGCTGCCTCAGAGCAGTTTTACATTATCATAAAGCAGTAATTTCACACTAATTCCTTTGGTGCAAAACAGTATTTGACTATGTTTCAGGCTGTGTAAATTGGGTTTTGTGCCTGTTAAAATACTGTTCTAGTCAACTATGCACGTTAGACTTATAGTATGTTCTTGACTGCTGTGTATAACAGGGCCTAGTAACTGCAAGACTGGCATAGCTTTATAGTTTTTCCTGGTTTCATAATAAATTTGCTCACCTGTGTGTGCTCCTGGCATGTGCACCTTCTCACAGAGCAGAGGTTTAATTAATGTTGTATCTGTGCTGCATAATTATGCATAATTTGGCATGTTTTTTCTTGGCTATGTTCATCTAGGTTTTGGCTGTTTATCTGCTGTGAGCAGCAGGGTCTGGTTGTTGCAAGACTGTTGTACTTTGATTAATTTAAACAAGTCAAATTTGTCAAATAAAAAGTAAGTACTGTATACCTTAGCCCTGTGCCACCCACTTCAACACCCCGAGCTTCCCACTTCAAGGGCCCACCCATGGCAGTCAAGTTACTTTTTACAGCAAGCCAAACAAGTTGAAGTGTTTCAGGTATTTACTCACATTTCTACATATAGATCAGTAGATAATGAACACATGTCTGCATGTTTTTTACATTTGTCTAGGAGTTGAGCTATCACATGCCATATCAAAATGTCTGTTAAAATGCATCTAGCATATTGTGTGAATGTTACAATAAATTATATCAACTTTAATAAATACCTGCAATATCACAAAATTAGCTAAATAAAAGGAGGGATACATTATTTATGAAAATTTTACAGTAACAATATCTTAATTATCACACAACCTGGTAGGTAGTCTAAGGAGCTTGGGAAGAAAAGTGAATCGACTTCTTTAAATTTCCCGTCTCATCTGAGAAGTGTCATGTGTGGCTGTGGCAGGCAGGAAGTGGACCCAAATGCAGATACTCCTGCACTGAAAATAAACTTCGAATGGCAGGTTTATTCGCTGGAAATATCCTTCATAAAATAAACTCACAGAAAACAAACCAAAACCTGGAGTATAAAAGTAAGAACAAAACACTGGGAAACTAGAATCGTGGAACTAAAAGTGAAACCAGAAACACGGAGAGACTTACAGCACATGAGGAGGTACGACGCAACAAAAGGCAAAGGAAAACACTGGGCTTAAATACACAAGGGAGTAATGCGTGAATGAGAAACAGGAGGAGAGCACAGCTAAGACGCAAAACTTAAAATACTGGCTACAGGACACAAGACTATCAAAGTAAAACAGGAAACAGGAAACGAGAGACATTCACAAAGACACGCCCATATGGAAAAGATATATATAAATCTTATAAAGTTTGTATCTGTCTTGTGTGAAACTTTTATGAAAAGCATATAAGTGTGAAAACAGATATAAGATCCCTTGAAAAATTATACAATGAAACTTGTATGTTTTGGATACTTACTAAAACAATGTATGAAAGTAATGTGAAAGTGGCCACTTTCATGAGTAAATCATGTAAGCCTTATATGATTTACTCATGAAAGTGGCCACTTTCATGAGTAATCACATATAAGTTTTTACTATTTCTTTTCTGTATGGGCGTACTTGACACTGAAACGTAGAGATATGACTGGCTGGGGAGATAATGGGAACATGGAGTGAATAGACGTGGAACACGGGGAAGGCAAAGTAACAGAAAACTAAATCCTAGGAACTAAGAATATAACATAAGCAGAAAACAATAAAGAGAACCAAACCCATGAATAACAATAATCAAAGAATATAAATTAACCAACAAACACAAAACCCTGGGTGACAAAGCCATGACAAGAAACCTCTTTACCTAAATTGCCATTCTGTTTTTAGAGAGACACATATGCACAAATCTGCTTGTTTTTGACCCACTAAATTCTGCTTCTCTTGCTAGACTGCTTGTCATCGGTGAAATGAACCATCTGCTTTCGTGTTTTTGTTTTTTAATTTTAATATAAATTAACATATTGTTAGTTAAGCACCCAGGAAACATTTTAGTAACAGTGGCCAGTGCTTACCTTGAGCAAAATGATGAGACACTTCTAGATGTATCCAGATGTAATAGGTGGAGTCGAACTGTTTCTTACTGGCATTAAAAACCTCATAATACCTCTTCCCCCAACAGAGAACTTTACTCTCAGACTGCTGGTTTTCTTGTGGTTCCTAAAGGATTTAAAAAGTAGAGGGAGAGCCTTCAGCTTTCAGGTCCTTCTTTTGTGGAACCAGTTTGGGAGACAGATGCTCCCTCTACTTTTAAGATTAGGCTTAAAACTTTCCTTTCTGATAAAGCAGATGACCCTGAATCATCCCTTAATTACACTGCACTAGGTTTAGGCTGCTGGGGGCTGGCTTCCCTTGATACACTCAGTGTTTCTTCTTCAGTCACCCTTTGTTTCACTCACACTGTGTTCATACACCACTCTGAGTTTAATCATTATTTATTATTAATCTCTGGCTCTCTTCAATAGCATGTCTTTGTCCTGTTTTCCTCCCCTAATCCCCAACCAGTCAAGACATATGGCTGATCACTGGGCTTGGTTCTGATGGAGGTTTCTTATTGTTAAAACAGATTTTTCCTTCCCACTGTGGCCAAAGCGCTTGATCATAGAGGGTCATCTGATTATTGGGGTTTTGTCTGTATTTCTTTTTAAAGCGCTAACAATATAAAGCACCGTAAGCCAATAGTTGTTATGATTTGGCACTCTATAAATTGAACTAAATTGAACATAATTGTGACCAGTGACCAGTTTAAGTCATTTGGACATCTCAGGATGACTTATGGATTTTTTGTGGGGGTGAAATCTGCCTAGAAAAGGACACTGAGGCCGACCCAGATCCAAATACTGCAGCGTGCTCCACTTTGCCTTTTATCACCCTGGACAAACTAGATGATGTCACCGGCCTTACTTCTCACTGCTATTCAGGAAAAGACATACGTATTTCTAATGTCTTGATGCATTCTCAATCATCCAGGTAATTAAATCTCCAAAAGTTGATTCTGTTCATCTGGATGTAGCGTTTTGTGGGAGAAACGTTTCGTCACTCATCCAAGTGACTTCTTCAGTCTCAGCTGACTGCAGGTTTCCCCGATCTTATAAACAGTACATTTGCATAATGACTGAAACCAGCCCAGTGAAGGAACAATGGGCTGGGAGGTCAGTTCCTTCATCATAATTATGCAAATTCTCATGCCATTGATCAACAACCACTTATCAAAGCCCACTGATATTGATCAGTGGGCCATTGGGCCATGAGTACCATTCACAGAGAGTTGGGGAATGGCTGCAATCACAGCATTGTAAGATGGTGACAGATGTACCCTTAGGCCCCCTCCTCGATTCAGAGATGGTCTTTTCATTTTCACGTGAATGGCCTCTTTGTCTCTGCGCTCAAACCAGCTTTCCTCCCTGTCCAGGATGTGTACATCCTCATCATTGAAAGAGTGTCTACTGGCCTGTAGGTGTGAATAGACTGCAGAGTCCTGGCCTGACGAGGTAGCTCTTCTGTGTTGTGCCATCCGCTTTGCCAGAGGATGTTTGGTTTCCCGATGCATAAATCCTGGGAATCCTCCTGGCACTTAACAGCGTGCACTATGTTACTCTGTTTGTCCAATCTTTGGCGCAGCGTGTTTTGGGGTTTAAAAGCCACAGAGACCCGGTGTTTAGAAAAAATGTGTCTCAACTGCTCTGATACTACTGACACATACGACACGTACGGGATCACTACAAGTTTTCGCTTAGGCAGTGGTTGTCCTTCTCTCCTGGATCGGCTGGAGCTTTCTTTTTGCGCCTTCCCAGCTTTGACAAAAATCCAGCTGGGATAACCACATTTACTCAGGGTCTTCTTGATGTGATGTTCTTCTGCTTCTCTGGCCGCTGTGTCTGGATGGTGTTCGCTCTGTGTTGGAGCATCCTGATAACACCCAGTTTGTGCTCCAGTGGATGATGAGAGTCAAACCTTAAATATTGATCCGTATGTGTAGGTTTCCGGTACACATCAGCTTTTAGATGTCCCCCATTACTGATGGAAATCTCACAGTCTAAGAAGGCTAACCTCCTGCCTGACCTCCCAGCCCATTGTTCCTTCAGTGGGCTGGTTTCAGTCATTATGCAAATGTACTGTTTATAAGATTGGGGAAACCTGCAGTCAGCTGAGACTGAAGAAGTCACTTGAATGAGTAATGAATGTGTCTCCCACTGATGAACAGAATAAACAGAATAAACTTTTGGAGACAAATTTCTAATCTTTTGCATTTTCAAAATAATTTTAAATCCACTGATTTGACACCATTTGTTCTCTTATATACAGTGGGGCAAAAAAGTATTTAGTCAGCCACCGATTGTGCAAGTTCCCCCACTTAAAATGATGACAGAGGTCAGTAATTTGCACCAGAGGTACACTTCAACTGTGAGAGACAGAATGTGAAAAAAAAATCCATGAATCCACATGGTAGGATTTGTAAAGAATTTATTCGTAAATCAGGGTGGAAAATAAGTATTTGGTCAATAACAAAAATACAACTCAATACTTTGTAACATAACCTTTGTTGGCAATAACAGAGGTCAAACGTTTACTATAGGTCTTTACCAGGTTTGCACACACAGTAGCTGGTATTTTGGCCCATTCCTCCATGCAGATCTTCTCGAGAGCAGTGATGTCTCGGGGCTGTCGCCGAGCAACACGGACTTTCAACTCCCGCCACAGATTTTCTATGGGGTTGAGGTCTGGAGACTGGCTAGGCCACTCCAGGACTTTCAAATGCTTCTTACGGAGCCACTCCTTTGTTGCCCGGGCGGTGTGTTTTGGATCATTGTCATGTTGGAAGACCCAGCCTCGTTTCATCTTCAAAGTTCTCACTGATGGAAGGAGGTTTTGGCTCAAAATCTCACGATACATGGCCCCATTCATTCTGTCCTTAACACGGATCAGTCGTCCTGTCCCCTTGGCAGAAAAACAGCCCCATAGCATGATGTTTCCACCCCCATGCTTCACAGTAGGTATGGTGTTCTTGGGATGCAACTCAGTATTCTTCTTCCTCCAAACACGACGAGTTGAGTTTATACCAAAAAGTTCTACTTTGGTTTCATCTGACCACATGACATTCTCCCAATCCTCTGCTGTATCATCCATGTGCTCTCTGGCAAACTTCAGACGGGCCTGGACATGCACTGGCACTGCGGGATTTGATTCCCTGCCGTTGTAGTGTGTTACTGATGGTGACCTTTGTTACTTTGGTCCCAGCTCTCTGCAGGTCATTCACCAGGTCCCCCCGTGTGGTTCTGGGATCTTTGCTCACCGTTCTCATGATCATTTTGACCCCACGGGATGAGATCTTGCGTGGAGCCCCAGATCGAGGGAGATTATCAGTGGTCTTGTATGTCTTCCATTTTCTGATGATTGCTCCCACGGTTGATTTTTTCACACCAAGCTGCTTGCCTATTGTAGATTCACTCTTCCCAGTCTGGTGCAGGTCTACAATACTTTTCCTGGTGTCCTTCGAAAGCTCTTTGGTCTTGGCCATGGCGGAGTTTGGAGTCTGACTGTTTGAGGCTGTGGATAGGTGTCTTTTATACAGATGATGAGTTCAAACAGGTGCCATTCATACAGGTAACGAGTGGGGGACAGAAAAGCTTCTTACAGAAGACGTTACAGGTCTGTGAGAGCCTGAGATTTTCCTTGTTTGAGGTGACCAAATACTTATTTTCCACCCTAATTTACGAATAAATTCTTTACAAATCCTACCATGTGGATTCATGGATTTTTTCTTTCACATTCTGTCTCTCACAGTTGAAGTGTACCTCTGGTGCAAATTACTGACCTCTGTCATCATTTTAAGTGGGGGAACTTGCACAATCGGTGGCTGACTAAATACTTTTTTGCCCCACTGTACATGTATCATCACAATTATATTTTGACAACAATACTTTTTCAGATGTCTAAATAACTCTATTCCATTTTAGATGTATATGTTATTAAAACAGCTTTCTTTGTGGGGCATATATTGCTGCTAGCTTTGGACAGAAGGAAATGAATGCAGGAGCTAGGCTTAAGCTAAACAACCTTATTGCATCTTGATTAGACTTATCTGTATCTGCACACACTTTATCTCTTTGCGCTTCATATCCCAAACTTAACAACTAATAATACTGTAATGAAGCCTTGTTTAAATTAGTATTACATTAGCATCTAAGCTTCCACTCAGCTGCAATAATTTCCCCCAGACAGCCTTCCTTTGTTTAGTGTTAACCATGGATTACACTTTTGCCCTCCCATCTGTCTTTTAATAAAGCCCTGTAATGAGAAACTGTGTGTATCATTGTAGGGAATGTCCAGACTCAATCAGTTACAAGAGACTCTGGTGCCTCTTTCCCATGTCACAGATGTATTTATGCTACTCTTTCTTGGATCACCAGTTTTATTTTACGTACTGTATGATGGTAGAGTATTGAATGCTGTATCTTTTCAAGGAGCACTGCATGCTGTGGATGGCAATCTGTAACACGAGATGAGAATGTAGTAGCTACCCGTGAGTGAGATCTCTTTTGTGTCTGCTCTGTCTTCTTCTCTGCTTTACAACACTCAGGATAAATTAAACCACTACAGATAAGAGGACTGTCTGTTGTCCTATGAAAGAAAACAGAAAAACAAAAATACTAAGATTTTTGTTCCTGCCCTTGAAGTGGTATTAAGGCCAAATTCTTACCACAGTTGCTCAGGTTAAATTCTACCACTGGCCCTTTCAAGTATGTCGTCTTCCTCTATCAGTCAAAAACCCCCAAAACAAAAAGAAAAACAACAACTTTCCATCGAAGTTGTGCTTTGTAAATCAGATGTATATTTGTATGAACTGATGAAACAGAAATGACGATGAGGAGCTTATTTAGAAATTTGTTGATAATGATTTCCCAAAATGCCTCCATAATTTTACTGTTCAATTGGCCTTGCAGCAGCTTGGGTTGTAGCATTTACTGGATCCACCAGATGGAGATCTAATGAGGCTTTTTTCAGGAGCATTACACAGATGGAGACAATATACTGTATGTATTCACACTAGCGTGTACCCCTATCAATAGATGAAAGCATGACTTCTCTGCATGTGTCCACCCACCCACACACAGGCATAGAGACAAACAAACAATTTTTATTAGTTTAAAATATTTTTCTGTATTTGTCCATAATAGCTACTTGATGTTATATCAGACACCCCACTGCCAAACTATGTATCCTTGTAATAAATTCAGCTAAAGGACGTAGTTATTGTTATTATATTCAACAGTCTACTACCAAGCAATGTAGTATGGTCTGTTGGTGTAGATATACTGTCATGAGTCACCCTGCTGTTGTGACATTCCAACCACATCTTCAGTACATGCAACCATGAGCATTACTAGGATCTAGAAACACTAAGTGCTCGTCCCAACCCAGACTCTCAAAGTAGGGTAGTTTATAAGTGTGACATCAGTGAGTACAGATTGACCGTGAAGTAGCATGTTTTCACTAAAGACTGTCCTCACAACGTCCTCTTGAATATCTTTCAGTGTAATGATATATTTCAGAAAAATCAGACTGAGCAAAAAGAACAAAAGTGGTGTCTGGACTCCAACAGCCAGACTGCCTTATTTGATGAAAATGTGGTGAAGAATTGGTCTGTTTAAATAAGATTATGAAATCTACACACGGTAAGAAAACTAAAGCTTATACACTTGCTAACCCTGAGACAACTGATTGTTGACTTATGCACCTTTGGGCATATATCCGCAGGGCAAAGGCATCACACCAGTGGAGTCCATTACGGTTCTTCAATGACTAACAAAAAAGACGAAAAAAAAAATCAAAGAGGTATGCCTTTCAGAGACCAGCATTTTAATATAGAGGCTGGATTTTACCGAAGAACTGGATAAGCAGTTGAAATACACAAGTGCATTAGGAATCCAGGCTAAATCCAACAACCTCTGTGTAGCACAAAATGAGTCAATATATGACAAAGAAGTTTGTGGATTTAGCAGCGATAGTGCCAGATGTGTCTTTCTCAAAGAGCCTGACTGAGGTCTGTCTCTTTGAGCTTTGCTTTTTAATTACATAGTCCTCTTTGTCCTGTGCTGGAAATAAGGCTGCAAGCTAAAGCTGTGTGCATTTACCTAATAACTAAAGAGGACACTAAAGCCCTTTTCTACACTAAAGCATGAAACAGCTGTCAGTGTATGCAGCACAGGAGAAAATTCAAGGGCAAAGTGAAAAGCAAGATGAAGTTAGAAAATCCAGTAACAATGAGTTCAAATTGAAAAAATTGTAACCCCCCCCCCCCCCCCCCAAAAAAAAAAAAAACCTAGCTAAACCAAGACAATGTATAACTTGAACTACAATCTTCAAAAGCAGTGTAAATTTGCGAAACGCTATATATCAGTGTTTCCCAAAAGATCAGGTGTGCCGTGGAAGCTGTTGAGCGATTGACGTGAGCAGAACAATTACATCCCCTTCCACTAGAGGGCAGTACAACTACCTGCTCTAATTAAATGTGTTGCCAACTACCAGCACAACAGAAGACGACAAGAAGAAATTACATAATAGTTAACATAATAAATGCTGTGAGATGACGCAGCACATAATAGCAATAGATAAATATTTGAAAATAAAAAGTAGTCAATCTGAACTGGATCCTGGAGAAAATTTCGACCCATATGAAGGCCCTAGCATGAGTAGTGGTCAGAAGAAAGCAAAAAAGATATACTGGGGACAAACCGAGCATTTGTCCCCAGTATATCTTTTTTTGCAAGCCTTCGGTTGTAAATGCAAACAACGCATTTACAACCGAAGGCTTGCAATTATATGATGATGATATGAACTTAGTGCATGCTAATAATGGCAATCATCTAAAAGAAGATTATTGCAGATTATTGCTAGTTAATAATAAAATATTAAATGTGGACACATGGGCCAAAATAATGTTATCTCCTTGGCTTGTCCAGTTTTTCTGTCATGACACAGACAGAAGTATACAAGCCACAGAAGCAGGTTAAGCTCGTTGACTTTAGCAAATCTATGATCAAACCTATTGGTGAAGTGACAGTACATTGCAGGCTAGCTCAGCAGACATACAAACTACAGTTCTGAATTGTAAATGAAAGTATACAGTCATACAGAACAAAATACTCACCGTATAGAAACTGATCAAACAGTGTTGGAAAAATATGTAGATGAATTCAGAATTCCAACTGATGCTTACCTGTAACATACAAAATTAAGTCAGTAGAACTCAGCACATGAATTACAGTCTTGAAGATTTTGCTACGACTTGATACTTCCACAGTCCAATGGTGTCAGTGAGTACGTTGTACAAAGACCAGAAAAATTATTTGAAATAACAAAAAGTGGTAGAACAGAGTTTATTTGAATATGCTGTAAGGGGTGATCCTGGGTTCACACACGCAAACACTTATTTCAGATTCCTTTATTTGTGATTTTTATGCTTCACATAAAAATGAAATTGTATTAGATAAAAAAATAAATTGTGCCACATAAAAATGAAATTGTGTTCCACACAGACACAAAAACTCCTGCCCAAAGGCAGATGAAATTTGCAGCAGAAAACAGAAGCCAACACTAAAGCCCGACTCACAAAGAAAAGTCGCAAAGAGAACACCAGAAAACTAGAAAACTCCCAATATATAAAGAATGTAACCAGAGTGGTGAAGCTCCTAAAACTTAAAAGTTATGACAAAATGGGTGTAGTGATGACAAAGAGTGTTGAACCACATCTGCATGTGGTAGAGACTGGAAAGGAATCCAGATGCAACCGATGCCACCTTTGCCAGTGATGGACCCATTACCTGCAAAGCCTGTCACAGATGCATCACAACACATATCTCAACCACAGATGAATAAAACACACATGACTGGGAAAGCTGACACTGATCATAAACCATCTGGGCAATGTCAAATACAACAAGTGCTGAAAAGACCCCCAGCTGAGTTTTGCAGAAGCATGTAGAGGAAGAAGTCGAGAATTGGCTGACGCCCTCAAGACCCGCCGCATCGACATCGCGTGCATTCAAGAAACCAAGTGGAAGGGAGCGAAGGCACGGGACATTGGAGAAGGCTTTAAGCTTTTCTACAATGGCAACCGGGCCCAGAATGGAGTGGGCATAGTGGTGAGTCAAAAGCTCCGGGACAACGTGGTCGAAGTTACCCGCATATCGGATCGCATCATGTCAGTGAAGATCGACGCCGACCCGACCGTCCTACGGATTATCTCCTGCTATGCACCACAGACCAACTGCCCCGACGAGGAGAAGACAGAATTCTGGCGCGCCCTCGACGACCACCTGCAAACGATTAGCCCTGAGGAACACGTGGCGGTAGGCGGCGACCTAAATGGACATGTAGGCAAGGGGAGAGACGGATATCACCGATTCCATGGTGGCCAAGGATTTGGGACCAGAAACGACAACGGTTGCCGGGTACTGGACTAGAATAGACCAAGAGCCTGGCTCAATGAAATATTTCTGTGTATTACACTAGATTTGGTAGAATTTCCAAGCTAAACACAGGTATCTTAGATAGATGGCAAACAAAGAATATGTGAACATGGAGACATAATTTGATAATGCTGCCCAGACAAATCCAAGTGTTAACAAGAAATTAACAAGCACTAAAAGTGATTTTTAGATTATCTTAAAGTCGTAAAGTTTCAAGGTGGCCCCGATACCTGTCTATCTTAGTGGCTGTCTATATTGTTTTTACCAGTGTCTGCAACAACACGAAGGTCAGAAAGATGAGCCAAAGCAAAATATTATAAAATACCATATTGAATGAAAGGATGAACAGAATGCTCTCACTGGAAGGATATCCTCAGAAATGTGGTGATAATAAAATCTGAAGGATGTGTGCTTGGCCTGTTCAACTTGTTCTCAGAGATACAAACATCCACACAAGCATCTTATTGACCATTTTACATAAGAAGTGAAAAATGTTCTACCATTTAGGTCTGATTAGGCTTGCCACATAAAAGAAAAAAATGTAATAAAAATATAGAATAAAATACTAATTTAAAAAAATAAAATACAATTTTTCTGAGTACACCTTCCAGAGGATCTGTCCTGGACCACACACATCTCCGCTGTCACTGGCAAGGCTCAACAATGCCTATACTTCCGTAGGAAGTTGGGGAAGGTTGGGGTACATCAAAAGCTCCTAACTAGCTTCTGTCTGTTCACAGTAGAAAGCATACTGACTGCTTTACTGCACACTGGATGTTGCAAGCTATCTCAGAAGGCACTACAGAGAGTCACAAGGAGACCCAGAAAAACACTTGGATCCAGCTATCAGCTGTCTTTAATGCCTGCTGTTTAACCAGGGCCACCAATATAATCTCTGGCCCAACCCACCCTGCACACCACATCTTTAAATTCTTGCTGTCAGTGGGAGATTCAGAATCAAACAATCAGGCTGAAAAACAGCTTCTTTCAGAGAGAACTGAAACTGCTAAATGGCTCAAGGTTTTATTTGTAGAACTCATACTGTACACACACACACACACACACACACACACACACACACACACACACACACACACACACACACACACACACACACACACATGTATTCCTATGTTACAATACTTAAGACATTTGTATTTATACATTTATTATTTAAGATTTTTTGTTGTTTTGTTTTTTTAGTCAGTGCAAATTAATTTCGTTGTGATGCTAAGACATTCACACAATGACACTAAACTCCCTTTGCTTTGTCTGTCATTAGATTGTATAGTTTGTTACTAATAAAAGCTGAAAACCTGTAAAATGTAATGTTTTGATTGCATCCCATGTTTCTATCTGCCTCTTTCGTTTTCTTCATCTCTCCAGTAGTTCTTTTGGTGTCCCATCTGTCACACTCCTTATCCCACCACCATGTTCTCTCCGAGTGGTTCACTCACATCCTCACTTATCTGCTGCTACAGCACCAAGAGACAAGCAATCATCTTCTACTGGTCTTGCCTGTGCCTCATAGCCTTCAAACTTCTTCTTTATAAAAATGTGACCTATATCCATAGTCTTGATTGAAGTCTTGCCTTAGTTAATTAGATAGCTAGATGCCAAGAGTGATAAGCCCTGTAACCGGAGCACTCTGTTTCTGTGTCTTTGCATTGTGCACTTGCACCAAAAGCAGATCTGCAGATTGAATGACACACAGAAGACCCTAATAAATGGGAAAGGTGAAAGCTCTGTCACAAAAAAGTATGTTGGCTCATATGAACTATAGATGATGAAACCCCAGGAAGAAACTTTTTTCTTGAAATGTTGAACTGTTATTTTTCCACCCAGACCTTCATAAAGTGTTAGTAGTCTCACTTTTGTAAAAATAAATAAAAAATCACACTTGCTTTTTTTTTATTTTGCTTTTTTTCATGTGTGTTGTTGTTTCACATGAGCAAAATGAGATCTCATTATACCATCATATCTGCATTTATTTTAGATTCAGGATCCTTATTGTATCAGATTGTATTATATTGGGAGGGGAGAGGAGGTGGAGGTGGTCAACACATACAAGTACCTCGGGCTGTGGGTGGACAGCAAACTGGACTGGTCATGCAACACGCAGCACCTGTATAAAAAAGGCCAAAGCCGACTGTACTTCCTCAGGAGGCTGAGGTCTTTCAACATCTGCAGGAAGCTCCTGAGGATGTTTTACCAGTCAGCGGTCGCAGGAGTCCTTTTCTATGGCGTGGTGTGCTGGGGGAGCAGCACAGCAAAGAAGGACTCATCCAGGCTGGAGAAACTAATCAGGAAGGCGGGCTCTGTGGTCGGCATGAAGTTGGACACTCTGGTGGCAGACAGTGGCAGAGAAGAGGACCTTAAAGAAACTGATGGACATTATGAACAATGCCGGGCATCCTCTGCACACGGTCGTAAACAATCAGAGGAGCCTATTCAGTGACAGGCTGCTTCTCCCAAAGTCAAAAACCAACAGACTTAAAAACTCCTTTGTCCCACACGCCATCAGACTGTTTAACTCCTCACTGGAGGGGAGAGGGAGGAGAAACAGGGGGACAAGGGAGGGCGGGAACAACTGAGCTGTAGGTGCTTTTCTACACTGTGCAATATTTGCAATATTTGTTTTTTGTTTTTGTTTTGTCTTTTTTCTTATATTTGACTGTGCAATAATCACTGTGCAATATATTCACTGAAATGAGCAATCCTATTTATCCATATTGTATATTCTGTATCTATATATGTGTATATGGTGTATTTATGCTTATATCCTTGCTCTCATTCCCCTTAATGTATCTATAACATGCAACTTCTTTCAGTGCTTTGCTACTGGAAACTGAATTTTCCGGAGGAACCCACCCGAGGGATTAATAAAGTTTCATCTAATCTAATCTGATCTAATCTAAGATGTAGTTTAAAAAAAAAACAATTCGTTTAAACGTTCTGTTTATCTCATCTCCTGCTTTTGTTTTTGTTTTGTTGTTTACCTATTCCAACTTTTACATACAATTATTTTTTCTTTTTTTTTTTGGAAACCCAGTTAAAGTAGTATCTGTAAAACATCAAACATTTTGTATTGCCATGATTATTTTTCTGTTTGCCTAGTGTGATCAAATATCTACTATTTGAAAGATAAGTTCAGCTTCACTTCAGGGAGTTATGCTTTTCTCAAAAATAAAACAGAAATTTCTTTCCTTATTCATGAAGAGTTCAATTTAAAATAAAATGTCACTCTGGATGTAGAAATTTCTCGTGAACTCAGTAAAACTGATAGAAAAATGGTAATATTAGCAATATATATTTGTACTGTAAATGAGTTCACTTTTTTATCTTCAAGTAATATGTTTATTTCCCATTACATTTTTGGGCCTTTTTCTGTGAACTGTTAAACAGTGTTGGTGTATTTACATGAATTAAAAAAAATTCTGGCAATTAGTCTCTGACCACCTGAACATAACCTATGCTCATTTAAGCTGTAGTAGAAGAGCTGGTTATAGCATCACTCTAATATCAAATCATCAATATTGGATATTTTTATAAACAAAAATGTTAACATGATTGCATGTTTTTAAGTGCTACCAAAAAAATTCTTTCAGTGTTACTACTGGTAACATTTTTTAACAGGGGTAACACCATGGCATGCCAGGAATGATGACACACATTTTTCTAGACTGTATTGCACACACTCACACAAATGACAGGAAGTCAACTGCACACAATACTCTTCCTACAGCTTACAGAAATTGAAGCTCACTTTTTCAGTATCTGCTTGACATGGGATAATCCAGGGGCATGTAAGAGTGCAGACATTATGGAAGTGAGGATATCCAAAAATGTGTGATAGCAGCATTTAAAAGAAGCTATAAGATGGTTTGTGTTGGTAAAAGTGCAGGGTTAGATTGGTGAAATATGCTGATCTGTCAAAGCCATTAAGGCCACCCACAGATTATTCCAAAAGCAGGTTTAGTAGAATCTGAGCTTTTTAACCCTAAGAGTAGGCAATCTCTATGTTTTTCATTCTAGGTCAGTTGACTCAGTTCTTACCTGGGTAGTGGCATGCTTTCTTGAATAAACCCAGTTTCTTTGACTGGACTTGTTCTAGTGTTAAACATTAAATATTAAAGTTGAATATGATTACAAATTACAAATACTAACAAGTTTAAGTATTTCAAATCACTCAAACATTCATTGGATCTTAGAAGACTATCTTCAATATTCCTTTTTGGGGCAAAAAATTGATTAATTTGTGGAGATCAGCCATCAGAATGAAAAATGTAATGTGTGATGTGTTTGATTTTTATAGTCATAGGTTCATAAAATAATAATAATAAGAAATGCTTTATTTATCCCATATTCGAAAAATTCTTAATCTGATGGGGGAACATGAATTAACAGTATACTGAAGAGGGAAAAAATGATTAAATGCTTTAACTACCTTCTTCATTAGCATGACTGAATGCAACAGCATTATATAGTAGCTTTAACTGGCAGACTAAGTTGAAATTAACTGAATTTAGTATTTCAGGTTTAGTAATAAATGTTTAAAAAAAGAAAATGGATAAAAAACTAAATATATGTTTACTTTCAGCTTTGTTTTTATGCTGATGTTGGAAGTTTTTGTTGGGCTAATAAATACCAGTGCTGCAATTCTACATTCCTGGATGTATTTATTGCCACGGTGTGTTTTGTAAAGTTAAGAAAGTAATATTTAAGCTGAGCCTAATGTTGCCTTAAACCTAAAATAATGATTTCCAATTTGCTATCTGTGATTTCAGCTTTTCATCTATCTTGGACTTTAACTTAACATAAGACTTCAACTTAAGTTCTATAAAATATACTGAATTAAATGTTTCGCAACAGAAAGTCTATCAAAGGAATCCTCTTAAACTTCATTTGCAAAAGCCTTGAGTGTCTGCCATAATAATGCTTTATATTCTGGTCTGATTTCAGTTATCAGTTTTCATTTTCCACCTCTAAAATGGAAGGTGTGATTGTTGGGACAATGAAATTTGCTGCTTGAATTAAAAGTGGCAAAAGGTGAGCACAGACTCAGCTTTATACCTGCAGCTCACATATCCGTTCTCTGATTTGTCCAGTTGACTGTATACGTTAGTGAAGATACATAAGGTGAGCTTGTATCAGCAGATTTAATATTGTTGTCTTGTTCTTCCTTCTTTTATTCTTATTGTATCATACTTTGCTAACCTACTGATTACTAAATAATGTTAGGTATTTCAAATAACTATCGTTAGCCATAGGTTGGCACTAATCAAATACAAATACTTTGTTGTTTTACTGTTAAAGGTGTCTGTTCTTTATTTGAGTATATGTTTTCTGACAAATATTTACTTTTTCTTTTTGCTCCCTATTTTTTTACATAATTTTTTTTACTCTTTACGTTTTCAAAGCAGGCTCGTTAATTTAGGTTACTTTAACACATTTGGGAGAAGTTTTTATTTTCCATCACTGCACACCTTTAAACATCAAATCTGTTTATTGGTGTATTCATCACCAGGTCTTGTTATTATATATGAAGAGATAAAATAAGAAAAAACATGATGAATGGTATATTTATAGCCCTATATTAAGGGGTTAAAGTAATGATCCGGTGCTGTTTTTGGTGCAGATGTAAATAAGTTGTGGCCGCTTTTGTATTTTCCAGGAAGACAAAAGTATAACACATAAATTCCCTCAGAGAAATATGTATGAAAGACACGAGAGAAGAGAAAGAAAACCAGTTATATTTAATAAGAAAGGACTACTCAATAGCATTTTGGTAAAGTGGAAATTTAAATGTCATATGTAATATCCTTATTTTTATGACATGAAGTTATGTCCTTTCATATTGTGAAATGTCCTGAACAGCAAACTAAGGGACACTAACTTTGTATTATTCAAATACTTGGCAGTTTAGTGCAGGATAAACATGTTAGCTTATCATATTGTGTTGGTTTGGTGTACAGTGGCTGTGGTTTTCATGGTCAGAGTTAGGTAACATCAATTGTAGCAGATGTCAATTTGAATTTGAGATAATGGTGATTAGAATCACGGAATTCTACCTTAATATCAACTGTCTAGTACAAAAACAGTATAAATGGTATATTGTCAGTGTAGGGAATGGATGTCAGCCAAGATAGCTTGTGAAACATCTGCTTGCAAATTATTAAAATCAGTTATGTAAATCCACAAAGAAAATCTACTGGAGCTCACAACAGAAATGACTGAAGTGTTATTCTTTTCCCCACACTCAGCTAGTATCTTAGGATGCCCCCACCTGGTAAAGGAAAAAAAAAAAGTTTGTATTACCATGTCTACTATTATTTTATTATTATTATATTAACATAGCACAAGGTTCACATAACATTGTCAAGAGTCACATAACAAAATAGGTACATTAGTAGAAACATCTTACTTTTTACTTCCTTACTTTGAGTACATTTCAGAGTATTTGTTAATACGGATATTTATACTTCTATGTAAGTAAAAAAAATCTAACTTTTTTCATCCTATGTTGCTAGCTAGGTTAATCCTGAAATAGCTGAGTATTAATACAACTGTAACTTGACTCCACTCATGCAAGCTGAGATTACTAACACGAATGAAACTTATAAAGTAGCAATTTCTGAAAGACTCTGAAAAGAAGAGAAAATGATGAGAATGAGAGCGCATAATTCTTAAGGGGAATTTACAACTGGTCTGTGGGCCACTCTTGCTGGTGCTGTTGTTGGTCTTTCAGCCATGCAAAGAGCTGAAGTGAAACTGTAAAAAAAAAGAAGTAGAAAGGTGTCCACTGTCTGTGCTTTTCATGCTGTTTTTTTTTTTTTTTTTTGCCAAAGAGAAATGAAATTCATAAAGTCCTTATTAAAAATGTTTTTAAAGCTCCGCAGGCTGAAACAAATTACAATAATTCAAAGACAGAGTATATATGAAAGAGATTCAAGTGACTGCCCAATCAAGATACCTCCAGATAATCATCAGGCATCCAAAGAATGTGGAGGCTTGTTTCACATTGTCTATTTTCAATGCTCCTGAGTCCACTCTCAGCAGAACACTTCACACCAATGGCATGTGTGGCGGTCCTTCAAGGAGAAAACTATCCAAGGTAACACAAAGGCCTGTTAAGGAGTACTTCATCAAGCCAGAGGGAACAATATCTGGTGAAAGAAAGAAAGAAAGAAAGAAAGAAAGAAAGAAAGAAAGAAAGAAAGAAAGAAAGAAAGAAAGAAAGAAAGAAAGAAAGAAAGAAAGAAAGAAAGAAAGCTTTGGACAACAAGAAAACTGCATTTCAGCATAGGAACTTTGTAAAATATTATGCTGTTATTATGAAAGCTCAGGCCTTTTTTTTTGCTAGATTTGGGAAAAGCATCTATCTTTCACTGATAACACAGGATAACATTAGTTCTACCAATGTTGTTAAAAAAGTAAAAAAAAAAAAAAAAATTAAGAGAATACTGTCCTCAATTCAACTGAAATATGGCGGGCTGAAGCAATGCACTGAAACTCGCCAGTATAGGCTCAACTTTCTTCAAGCTGAGATTCAAGACTGATTTGCAGTTATTGAACAAATAACAGCACATCATGTTCCCCTCACAAATATTCAGTTTATTTATTTATTTATTTATTTATTTATTTAACTGGATTCTCGTTTGCTACTTGTAGGACTTTTGTCAAAACTGGATGTTTCTTTAGGTCAGGGGTGTCAAACTCAAATTTACAGTGGGCCAAAATTCAAAACTGGAACAAGGTCGCGGGCTAACATTAATATTTATTGGAAAAAAATCTTCCTCCAGATTTAAGAATGAATCTCTTCTTATGGACTCAAACAAGTTTTGCTGGAAAACTGAATATGGAACAAGCGAAGCTTAATACTAAACAATATATATATTAGCTGTATAATACCAGTAGGCCAGCTCTAATAATAATTTGGTATGGCTTCGCGGGCCAAATGTAATTAGGCTGCGGGCCAGAGTTTGACACCTATGCTTTAGGTTATAATTATTCAGTAGTATTATGGTTGTACAGCTATCTCAGTAGCTCATTTAAAACTATATTTATTAACTCATAAAATCTATTAATCACACATTTGGAAAATTATCTTGTTGTGGCCAGAAATGAGAAGCTAAGAGAACAGTAAGGTGGTGTTGTCTTTTATTTTAAGGCAAGAGGGGTATTTTATTTGGAGCTTTGGAAGACAGTGGTGGTCTATGACTATGAAATTTAACACAAAGAATACATTTTTCTTGTGACAAATGTAAAAGTGAGTGTAGACCTTTTGTGGAGTAAAACATTGTGATAAAAATCTATAGAATAAAGTATAATCTACAATGCAATGTGAACAGAAATATTTGAATAAAGTTTAGATTTTGACAATTTTAACACCACATGTATTGGTAGATATATTCTTAATTTCAAATGAAACATTTTTTTTTCATCTGAAAAAAAAGTGTTTACTTACTTCTAAGTAATATGGATAGGCTTTATTTATAATTTATAAAGGCTACTGCTCTTTTCTCTCAACAGTAAGTTTGTTTTGATTTATCATTTTAATACACTTTGTATTACATTTTAAAAGTACTTGAAATATTTTGAGGCTAACTGTTGGCTATATGCTGAAAAATTAATCTAAGATGGAAATAGCAAAAACTGCAGCGCTGTAGTTCCTATAGTGGTCACTTAGTAACACTAAGCACGATGAACATATAGAAACAAGACTTTCAAAATAAAACCGGAAACATGATGAGACGCGGACATGACACGAATGTGATAATATGAACCACGCAGACATGAAACACATGAAGAGGGTGGGGGACTTTAACACAGGGGATGAAGACACAAGGGAAAGCTGATAGATAATAAACTATAACAAGGCAATGTAGGCAAAACTAGAAATGAGCTTGGAATACTAAATGAGACCTAAATATAAACAATGAATATCAAAATATAAGAAAACTCAAAAACACTGGGTCCAACGAGCCAGGACCGATACTAGGGATGGGTACCAGACCGAAAAGCAGCGCACATTTCGGTGCTAATTTTCGGTGCTTTTTTTTTCCTGAGATGTCATACACTTTGGATTCTAGCCAATCATTTTACCTTTCCAAGGATAGAAGGCAGGCCCAAGTTCATACGTTATTTTAGAGCAGAGCAACAGATTAAAAATGCCCAAGGCAAAGCGATCAAAAGTCTGGCTGTACTTCACAGCAAAAGGTGCAAACTCAGCAGTCTCCAACAAGTGCTTTAAGGTGATACTGTGCAAAGGAGGTAAGACCTCGAATCTGATGAAACACCTGGAGACGCATAGCGTTTTTTTAAAAGCCGAGAAATGCACCGTATTTGATAGCTCGCTGCAAGACCTCACACGGAGCACATCTACTGCGGGTGTGGTAAATCTCCATTAGCAAGTTAGAGCGGATCGCCCCGTGCGTGGGGCTGGACGGTGCTTATCATTTTGCAGAAAAAAAGAGACTGCTAAAAATAAAAACATAAGAGGTTTTTGGACAAAGTTTGTGCTCTCCATTCCTTAAATACTGGTTTGAGCACCGACACAGTTTCAAAAGTACCGATTTGACACCGGTATCGGATAAAACCTAAACGATACCCATCCCTAACCGAGACATGGCTATAAAAAATTCTCTGAATATGGGAAAAGTATGTATCACTTCTCTCTCATAATGAAGACTGGACGTGGCTCAGGTGATATTTAGCACTAATTATCAGATATATTCCATATGTCTGATCTCCTCATAAGGTTTATGGAGAGAGCTTGCTATCCAGATTTCCTTGTTTAAGTTGATATTCTCTAGTCAGATTAAAAAATGGCAACTTTTGGATCCAAAAAATACAAAACAGCAAAAAAATTAAGGGACAAATTGGCACTAATCCTTGTAAATACTTTCCAGTAATTATTTGGAAAACATATACATCTTCTGTGTTACTTTTTTTCTGGGTATTTATTGAAATATTTTGGAGACACTTAAACTGCAATAAGACCACTTGGACTTAACTTCACCATAAACTTACCACAGTTGAGTTGCTGGATTGCTCCCTGGGTTTAAGAATGGATGCAGTGGATTTTGGGAAGGATTGACCCCCTAAGGTGATGAGGTGGTTGCTGATCCTATTGCTGCTCTGTCACACAGCTCAGTGCCTCTGTTAGTGCTGTAACTGCTCCAACCTGTTGTTTTACTGTCTCAAATACCTGCAGAGGTGGGATGTGTAGTCACATTTTTTCAGGATCTTCATTGTCATTTGTTCATCAGATCATAACAAATTACTTTTTTAATTTTTTAAAAAAAATTAGTGTAATTAGACCTGCTGTTTTCAACTGTTTTTATAGTGTTGAATAGATTTAAATAGAGAAATTGTGTGGGAAGTACATTTCCTTAACTGATTAATCTCAAATGTATGTCAAAAATATAGATCACTGTCAGATACACAGTGTATGAGATTGATGGGATGCTGATGAATACATGCATTTTATTGGTGTTGTGATGTTCTTTTTAAAGATAGTATTTTTTTTTTGTTTGTGTTAATGGAGTTTTTGTTAATGTTTTTCCTATATAAGACATTATATGGCAACTAACAAGAATAATAAAGTAACCTATAGGTCATCACCAGCTTTCACACTCTCATGCACGCCCTCCTACACAAGCAGCAACACTTAAACTAATTATACAAAAGCAACAGTGCTTGTAGTAGGCGGTAAAAAAGATCTTGTGTATGCAATCAAACCACCTTTGCATCCTTACAAAGAGCTCTATGCATTCCCAAAAGATTTATCAATGTCATAAATATTGGTTCTGACAAAGAAATTACTCTCTTACTCTATGAGTATGTCAGCACTACTGGCAGTGATGGTGACCATTTGCATGAAGTTGACTGACTGGCTGAACAGAGCTTCTGTTAATAGTTCAGGTTAAAACAAAAGCTTCACCACCTTTTTCAGATTGCAGTATATCTTTTCATAATGAAATAACGTTAAATAGAGTTGCTTGTTAGCACAGTGTTAATGTACATATACTAGACATGCACTGTATACCTTACTTCATGTCTTTAGGGCTTTAACAGTGTCCAAAACAGCACGTTGCTGTCTTACTCGCTCCTCACCAATATCTGGCAATCTGAGGCCTATGTGACACTCACCTTGAGTGCTGAATCACATATCCCTGGGGCTGGCTGACTCTGCCTGATGAATTTTCTTGGGAAAGAAAGGAGGGGTTATCTCAGAGGTCACCCTAATGTGAGCGACATTCATCAAACCTCGCTCCAGAGGAAGCGCCTGAAATTGGAAAACGGAAAAGGCAGTGATTCTTGGACGGTTGCAGGCAAGCAGGGGCACAGAACAGGGGAGAAGGGAACAAAACAAACAAAAGGCTTTAATGCAGAGCTGGATGATAGCTAATGGATTGGCGATATGGAAACTGGGCAGTGCATGTTTACATGTTGTAATCTGGAGTCAACACATTCATCACAGTTGTCTGAATATTTTCTTCTACCCCACTATGTTTTCATTTAAGTTGGCCTCCCATACGCCTAAATATTAGGAACACTTAACCTGAGTGAGTTAATGTGCTGCCTCATAATTTAGAAAGTTTCCCCCAGGTATGAATCTAAGTGTGAATAATGAGGAGATCTATCAGATCATCAGAAGAATGACGTTCAGATTTTAGAAAGTTTCCGTCTCAAGTTACTGAATATACCACAAGACCCTGTCAAAAAAGATAAATCAAACCAAAAAAAATCTTGTACAGTGGGGCAAAAAAGTATTTAGTCAGCCACCGATTGTGCAAGTTCCCCCACTTAAAATGATGACAGAGGTCAGTAATTTGCCCCAGAGGTACACTTCAACTGTGAGAGACAGAATGTGAAAAAAAAATCCATGAATTCACATGGTAGGATTTGTAAAGAATTTATTCGTAAATCAGGGTGGAAAATAAGTATTTGGTCACCTCAAACAAGGAAAATCTCTGGCTCTCACAGACCTGTAACGTCTTCTGTAAGAAGCTTTTCTGTCCCCCACTCGTTACCTGTATGAATGGCACCTGTTTGAACTCATCATCTATAATAATAATAATAATAATGGATTGGATTTATATAGCGCTTTTCAAGGCACCCAAAGCGCTTTACAATTCCACTATTCATTCACTCTCACACACTGGTGGAGGCAGCTACAGTTGTAGCCAGAGCTGCCCTGGGGCAGACTGACAGAAGCGAGGCTGCCATATCGCGCCATCGGCCCCTCTGGCCATCACCAGTAGGCAAGTAGGGTAAAGTGTCTTGCCCAAGGACACAACGACCAGGACAGAGAGCCCAGGGATCGAACCGGCGACCTTCCGGTTACAAATGCCATTCCCAACCCCCTGAGCCACGGTCATCTGTATAAAAGACACCTATCCACAGCCTCAAACAGTCAGACTCCAAACTCCGCCATGGCCAAGACCAAAGAGCTTTCGAAGGACACCAGGAAAAGTATTGTAGACCTGCACCAGACTGGGAAGAGTGAATCTACAATAGGCAAGCAGCTTGGTGTGAAAAAATCAACTGTGGGAGCAATCATCAGAAAATGGAAGACATACAAGACCACTGATAATCTCCCTCGATCTGGGGCTCCACGCAAGATCTCATCCCGTGGGGTCAAAATGATCATGAGAACGGTGAGCAAAGATCCCAGAACCACACGGGGGGACCTGGTGAATGACCTGCAGAGAGCTGGGACCAAAGTAACAAAGGTCACCATCAGTAACACACTACAACGGCAGGGAATCAAATCCCGCAGTGCCAGTGCATGTCCAGGCCCGTCTGAAGTTTGCCAGAGAGCACATGGATGATACAGCAGAGGATTGGGAGAATGTCATGTGGTCAGATGAAACCAAAGTAGAACTTTTTGGTATAAACTCAACTCGTCGTGTTTGGAGGAAGAAGAATACTGAGTTGCATCCCAAGAACACCATACCTACTGTGAAGCATGGGGGTGGAAACATCATGCTATGGGGCTGTTTTTCTGCCAAGGGGACAGGACGACTGATCCGTGTTAAGGACAGAATGAATGGGGCCATGTATCGTGAGATTTTGAGCCAAAACCTCCTTCCATCAGTGAGAACTTTGAAGATGAAACGAGGCTGGGTCTTCCAACATGACAATGATCCAAAACACACCGCCTGGGCAACAAAGGAGTGGCTCCGTAAGAAGCATTTGAAAGTCCTGGAGTGGCCTAGCCAGTCTCCAGACCTCAACCCCATAGAAAATCTGTGGCAGGAGTTGAAAGTCCGTGTTGCTCGGCGATAGCCCCAAAGCATCACTGCTCTCGAGAAGATCTGCATGGAGGAATGGGCCAAAATACCAGCTACTGTGTGTGCAAACCTGGTAAAGACCTATAGTAAACGTTTGACCTCTGTTATTGCCAACAAAGGTTGTGTTACAAAGTATTGAGTTGTATTTTTGTTATTGACCAAATACTTATTTTCCACCCTGATTTACGAATAAATTCTTTACAAATCCTACCATGTGGATTCATGGATTTTTTTTTTCACATTCTGTCTCTCACAGTTGAAGTGTACCTCTGGTGCAAATTACTGACCTCTGTCATCATTTTAGGTGGGGGAACTTGCACAATCGGTGGCTGACTAAATACTTTTTTGCCCCACTGTATATAGCACCAAATCACAATAATAGCTGCGTTAAGGCAGTCTATATTGTAAGTTAATAGAATTCAATAACTGAGAGAAAACCCCAACCATCAGACGGCCCCTTATCAGTGACAGTAGGAAGGCATAATCTCCTTTTAACAGGAACATTTTTCAAGCAAAACCAGGCCAAGACTGGGCAGCTATCTGCCAGTCTAACCAGTGGCCAATGAATTCTTATATCTATTCAGACTGAAAATAGAAAAAAAAGGATATGTACAGTAGAATCTAGGAAGAGATATACAATACACAACAGTGACATAGTATTGCAGAAAAACTGTGAAAAATACAAATCAAGTTCAAGAGTTGAAAGATGATGTTTAAGGTGTATTCCACGCCACCAAAGTCTTACAAAGGAGGGTTATGCTTTCTCCTTGTTTTATATGATCAATTCTTTATCTTCGCCAGATTCACTACTTGGAAAGTATGAAAGAAATTCAGGCATTATACCTTTGTAAAACAGGTGGCTTTGACAAGTCAGCCGTGGGCAAGTCAGAAGCAGCAACAGTGCGTTAGGGTCTGTGTTCACCAACAGCTGTTTTCATTTTCTATATGAATACTATGTAGTTTTGCACTGACAGGTCTCAAACTCTATAACATAAATAAAAAAAACACCCTTAGCGGAAGCTTTTAACATATAAGACAAAAGTACAGCAACCTAGTAAATTCAGAGCACCCTGAAAATAACTTCACAGTCTTGTATTTTCAACAAAAAGTGACGCAAAACATAAAATCTTTATAAGGGAGTAAAGTATTTCTGGCTTCATGAACATATTAAGGTGATTTTTTTCAACTGGACATAGGTCAACATAAATGTTCCTGATGGATTGTTTGAGATAAAAACAAAAGAGCAAATGTGTTTATAGGCACTCTAGGCGATGTTGCAAAAAAAGAGATGAAAGGTTTCCACATTGTCTACCAACTATTGCCTGTGGAAGATTCCACCGATCAATATGTAGCTTCTCTCTAAATGTCTTAAGGTTTAAATGATTTCTTGGACAGTGTGCATATCTTTTCTTCATTTTTATGTAACTATGACAGTGATAAAGTCAAGATAAGTCTGCAATCCTTGCCATATATGCAAGTCTGGACAGCATGGTTGCATGTGGCATGGGTAGTAGTTAGGCACTCATACTGTCTCCATGTTACCATCTCATTGGTGTCAAGAGATGCTGTTCAATACTGGAGCTGGCCTCCTGCATCTCCCTGCTTTTACGTGACCAGTGTTTAGCTCTCATACTCCTTTTACTCACAGCAAAACCTGCTCTCACATTTCCACTACCAGTAGATGTGAAGCATCTTTTTCTGGTTAAAGTCTTTGTCCATGTAGGCTGAAACCCAATGGCATTCATTATAAATCCACAGATGCATCTTCTTTCTCAGTTATTTTATTTCAGAAGATGGTTTTAAACTCATATGTGTGTGCTGTTGGGACTGTATGCAAATAAAGTTGTTCACAAGTGTTTCTTAGTCTGACCTAGGTGTTGCTAAGTATTCATTCTGTCATAGTGCCATCAGATAAGTGGAAAGCAATCCATGTCTCAGAAGGAATTATGTTACATTTAACAAAAGAGCAAGATCCAAGAGAAAAAGATGTATTTTAGGCAATTTTTGCAGACGATATGGTTCTTTTTGCCAAATGGAGTAATGACCATCTTGCCTCAGGGAAGGAAGTGCTCAGTGCCCAAAAGCACAACAGCGGAGACTTGAGTTTAGGGCTGAGACATAGCCTGCAGGAATTTAGGTGAAATTTCATCTGTGCTCACATTGCATCTTTTAATGCAGCATCAGAACAGTGGATGTGAAAAGCTAGAAGCTCAGCATTTTGCTCTAAATGTAATATTCAATGTAGTTAGCTTAAAAGTTTAGGAATAAAAATAATGGTTCATTTGGATTATGTTGCTTATGTGTGATAAAAGCTGTGAATTCATAGGAACTGGTGATTCAGTCAGCATTAAAATTAATGGCCAAAAAATGAATATTCAGGTGTTTAATTTAATGATATAATTCCTTTAACACAGCAAAGATCAAATCTATACATTATAGTATTTGTTTACTTGTTTTTGTCACTGTATAGCCTCTTTCTATTATTCTATATATCTATATATAACAATAATTCATAGATATTAATATATTTTTCGGTTCTGTGTATGTTAATCTTGTTTTTGTTATTTTCATACACCCTTTCTCATCTTCTTTAGTCTTCAACATCTATTGATACTGTTATATAAAAATAAAATTTTTGACAACATATTTGAAGGCTATGTACAATGCCATTAGCTTGTTATGTTTGAAGTGACAATGTTTTTTTTTTTTTTTTTAGACTTTGGCATACAAGGCTGAAGAAAAAAAAAATGATAGAGAACAGGGGTGAGATTAAAAACCATGTTCAGCTGAGGCTTAAAAGAGCAGCCCTGTTGGCCAAACATCCCTCTCTCATGTTTTTCCAAAGATGGTTCCTTTGGGGCTAAATGTGGGAAGTAGGTCATCCTTTTTTGGAGCAGCCATTTTCTGTTGGTACAACATTAATATTTGATGTACATAATGTCCCGTATGGATAGAGGGAATTTTCAACTGGAGGGATGGGTTTATAAAAGTCAGTGTAAACACAGTAATGAGTGAGTACTAGTGTACCAAATGTATTCTTTTTTTTTCCAATATGAAGCAATATATAAAATACTGAAACCAAGAGTTGTGATCATTTTTAGAAAATGTAAACCCATCCTGAATTTATACACACACACACACACACACACACACACACACACGCACGCACGCACGCACGCATTACCAGTCAAAAGTTTGGACAAACCTTCTCATTTAATGTTTTTTCTTTATTTTCATGACCACTTACATTGTAGATTCTCACTGAAGGCATCAGAACTATGAGCGAACACATATGGACTTACGTAGTTAAAAAAAAAGAAAGTGTGAAATAACTCAAAACATATGTTAGATTCTTCAAAATAGCCACTCTTTGCTTTGATTACTGCTTTACACACTCTTAGCATTCTCTCTATGAGCTACATGAGGTAGTCACTTGAAATGTTTTTCCAACAGTCTTGAAGGAGTTCCCAGAGATGCTGAGCACTTGTTGGCCATTTTGCATTCACTCTGTGGTCCATCTCATCCCAAACCATCTCGACTGGGTTTAGGTCAGGTGACTGCAGAGGCCAGCCCATCCGGCACAGCACTCCATCACTCTTCTTCTTAGTCAAATAGCCCTTACATAGCCTGGGGACATTGTCATGTCAAAAAATAAATGATGGTCCAACTAAATGCAAACCCCCACACCATCACACCTCCTCCTCCATGCTTCACTCTGAGTACCATACATGTAGAGATCATCCATTCACCTTTTTTGCATTGCATGAATACACAATTGGTGGAAGCAAAGATCTTAAATTTGGACTCATGAGACCTAAGCACACTTTTCCACTGCTCTAATGTCCATTCAACTGACCGTCAGTTCTTAAAGTAATGATGGTGTGTCGTTTGTCTTTACTTAGCTAATTCATTCTTACCATAACATAACAGTTGTCAAATAGGGCTGTCAGCTGTGTACCAACCTAACTTATGCACAACACAACTGATGGTCCCAACCCAATTAGGAAGGCAAGAAATTCCACAAATGAACCCTGACAAGGCACACCTGTGAAGAGAAAACCACTTCAGGTGACTACATCATGAAACTCATTGAGAGAAGGCCAAGGGTTTGCAGTGCTACTTCCTACTTTGAAGAATCTAAAATATAAGACATATTTAGAGTTATTCATCAGGTTTTTTTCTTAGCTACATAATTCCATATATCTTGCTTCATATATCTGATGTCTTCAGTTTGTATCTACAATGTAGAAAATAGTAAAAATAAAGACAAACCATTAAGTGAGGAGGTGTGTCCAAACTAGTGACTGATAGTGTACATATATTTATGCATATTGTGTCTCGACACAGGAGAGACAGAGAGCTTGCTCTGTCTCCTCTAGGGATAAATCCAGTCATCGCCCTTTTTCAGCCACTATCCGGCCCTTGCACAAGATCACATATAGCTGTTGATTTAGTTAGTGGACTCACTGCAGCTGAAGGGAACACAGTCATTCTCGCCATTGGAGATAGATTTTCAAAGCTAAAAGATTCTCAACGGGTAATCTCTAAGTATCATGTTTTCGTGCCTGATGATATTGTTTTAGATTGCAGCCCACAATTCATCTCCCAGGTCTAGGGAACCTTTTGTAAGGCTTTAGGTGCTGAAGTTAATCTCACATCAGGTTATCACGCTCAAAGCAGTGGGCAGACAGTTCATGCTAATGAGTAGCTTCAAGCTGTTGTGTTTCAGCTACAAATCAGAGCACCTGGAGTTTACAGCTATTCTGGATTGAGCATTCTCACAATGCTATGACCTCCTCAGCTTCTGCCTTAACCCTTTTCAAGCCATCCCTGGAGTATCAGCCTCCTGTTCTGCTCACAGGAAGAGGAGATAATTTCCTCATGAATCTACACCACTGTGGCCAAGATCTCCAATATCTTGTTTACTGTGAGGTTTATGGTCCTGAAACACATTTTTAATCACTTACCTAGTAATTCTGGACTCTAATCTGGTGGGAGAACTCCACCTGAATCCCAGGTACAGTAGATCATGGGATCTTGTGCCTTCTTTCTCTGTCTGTCCTTCAGTTACATAAAAAGCTAGACAAAATTTCTTTTTGCCACCAAATTTTTAGAATGTACTTCCTGGTAACTAGTCTAGGCTCAGTCAAAAACAAAATTGTTAGTGAGCCATTTCTCTGAAATATTTTGCATCTTGTCTACCTGCCCCCAGTACCCAGTTTGTATGTCTGTACTGGTTCCGGCCTGCTGCTCACTTACTGTTCTTTGGAGTTTCCCCCTCCTAGCATACACCCTTGGTTATATCTTTACCCTGACTGCCCACTTTCTACTGTTCTCCTGAGGAAGAAGAATATCAAAATCATATCCTAATATCTGTTTATCCTCCATGGCGACTGTGTACCTCCACAGCTGCCTATACCATAGACTACCTGTCTGTATATCTGCTTAAGTTAGGATATTATTTGCTTAAATAAACAGTTTTGTGTTTACTTTTGGGTCTTGTGATCTAGATCTTGTCAGAGACAAAGTTAAATTTAAAAAAAAATGTACAGCTGCTGTAGCACATACTCCCTCTTTTCTCTTCCTACTATCTTTTTTTTCTGAAATTGTAATGTTTTTCACTAGTGGTAAATGTAATTTTAGCTGAATGCTATAAACCTTATTTGGCTGTCTGAAATGTTGTAATAGCAATATTTGAAAAGAAAGAAAAAAAGAAAAGAAAAAGGAAGTCTAGCAAGAGTAATCTAGAATATAAGATCTCTTAATACAATACTGTGATTATTTTGTAATAAGCTGACTGGGTAATATTAAAATGCGATCATCAAGAGCAGCTTGTGCATCTTCAATAGAGTTTCAATGTACAATGCTGTGTAAAGTTGTGTATAATGAGACAGTAGTTGCATCAAAGCATCTTCCACAGAAAAATGTCTGGGTCTTGCAAGCTTAAACTACAGCAAAACCGGTTTACATTCATATCACTCTCCCCCCACCTGCTAAGCTGACTCTCAGCAATGTTTCACTGAATATTCATTAAGTCCTGAGCATGTCTCCACTCTGCTACCCCTCTTTTCCCCACCACTCCTGTCCCTTTCGGCAGAAAGCCTAAAGGGACATTTCTGGATATATGTTCAAAAAAATCTTTGGTTATGTTGTAAATGTTGATTCAAATGTAATTGCTCATGTTATCACATCGACCTATCATATCTTTAAAATACCAACTTCCTGAGAGTTAATTTTGACAATAAGTTTATTGCCAAGAATAAGTAAAGCTCTATTCAGATTTGCAATGCTGACAAATAATTTAACCAAAACCTTTATTTGGAGGAGGAAATAACATGACAGTAAACAATTTCTGTTGTTTCACAATTTCTGTTGTTTCACATTCACTTTCTCAGGTTTAGACTGCAGAGTTGATGTTACAGAGGAACAGATTGTATATAATTTCTTTGTATCTTTTCCAGTTTATATAGTTTCACAAGTATCTTTTTTTCCTCTCAATTTTAGCAATTTTGTCAAGTTTCAAATGAATCCCTCACATTTGATTTTTGTGTGAGAATACCTACATGTTTATTGTACTCTTTACAAAGTGAGTAAGGTTTCAATAAAAGTATTTTTTTTAAAAACTATTTAAGTTTTAAAACAGTAGTGAAAGTGTTTTTTTATTCATTGGTCACAAAGTTGAAGCAATTAACTAACTTCTCATGTTTTGACATATCTGAAAAAGGTTTCTTGTTTTAGTGTCTTTTACTCAGAGAAGTGTCTGTTATCAAAATGTCTTAACTGTTTTGAGAACTGCATTACGAATAATGAGAATGGCATTCTTGCTGTGAGAATTGTGCCAAAGTGATTGACAAAAACTGTAAGAGTGGTAAATGCGTGTTTATTGGACTATACAGTGCTATGTTCTGATTGTATATATTTTCATACATTAAGTCTACTCCTTCTGAACCAACTTGCAATCTAAGTATAAGCATTTTGTTCTTAAAAATGGTAAATAGTAAATGGCCTGTATTTATATAGTGCTTTACTAGTCCCCAAGGACCCCAAAGCGCTTTACACATCCAGTCATCCACCCATTCACACACACATTCACACTGAAGCATGTCAGCAGATCAAAGAATGGGGTTAACATCCTGTGTTTGGTCTGTGGTTATATTTAGGAAGAAAACTTGATTTATGAACATCAATTTTGCATTTCAATTTTTTTTTGTTAGTTTGTTTTTTTGTGATTTGCAAAATATGTAAGAGAACAACCTTTGCATCCGTGGCACCCAGACTCTGGAATAACCTCCCCGTTCATATTCGCACTGCCGAGTCTATCCAGTCTTTTAAATTACGTCTTAAAACTTATTTTTTTACTTTGGCTTTTGATTCTGTCTAGTTGGCTGTTTTAGCTTGTTGCGTTGTTACCTATTGTTTGTTGTCCTCTTTTATTGTTTGTTTTAACTGTCTCGTGTTTTTATTGACTGTGAAGCACTATGGTCAACACTGTTGTTTTAATATGTGCTATATAAATAAATCTTGATTGATTGATTGATTGATTGAACAACATTTCTTTACTAACAAAGAAAAGTCAGATAAACAAAACATTTGCTGCAAATTATTTACATATTAAACATTTCTAGGCTTTCTTAAGCAAAAATAATTTTTCATGTTAGTTACCAAATAAATAAATAGGATATTGTTCCCATTCGTGTGTTTATTTTATTGAAAGTACTTTAGAAGGCTCAGAGTGCACCGGGAGTAGTGTGGTTTGTCAAAAAGAAACAATGCAATATGTGGACTACAGTTTTGTCCTCACCAGTTTTATTCACATGTGAGAACTAAAACTTGTGAACCTAACACCATGAGACAGAGAGCAGCTGCTGGATGGAGATAGACTGACCCCAGGTTCAGAGCCATGGCATAAATTCTGACCTCTACTCAAACAGCATAGAAAGAGGGTCATGGCGAGCCGGGGTCATCATCACAGGAAGATATCAAGGGCCAAGAGTGACACTTAACCTAATGCCCTCACACTCCCCTTCTGCGGTCTAGGTGCTCTTCAAATTGATTTTACCTTGGAAGAAAAAGCAATGTGATCCGTTCAGCTCCAATCCACTTCTGACAGGCTGGCTGTAGAAAACATATGCCAAGTCCGATTCTCATGCATTTCCCTGGTTTAATGATATACAAAACATTAAATTTTTTAATATTTTAGGTTGGATTAGTGTGTTTCACATGAAAATTAAACCACAGATTTTGTGCAGGTGATCATGAGCTTTATTATCTGATTTAGACAACCTATTCAATGTTCATTAAAAGGGTTTTTTCATTCTGTCAGGAAGCGATTCCTTTGTTTAATTGACATTGAAATTAAGTCATTTTGCAAGAGCAGTAGGGCAGAATTGAAAATTTGAAATCATTACATGAACTGTGGTTTGACTGTTAATATCAGTATGCACAGATTTTTAACACTTGTACTTTAGTGTGCCAGACATGTGGAGCTACCTGTTGTGGTGACTCCTTGAGCTCTCAGAAAGCAGCTGAAAGTTGTTTTGTAGGTGCTAAAAGGTAATGTATACAAGACCATTCAGGGGCCTAATATGTGCCTGTGTAACAAGTTTGGTTATCACACAGATTAAGTGTAATAAGTTGCAGACATGTCATAAAACATTAAAGCATCACTTTTGTAATACTAACACTGGAATTTCATTCCTTTAATCAGCTCCTGGAGCTGTAATTTAATTCAGCTGATTTAACCACCTTTTGCCCTCCTTTGCATTCCTTTCTAGTGAACTTAAGACTTTTTGCTGACATGTAACACCATAGGTGAGCTAAAGATTTCCTGAATTACCCAAGAGAATGACCTCCACCTGTGACAGTTTAATTGCGACTCTTATCACTGTAGTGAAATGATAGTCATCTAGTCCTTTCTCTTGATCACATTCAGCTCCGTTCAGTCTGGATGTTTAACTTTAGCCTTTTTGTAGCCTGCTGGGACCTTTGCATAATTCTTCTAACTCCCTGTGTTGTAAGTATAAAGAAATCTCCTCCGTGTTGCAACCAATTGACAGACTGTAATGTGCAACTGACAATTCTGAAAATACACTACATATTGTCACAGAAGGTCAAGAAATACAGTTAAAATAACCTCAGAGATTTTGTGAACAATTTCTGAAAGAACATTGATTGTGTTGATATTAAAATAAAAAGCACAGAATGAAAATGTTTGTACTTTGTTGACTTTAGATGCTCTTCACTGTGAGTATTGACAGTTTGCCTAACTGCAGTTTTGACTCTTGTGCAAAGTTTTAGTCTGTCAGTCTTTTATTCCGCTCACACAGCCCAATGAGGCTTATGCATAAGTTCAATAAGGAAGATCTGTATTCCCTCATCCGCCTGCATTCCTGGGTGTTCAGGCTACTAGTCTGTTCTTTACATCACTTCCACTTTCCCACGTGTCAGGGACCAAGCAGTAAAGCATAAAGGACACAGGTGGTTTTAATTCAAAAAAGGGGTTTTATTGACCCAAAAATATGAAAACATATTTAACAAAGCCAAAACTTAAACAGGCAGACCAATAAAAGAGGTCAACTCAATAGACTAAACTCAAGATAATAATTAACAAAACCGCAAACAAACATATGATAAGCTGACCTGCTGAAATGACACACAGGGGGGAAAACAAGATGGCTGCCATATAACCAACTAATACAAACAATGAAACAAACATGAAACACCCCCCAGGCAATGAAGCATGTGGTGCAATCCAATTAGGCTGTCAGTGGTACTTCAGGTCTCGCAGCCCTTTGCCACACCTTTTGCCAGACAGGAGAAGCCAACCCCGAGGTAACTCAAACAAAGAAAAATGTATTAATATAACATAAAACAGAACTTTGACCTTGCAAGGTTAATATGTGTGCACGCCATATAAACATTGGAAGGATGGAAAAATAAATACATTTAATAAAGAAACAATATTGAACAATAAATAGAATATTTTAAAGTAGTGACTGTAAATTAAACTAAAGTGAATCAACGGGTGGTGAGGTGTGGAGCTTACCATGTGTGGCATGCCATCACACCACGCTATCAAAATTAACTGTGTCATCATCACTCCAGTCCAATCATTTTCTTCTCATCTTCTGCCTCTGTCCCATGTGCTTTAAATTTTCTGTCATTCTGCCTTTTAGACTTTCAGTGAGTGACTCCCCTTCTCCATGTCTCCACATCATCCTGGCTAGATAGAGATCCTCACCCAAATCTCCACTCGCTTCATCTGTGCAATCAGCAACCTCCAGACTCCAGGAAGTCCTGTCCTACATCTCACCACTGTTAGATTCTGCTGTGCTACTGTATGTAGCTTCATTGGATTCTAACTTTCAAATAGGTCATTACTCTTTACTTAAAAAAAATCACGTCTAGTTACATAAAATTATTTTTATTTATTGAACTAGCATTCTGACTTTTGACACTCGGTATGATGGTAGATAACTTCTATTTCTTTAACCTTGTTTTTTTTCTCCAATGGAAATACTTTCTCAATGAGCTTTGACCCTGAGGAGTGTGCAGTTTTTATTGCTGATGAAAAATAAATAATAGTTTCCAAATTAGGTATTTTTAGTTTTCCATATGTTGAGTTAACTGCTAAAATACCACTGATTCATAAGATAAAGCTTCATATTCAACTGTTTATTTGCAGTTCCATGAGTAAAATTCATTCAGTAATATTATTTATTAAATACAATCACTGATACAGAGTATTTTCTTGATTTTAATGTTCAGCCTGTCTTTAATAATTCAGTCTAAGAGCTGTTCCAGGTGTTTTCAACCCAGTAACTCTAAATAAATGTCTTGACTATACATCCCTTAATCAGTTACTGTGGAGCTTTTCAGGGAACCTAACAGTAACCTCTAATAACTGTACTCATCCATAAGAATCTGTATTACCAGTTTAGAACAGTGACACTGCTGCTTTAGTTCTTTGAATTCTATAAGAGCTATTTTAGCTACACTGAGCTACAGTGAGGAAATGTAAATGTAAGTTCATATCTATATATATATATATATATATATATATCTATATCTATATATATATATCTATATATATATATATATATATATATATATATATATATAGATATATATATATATATATTTACATTACTTACATTTTCCAAGAAAGAGCCCCCAATGCACACAACGCTGTTACACAAGCAGGCAAAGCCATAATAAGGCGGATGTGACTATTTACAAGTAATTTTCATTTACATGCTTTAAAATATTAATAATGAAAAAGTTTTATATTAATCTATTGACTCTCAGAGAGCTAACTTCTTAACAGAACAGAATTTACCAGATGAGGGGAAACATTAAATATATTTTAATGAATAAAGAATTAGCATGTTTGGTAAATGGCTAAAGAACAAAGGAAGAAAAGCCAAAATGTCATTCTGCATTGATAGCAACAATTTCCCTGAGTGTATTTCTAGTGTGTTAACAACTTCTCATTGGCGCTTGAAATTCAATTTAAGCAAAAATCAAGCACAGGAACTCAGCAGTTGGACAAAATGGTCATTTGTCATTTCCATCCATTTGTGTGGGTGTAAATGGCTTGTAAACCAAATGTTGTGTCAGTGTTTCCAATGAAAGAAGGTTATAAAGAGTCATAGCAGTATTCCTCAAAGTTTCAAACTATGAGTTAGTTTGAAACACATGCATAATTCTGTGCACCTCTGGTGGGGGACAGAGAGAGTAGACTGGAAAAACTGAGCTTTCTATTTTCAAATTCTAAACTTCTTTAAGCAAACAAAGCAGACATTTCAACATATAAAGTTGAAATTTATAAGACATTAAGTTTTTTGTGGGCTGGCTTGCACAATGTATTTGTAGAAGTGACATTATTGACTACTTAATCCTTTCTTTAGGCATACAATATAACAAAAGCTGTTTGGAGGTGTGACCTTCTCACATGGTGGAGGACAGTCCAAGATTTATGTCACAGTTGAGAGCTTCTGTTGGGAGCCCTGACAGATGGATAATCCTGTGGTTTAAACTTGGCAAATATTGATCCTGGGGCCCTTAGTGGCAAGCCTCAAGACCTGAAATTGAGGGAAATGGATTACTCTGCGGAGCCAAAAAAGAAGACAGATGAGGAAGAGTGTAATATACTATCTTTACAATCAAGCTAGATAACACATTAAGGGAAAACATGGACATTAATTCTTAGCCATACTATTCTGAAATATTACCTGCTCGTCTTTCAGAAAAGGAGTTTTTCAACATTCATAGTTTAAATGCCAGTGTTCCTCATTCATCAAAACAAACATCCTTCTATATATTATTATTATTAACCTTAATAACATTGTCACACACAAAGGTTTTGTAGAGAGTGATGCAGAGGAGAAGCGTTATTGGTAGTGGCGTTTTTTTGTTGGATTTTCTCCATCCTAAGTCGTAAAACACCTTATTCTACAGCAATCAGATATGGTGTGTAATTTTCAGGTCACTATTCTCATCATTTATTGTGACGCTACCCTGCCATGTAGCACTCCTTTGAACAGTACTGCCTTTGCAATTACTTTACTAGTACATACCTCAACCAGTCAACAAGTTGCAGCCATTTCGAACCATATTCTTTTTTTTAATTATCGTTATATATGTACTGGAGGTTTTGAGAAATTTAATACACAGATGCCAAATTTAGCATTTGACATAAACCAGAAGGGCACAAGGCTTGGTAGTTAGACAAGGTCATTTTTACACTATTCTATTCAATTCTATTCAATTCTATTCAATTCTATTCAATTCTATTCAAATACAGCCAAACAGCATGATGGATGGATGGTAATCTCAAAAATACTGAAAAAAAAATACATTTTTGTTTCACTTCACAAACATTACCTTCAAATAACTCATTATGAGAGCTTAAATTATGTGAATGCAGTAAAGCTCTTATGCAATTTTAAATAAGTAGTGTTTTAACTGTAAATGTATGGTAGAAGATGCTGAGTGTTATTGTATCTTTAATAATTTTTGAAGCATAAAAACATTCAAGGTAACGCAACCTTCAGTTTATTTAAAAAGCTGCAGCAAGACTATTAACAGACCATTAACATTTCTCCCACACTAGCTTCTCTTCATTGGCTCCCTGTTAAATTCAGAATCTACTTTAAAATCCTTCTCCTCAGTTATCTTAAATACATCATAGTATCATATCACCCCAATAGACTTTGCTCTCAACCTGCTGACTTACCTGTGGTTCAAGTAGAATGGGAGGCAGAGCCTTCAGCTTTCAGGTCTCTTCCACATTGTATTTTTTGTCCTGCCTTCCTTCTTGTACCTGGTTCTGTCTGAAGTTTCTTCCGGTTAACTAGGATATTTTCTTCCGACTGTAGCCAAGTACTTGCTCATAGGGGGTCACTGGGTTGCTTGGGTTTTCTCTGCATTGTGCAGTCTTTACCTTACACCTTGAGGTGACTGGTGTTGTGACTATATAGGTAAAACTGAATTGAACGGAACACTTAGACACACTATAGATATAATACTGTGTATTTATTAAAGATTTTTAAATGCTATTTGCAACTTTACAAAGATAATCAAGATAATTTTCAACAGTTATCAACAATTTTATTGAAAAGTGCTGCCAAATTCAACATCATCTTCCTTTGTTGTAATTACACAGCCAGATATACATCATATTTCTTCAAACATTAGGATCATCAATAAAGCACAGGGTTGGAATCAGTTCCTTGTTGACGGGAGCTTCTAAGTGTTGGTGGAAACCATACTGCAATACTTGTTTTTTATGAGTGGATGTACTTTGAACTCTAAATAGATGTAGAGAATAACTAAAATGGTAAATGGCCTGCATTTGTATAGTGCTTTCCTAGTCCCTAAGGACCCCAAAGCGCTTTATACTACATTCAGTCATTCACCCATTCACACACACATTCACACACTGAAACTAGTTTTCTATTGATTGGGTACTTAAGCTAGCCAATGTAAGTTTGCTAAGACAACCAGGGGAACTGTCTTTTGGCTAAATTAAAATTGAATTAAAATTTAAAAAATATGATTGTTTGATTTCTTTAGATTCCTGTTAAAAAAAATCCAATAGCATAAATGATACAGTGGGTAATGCATGTTATCACAATCACTGGTCCGCATACATAAAGTAAGTAAAGTTATCTACCTTTGAGATTCAGAGGAAAATGGTTTATTTCTTTGTTTGACTGTTTGTTTTAGCAAATATATTTATATAAATTACTGTATATTAAGTATCCCATTAAAAAATTCTCTTTTTGCCAAGAAAACAAAATATCCATTTTCCAGTCAACTGACATTAAATAGGGAATACATTTCATCAGTGATGGGCCAGAGAAGAGCCTTAATGTAGCTATGAGTTTCTGTAAGACTGTATAGTGTGGATTTTTCACTAGACCAGACTCCCTGGTAAGAATGATAACAGACTGGGGCTCGCCTCAGCTCTTCCCAGGAGGGTGGCACGGTTGCCCCTTTGGTGGTCCTCCTTGGGTCCTCGTTAGAGGTGGGTAGTAACGAGTTACATTTCCTCCGTTCTTTTAAAGTACCTATTTTGCACAACACTTTTTACTTTTACTTGAGTACATTTGTGAAGAAGAAAAGGTATTTTTAATCTGCTACATTTGCAAAATTCGACTCGTTACTTTTTAAAAAATAAATTTGTTTTTCTACAAGAGTTAGTAAAAACATCTCCAGTGTGATCAAATCTTCTTGCCAAACATCCACAGCTGCAGTGTATTCAGCACTATAATGACCAGACCTAATTCTTTTGAAAACCATACATCTTTCCACAGGTCTCAACTTCATCAGACATCACCTAGACTCAGAGCTGGATGAGGCCAGCACAAACAGCAGCCTAACTGACTAAGATGATGGACCCATGGGGTCAGGAAAGCCAGAAGCAGGGGAACTGGAGAGGTACCTTTCATGTCCATTCACTGGAGGTGTGGATCTATTGCATGGCCTTCCTCGCATCAAGAAGCTGTCGATCAAAATCAATACAGCTCTTCCTACATCTGGAGCTTGTGAAGGACTTCTCAGTCATGCAGGACTCCTCTTCACTGCTAAACAGTTACAGCTTCTCAGAAAGAACCTTGAGAGCAAACTGCTGCTGAAGCTTAACCATCACTTCACTGAGTGAAGAAATGGCACATTTTTGCAGTGGCATTTCAAGCAAAAATGAATATAAAGTTTACAGCATATCTTGTCACTGGAAATTGTTTGCACTGTTTATATATTTATATTATTTACTGTAGCATATATTCCTGTTGAAAATACTAAAATCTGTATATTTATTTTTGTTTGTCTGATAGCATTTATTTAAAAAAATAAATCAGACATTTCAAACAGTTACTCGCTACTTGAGTAGTCTTTTCACCAAGTACTTTTTTACTCTTACTTGAGTAACTTTTTTGAAGACTACTTTTCACTTTTACTTGAGTAATAATATTTTAAAGTAATGCTACTTTTACTTGAGTACAATTTTTGGATACTCGACCCACCTCTGGTCCTCGTACTCTGGGCCCTCTGGATGTCTGGGGCCTGGATCTCCTCCATACCTGCTTCATGCCCTGGGGGACGGGGCTATGGCCCCCCACACTCCCTAGAAGATCGTTGCATGGAGAAACCTTTTGAATACAAGCGTGCTGATCCACACAGGTGTACACACGGGTGTTCACAGACACAAACTACACCTTTCTTGGGTGCTACCTCAAAGCACACTGTGCGCTGTCAATCTTGCGTGCTGCACAATAACATTTAATATTTACTTTTACCTACTGTTAGCTAGTTTATTGTGATGGTGTTGTATTTATTGTGTTGCTCTTTTTTGTTTGTTTTCTCTTCTGTTTTTTTTTTCTTCTCTCGACAGGTGATCCAGGTGGTTTTTGTTAGTTTGTTTGTTTTTTCTTTTTTGTTTGTTTGCTTTTCTTTTTTTCTCTCCCCTCTATTTTGTCTTTCTCTCCCTCTCTTTCTTTCATTCTTTTTTTTCTCCCTGTCCTATCCCCAAGTCATGTCTGTCCCATTTGTAACAACTGAAAATAAAATAAATACATAATTATAATAAAGGTCAATCACATGGACCAATATGGCAAGGCCATGATGATCCACTTGGCAAAGTAAACACGCTTGGCATCTTTTTTGGCTTTCAGACAACAATTCTGATGGCTAAAAATCCAAACGGGACTGACCTAAAAAAAAAACTAAAAAAAACAGGCAGGTGCTGGGTGAATGGCAGGTAAAGCACCCTATACCACATGAAATAAAACATTACTCATGATAAACAGAAAATTGTATTCAGAGCATCAGTCACACATTTGGGCCCACGTGAGGCAAGGAGACTTTAGAAGGAATGAACCCCCCTTAAAGGAAAGCTTTCATGGGTTCAAGTCATTTTTTGCAGATATATTATGCATTTTGTAATGAAGTGTTATGAGATGATGATGAGATGAGATAGCCTTTATTCGTCAGTTGCAGGTCTTTTGCCCACAACCGAGATGACAGACCTTGCCGACCGTACATACAATACACAAACATCACATTGGGGAGACAGGTCAGGCTAGGTAGCGAGGAAAAAAACATCGAAATGTGTAACACAAAAGGATAATACAGGAATGCACAGATATCAACACACCATAGCACAATAAACACAGACAAGCAACATGGGAAAGAGTTCCAGTGTGTACATCTGATCTGGGACCGTTGCAATCTTTCGACTGCGCCTCCAACTGACCCGATGTCCAATATATCTTTTAAAAGATATATTGTTGTATATCTTTTAAAATACATTATGTCACAATCCTTAAAGCTGTAATGCTAAGAATTAATTAAAAATATATACATATAGAATCTTTTACCATGCCTCAAATCACACATTGTTTTGTTCAAAGCCAGTATCATTTCACAAATACAGACAAGGTACAAACACATAGCAATAGTAAGATGGGTCTGTCACTCTAAATTCATCACATGTAGACCAATGGTATCATACATATATGAACTAGGAAAACAGAATTTTTAATGTGTTTTTAATCAATGACGTGCCATATTTTAACCTAAAGCACAATATTTTCTTGAAACTAACCTAAACAGTTGTAGTGCATACAGCTAGCCAATGTAAATTTGCTAAGCAAGTAAAATGAATGAAGACAAAATGAGTGGGCAAATAAAATGCCGAAAGTTTTAAACACCTCCATCTACCCATCCAGTCACTGCGGTGCGTCCTCAGCAAATTCTATACATATGGTTTTCCTTCCCCTCTGAAATTCTGACTTATATTCCATTGTTTGAACATGCATCACATATACAGTCTTCTTTCATAGTGACCATGAATTTTTTGTTTTTCTTCCTGTTTTGTTATGAGGAGTCGCTTTTTTTTCTTCTTTTTTTAGAACTTTCAATATAACTTTCTAGATGAATGTTATATACTGCCACCACACCATCAGTTTTTCATTACATTTGGAACAGGTTACTAAGCCAGCAGGAACACTGCCCAGTGTTGCTTTGTATTTACCCTGGCTTTGTCACGATGAGCTTGGCTTCAAACTGTGAATGGATTACTGTGAGTTTCTAGAATACAAGTCTTTATTAAGTCTTTTTCATTTGTGTTTCAGCTAAATAAACAAAAAAAAACCAAACAAATAAAGTAAAATCCTCACAGGGAATAATACATTTCCAGTTGTTCTTCAAAGGTTTATATTATATTTCAGTGTCATCAGTAACTTTTGTAAAATGTTAATGAACAAATCCTCAAACAATACACAGAAGCAGTTTCATGACTAATCAAGGAATCTTCCCTTCTCATGCCACATCAGTTTAAGATGATAAACTATCTGATGTTGATTCAAAGTGTTGAGTTTGCATTTGGAATCTGTTCACTGAAACTCTCAAAATGAAGTCCAAAGAGGTGTTGATACAAGGGACAGAGGCCACTATTAGGCTTTAAAATCCATCGAAGACATAGACAAAATAATATAAATGGTCAAATTAACAATATGGTACTGTAAATTAAACGGCCTAAAAAAGGAACAGAAAAAGGAACAGTTTTGAAATGCCAAAAGGTGCAGAAGATAATTGACAACAACTAAAGTGAATGATCAGAGAATTCTTTATTTGATTAAGAAAACTCCCATCCAGTCAAGAAAGCAGAAGCAGGAGTTTCATTGTCAAAGTCTACACTAAAAAGACACCTTATTAAATTTAAATACCATCTGTCCATCCACCCATTGTCTTTCACTTAGCTTAGGGTGGGTCTTGTGGGCATCAGCCTATCCAGAGAAACACAGACCAACCTCTCCCCTCCCACCTCCTTCAGCTTATCCGGGTGAAAACTGAGGTGTTTCCAGGAGAGATATAATCTCTCCAGTGTGTCCTGCGTCTACCCAATTTCTCCCAATAGCACACGGTTGGAATACCTAACCCAGGAGGCACCAAGAAGGAATTCTAGTCAGATGCCCAAATAAGCTCAACTGGATGATGTGGAGCACCCTCTATGTAAGGGAGAGGCCTTTGGAGGCCAGCCTCTCCCAGCCTTTTTTCTCCATACAGTTGTCCATAAGTGTGTTCAAAGTACTTCAACATTTAGCTCGCCATGCAGAAAAGGAGCAAGCTGGAGCAATGATTTTTATTTTTATTTATATTTAAAAGTAAAGACTGCTCAGTGGTATTTGACAAATTGGACATTTACAGCTTATATAGTTAGTCCTCATTTTAAAAGTCAAATATTGTATCTGTACATAATGTGACGTTGTGTTTTTTCTTATTGTAAAACATCCTGCAAAGCAAACTGAGGTATATTAACCCTGTGTTATTAAAAGGTTAAATGAAAATAATCAGGTTGGCTTGCAGTAATGTGACAAGTAAAAAACTGTCTACTGGACTATTATGCAATGGCTATGGTCTTTACAGTCCGTATTAGGTTATATAAAGGGTAGTAGAGATTAATTTAAATGTAAGTTGATGATCTTTATATTCATTCACTTACTTCCACCTTTATACCAACTGCATATTGTTAAGTATAAAGAGTGTATAATGTGCCTGTACACAAAGAACATCTACTGGAGCTTACATCAGAAATTATTGTGAGTTATTTCCCTGTTTAGGCGTCAAGGCAAAGTCACCCTCTCCAATGTAGGCAACAGAAAATAGCTATTTTCTAAAATTATTTCTCTCTGATCATGTTCTACATAACTGATTCAAGCTTAGAACTTGAAGCTTGCATTCCCACATTCTAATATAATTTTATTATATTAATATCACACAAGGTTCAGTTAGCTTTGCACAAAAAAAAACTGGTAGAACGTCCTCAAAAGAGCTAATATTTACTTTCTTACTTATTTACTGAGTACATTTCAGAGCCTATACTTTTACACCGTTATTCCAGTAAAGGAATTGAGTCAGTACTCAACTTTTACCAGAGTATTTTTAACACAAGGATCTGTACTTCTACTTAAGAATGTCCTTACTTTTGCCACCTCTGCCATCTCACCTTATATCTATCACTGTTCTTTGTCACACCAACCCTATGCATATCCTCCTCCACTGCATTCATGAACCTTTTTCTCTGGTCTTCTATGTCTTTTCCCTGGTCCTAATCAAAACCCTTTGTCCACTGTCTCTCCACTGCACGTCCATACAATATCTGCCTCAACTTTGTCTCCAAACTGCTCAGCCTGAACTTTAGCTCTATTTTCTATTTAATCGTGTTCAATCTTGTCCATTCTGCCTACTTGCAGTGAAAATCTTAACATCTTCAACTTTGTCACATTTAGCTCAGCCTTTTGCCTTTTTGTTAGTGCCACCATCTGTGACTATTTAACGAACTGTCCAAAGACCAGCTTGGCCAAACCATTTATCACAGCACGTAGAGGTTTTACCTTTTAAACCTTCCTTCACTCTTGCTGCCTGTTACTTTTTGGTTATTCACTTAGCCTAATTTATTCATTGAATGTTTGTGCTTTTCAGTTACAACTTTAAGTATGAAGGATTAACAGTTAGTCCTTGCTGTGGAAACAAAATGTTATGCCTATAATTGCAAGTTTTGTAGCTGCTCACTAGTATGGGGATTTATGTAAAAACAAAAGAGAGAGAGAGAGAGATACCAGAAAATGCAACCCAGTCACAGAATGACTTACCACACATCCCAGTACTAATTGAACAGTCTAGTCTGAGGTGAGGTTAAAAGACCCCTAAAATGTTATTTGTGATGTAAGTAGAATTTCAAAGGATGGAGGAACTCCCTGAGATTTGTTCATTTGATCTGTAAAAATTCACTAACAAGTAACTGTTGCGCCAATTCGTTCTTCTCTATCACTCTTGTGAGCCTTATAATCCTTATTATCTCTACTGCAAGTAGTGTCAAAACCGTGCTTTCACCTCAGCAGGTTGTTGAACTTAGACCCTCTTGCACAGTACAATCCAGCCTTTAATGTTCTGTCCATTAAATTTATATTTTATTGAAATAACAATAACTCGCCTTATAAATGAATATTTTTATGTGTGATTATGAAGAGTTTTTTTTTAATAGAACTGAAGTACTCACAGATTTTTACTTGTAATACATTGCAGTATACATAACATACAAAACTTACACTTTAGCTATAACTTTTAAATGTATTTGTAAAAAAAACAAAACAGTTTGTTATTATACGTTTTTAGACCCATGTGGCAGTGCAGTATACATCTAAACTCTGCAACATTATTATTAAACATTTTTTTACTGTGGAAACTTTAGTACTGAAGCTGGAGGAAATGTGGCACAAATTTGGAATATGCGTTCACAAAAAACACAAATGTTTATTTTAGTTGCACACTCACACACACACACACACACACACACACACACACTCACACACACACACACACACACACACGGAGATGAGTCTTTCACATGGAAACATAAGGTGTATTAGTGACTGTTTATTAAGAATTTTAGAGCCATCATCATTTTTTTCTTATATGGCAATACAAATGGCAACCATATAGTAAAGCAGGCACTGTGGCAGACCTTTACTATACAAAAGCAGGGCAAGCAGCATGTTCAGTGTGTTGTAGTCCATGTTTGTTTGATCTTGACTCACATTTGTGTACTTAGAAGTATAGCATGCACACCCTACACACTGACTGTGCAACCAAAAATTAATAAATCATATTTTGGAATATTCTTGTCAAACTAAGTGTCTGCAAAATAATGTCAATTGCAAGTACTAGACACTTGCCTCTGGGGATTAAACTGAATAGATAAGAGTGAATGTGTTTTTATCTCACTGTGAAAAGAACAGGTGTAAATACAGTAAACACACTCATCCACTCATCACCCACATTCCATTTCCTTACATTATTTTGCCATATAGATGGGGGCTCAAGAGAAGCAGAGAGTTACTTTAGGTTTCATCACTTTTTATTCATATTTCATAGGTTTCACAGCAATGAAAATAACCACATCAGCATTCAAGCATTTTTTTATTTTTTATTTTTTTTTACTGATTTCAAGTACGCATACAAACACTTTGTGCTTTGTCAAGCATTTGGAGTTTTTAACAAAACTAGGATGGGAGATTTCAATGAAGCTTAACCTCTCTAGTTCTTACCATTTCATATTAAGAGTACAAGTCATTTGTTATAAAGGCAGTAGAAACTTTTCCACGTCTTTGCTGTCTTCGAGAACAGCACAGATGGTTGACTAGTTCTTTAACTTTAGTTTATTTCTTTAAATATCCCCTCATCGCCTTGTTTGTGACTTGTAATTGTAATTGATTGTTTCTGATTGTTTCAAAAATCAGTTTATAGTATGCTTAGATGAAGATGTTTTGGGTTTTACTTTTTTTTGTTTCATTTTTAAAGGACTTCATATACAGTCAGAGCAGAACTATTAACTACAAGCACAACCACTGTAAAAAAATACTTGATGTAAAATTCATGACATATTCATGATATATTCTTGCCTTCTGTCTAAAAATAGCATGCTTTGCCTGTACTCTTTTAATCTTGTAAGCAATTGCTATTTTTCAAAGGAGTTAATTTGAAGTCCAAAACAAACTGTAAATAATGGATTACTGGAACTTTCTCCTTCTTAACTTACATGGTGTAATAACCTGTCAAGATTTTCCCAATTTATTTATTTATCCACTTGGTGACTGGGAGCTTTCCAGCATTTGTTTGGGTCTCAAAGCAAGTGTAAATAATCTCTGAGAAAAAAAATTAAGCAGACAACAACCAGTGATGCTGCTAGCCAAGGGCAAAGCATGTTGGCATATGCTGGATATAACTAATGCTTACATTGCGTTGCTTAGATGGCTTCTTTCTTTGCTTATTTGTCGGTTTTATTGTATAAAAGCTTTGAAATGTCTCTTGCTGATTTCCACTAAGTTTTCTAATAAGTTGATAAGACTTCAGCATTCAACTTGCTGCTTCGGGCAAGCAATAAACACCAGTGATCCAGTGCCATACATCACCCAGGGGCATGCACAGTGTCTCAGCTGTATTTTAAAGCGAACCTTCTACAGATTATGAGTCCGAGACTCATCCACCTTGTATTTAAGTCTGACAATTAGTTTGTATCGTCCTGTCATTGCACCTTAATCATTTCCACTGATATAATATTAAGAGTACACATAAGCAAGAAAGTTTATATCTCCTTGAGAGTGTTTTGCACTCAGCTTTTTGAATGAGCTGCAATGCAATATCTTTGATCAGTCGCTTGAATTATTCAAAGAATGTTTAATTAATATTAAGAGGGATATTAAGTGTGTCAGTAAAACATCCTCTACATCATTACACCATCAACACCTTCCAAAACCTTTGATACAAGGCAGAACAGATCCATGCTTTAATGTTTAAGCTAAATTCTGACCCTATCATCTAAATGTTGAGCAGAAATAAAGACTCATTAGACCAGGAAATGTTTTACCAATATTTTACTTCCAAATTTGGGGAGCCAGTGCAAACTGCTGACTTCCTGTTCTTACCACTAACAGGAGTGGTACTTGGTGTCTTCTTCTGCTGATGTAACTTACTTGCTTCAGGGTTCGATGTATTACAAGTTGACATCCTCTTCTACATACCTTGGGTGTAATGAGTGGTTATTTGACTTCCTGTTGCCTTCGCATTAGCTCAAAGCAGTCTGATCATCCTCCTCTGACCTTTGGCATCTATAAGGCATTTTTCCCTCCAAGAGAAGTACCAGCTTATCTGAACTGGCACTCACTGGTTATTTTCTCTTTTTCTGACAATGATGGTTGTATGGGAAAATCTCAGTACATCAGAAGTTACTCACTAACAAACATGTCACAAGTTACTTAAATCACCTTGTTGCCATGTGATGATTGTTTGAACTTCAGCAGGTCATTTTGATAATACCTGCAACCCTAAATGCACTGAGTTGCTGCAATGTGATTGGCTGTTTATGTCAAGTCAACAGACTCAAGCGCAGACTATGGGATTAAGTTAAACAGTTTTTTATTTACAACACCAAGTCAGCTATATACAAAGTGAGAGGAATGGTCGGGGGCTCCAGGGATCCACGGGAAGAAAGGGGGATAGGTGCTCCACACTAGCTCGCTGATCCACGCTCCACTCATTCCAATATCCACACATTTGCTTTGATCTTGTGATCCAATTTGCTCTGCACTAACACGCCACGCCACACTGCCAAACACTCATGCTCAGGAATCAGGGATGAGGGTTACACGACGTGTCTACGAAATCTATGTACAAACAAACAAAGGATGAACAGAAACATAAAAACATTAGGAAAAGCACAAGAGATGCCGAGAGCTGCGCTACAACAGTCGTGGATCCAAACAACAGTCCAGCAACGAGAAGCCACCGCCTTAAGTAGTGGCCAAGGAAGGCTGGATAATATGCCACAGGTGCGTCACTACTTCAGGTGTGTGGGCTGCAATGAGCTCCGCCCAGGCAGAGCAAAGACAGGAGAGAGTGAGAGAGCGAGACCAGAAATCAAAACAAAAACACATGTTGCCTCACTGGGCTAGCCAGGCAGACGCAGGGACCGTGACAGTGTAGATGTTTGCATTGTGTAAAGCTAAAATGCTGTTCTTGAATCAAATGCATTATGTGATTTTACATTTTCTTGCTAAGTTGTCAAGTTCACAGTCATTTGAGATTCGTTTTAAGCGTCCTCCTGTCTGTAGAATTTATGTTGTCATCTGCTATGTATACCAGATGATTCAATTCTAAAAGTATTAGTAATTGACTTAAGCTGTTACTCACTGAATGGTCTTTTAACTTTATTTGAAATAAATAACTCTCTTCAAAGTTCATTTTAATCCCATTTTTATCACATTATTCACCTGTCGTCAATTAAGCTAATTAACCTAATTACATATATGGTAATGTGCTAAATTTTTAACATATTTTTCCAGTCTTTTGTTGTCTCTCAGTTCCTTGAAAGCTAAATTGAAATTAAAATATTAAAATATTTTTCAAAAACAAAATAATTTGATATCAGTTAATGTGCTATCCTTGTGCTAAATTCAGTTAAATGTCAGAGGAAATTATTCAATTTTGGTTTTATTGATATGTTACACACAATTTTAACAAAAAAGAAAAATCTGTGGGTTTGCTTTCATACAAATTTTATCAAAGTAATAGAGTGTATTTATGAGTCATTTTCAGTTTTGATAATCAGGCTATTTTTTCAATTGCTTTTCCAATTCAGGGCTTCCTGGCTCCTCCTTGAATCGCTACCTTATCGTGGTGGAGGGGTTTGTGTGTCCCAGGGATCCCAAGGGCTATGTTGTCTGGGGGCTTTTGCCCCCTGGTAGGGTCTCCCATGGCAAATTGGCCCTGGGCGAGGGACCAGACAAAGAGCGATTCAGAAGACCCTTATGAAAAGGATACCCAGGGAACAGTTTACCCTGCCCGGGATAGGGTTACCGGGGCCCCGCCCTGGAGCCAGGCCCGGGGAGGGTGCCTGAGGGCGAGTGTCCGGCCACCAGACACTCGCCCGGGGAGGGTGCCTGAGGGCGAGTGTCTGGTGGCCGGGCCTTAGTCCATGGGGCCCGGCCGGGCACAGCCCGAAGAAGAGACATGGGCCCATCCTCCTGCAGGCCCACCACCTGCAGGAGGCGCCATAGGGGTCGGCTGCATTGTGTGCTGGGTGGCGGCCAGGAGCGGAGGCCCTGGCGGACTGACTGCCAATAGGGACATGGAATGTCACCTCTCTGGTGGGGAAGGAGCCTGAGTTAGTGCGTGAGGCTGAGAGGTACCGGCTAGATATAGTCGGGCTCACCTCTACGCATGGCTTGGGCTCTGGAACCAGTCTCCTGGAGAGGGGCTGGACTCTGTCTCAGTCTGGAGTTGCCCCTGGTGAGAGGCGGCGGGCTGGGGTGGGTATTCTAATATCCCCTCGCCTTGCTGCCGGTACGTTGGGGTTTTTCCCGGTGGACGAGAGGGTTTGTTCCCTGCGCCTTAGGGTCGGGGAACGGGTCCTGACTGTCATCTGCGCTTATGCGCCGAGTGGCAGTTCAGAGTACCCAGCCTTCTTAGAGTCCCTGGGGGGGGGGGGGTGCTGGAGGGTGCTCCACCTGGAGACTCTGTTGTCCTGCTGGGAGACTTCAATGCTCACGTGGGTAACGACAGCGAGACCTGGAGGGGCGTGATTGGGAGGAACGGCCTCCCTGATCTGAACCCGAGCGGTGCTTTGTTATTGGACTTCTGTGCTAATCACAGTTTGGCCATAACGAACACCCTGTTCGAACATAAGAGTGTCCATAAGTGCACGTGGCACCAGGACGCTCTAGGCCGTAGGTCGATGATCGATTTTGTAATCGTATCACCAGACCTGCGACCATATGTTCTGGACACTCGGGTAAAGAGAGGGGCTGAGCTGTCAACTGATCACCACCTGGTGGTGAGTTGGATCAGGTGGCGGGGGAGGACGCTGGATAGACCTGGTGCACCTAAACGCATAGTGAGGGTGTGCTGGGAACGTCTAGCAGAGGCCCCAGTCCGCGAGATCTTCAACGCACACCTCCGGCAGAGCTTCAACAGCATTTCGAGGGAGACTGGGGACATTGAGTCCGAATGGACCATGTTCAGCGTCTCCATTGCCGAAGCTGCTGCATTGAGCTGCGGCCGCAAGGTGGTTGGTGCCTGCCGTGGTGGTAATCCCCGAACCAAATGGTGGACACCAGAGGTGAAGGGAGCCACCAGGCTGAAGAAGGCGGATACAGGAGGAATAATGCGGTTTTCATCCTGGTCGCGGAACACTGGACCAGCTCTTTATCCTCTCGAGGATACTTGAGGGTGCATGGGAGTTTGCCCAACCAGTCTACATGTGTTTTGTGGACTTGGAGAAGGCATTCGACCGTGTTCCTCGGGGTGTCCTGTGGGAGGTGTTGCGGGAGTATGGGGTGTCTGGCCCATTGCTACGGGCCATTCAATCCCTATACAACCATTGCAAGAGCTTGGTTCGCATTGCCGGCAATAAGTCGGACTCATTCCCGGTGGGTGATGGGCTCCGCCAGGGCTGCCCTTTGTCTCCGATTCTGTTCATAATTTTTATGGACAGGATTTCTAGGCGCAGCCAAGTGGCGGAGGGCTTTCGCTTTGGTGGCCTCAGAATCTCATCTCTGATTTTTGCAGATGATGTGGTTCTGTTGGCTTCATCGGGTGAGGGCCTCCAGCTCGCACTGGAACGGTTCGCAGCCGAGTGTGAAGCAGCGGGAATGAGGATCAGCACCTCCAAATCTGAGGCCATGGTTCTCAGCCGGAAAAGCGTGGAGTGCCCACTCCGGGTCGGGGATGAGTTCCTGCCCCAAGTGGAGGAGTTCAAGTATCTCGGGGTCTTGTTCGCGAGTGATGGGAGAAGGGAGCCGGAGATCGACAGACGGATTGGGGCTGCAGCTGCAGTAATGCAGACGCTGCACCGGTCCATCATGGTGAAGAGGGAGCTGAGTGTAAAAGCGAAGCTCTCAATTTACCGGTCGATCTACGTCCCTACCCTCACCTATGGCCACAAGCTGTGGGTAGTGACCGAAAGAACGAGATCGCGGATACAAGCGGCAGAAATGAGCTTCCTCCGAAGGGTGGCTGGCCTCTCCCTTAGAGATAGGGTGAGAAGTTCGGCCATCCGGGAGGGGCTCAGAGTAGAGCCGCTGCTGCTCCACATCAAAAGGAGCCAGCTGAGGTGGTTCGGGCATCTGACAAGGATGCCCCCTGGGCGCCTCCTGGGTGAGGTGTTCCAGGCATGTCCCACCGGGAGGAGGCCCCGGGGCAGACCCAAGACACGCTGGAGAGATTATATCTCTCGGCTGGCCTGGGAACGCCTTGGTATTCCCCCGGATAAGCTGGAGGAGGTGGCTGGGGAGAGGGAGGTCTGGGCCTCTTTGCTTAGGCTGCTGCCCCCGCGACCCGGCCCCGGATAAAGCGGATGAAGATGGACGGATGGATGGATGGATGGATGGATGGCTTCCTGGCATAGATGAAAGGGCTGGGTCAAACCTGGATAGGTTGCAACTTTAATCCAGACCTAACATAAAGAGAAAGACAATTACTCACACGTGGCCAACTTAGAATCACCAGTTCAATTCAATTCAATTCAATTCAATTCAATTTTATTTATATAGCGCCAAATCACAACATAAGTCGCCTCAAGGCGCTTCATAGATACAGAGAAAAACCCAACAATCATATGACCCCCTATGAGCAAGCACTTTGGCAACAGTGGGAAGGAAAAACTCCCTTTTAACAGGAAGAAACCTCCGGCAGAACCAGGCTCAGGGAGGGGCGGCCATCTGCTGCGACCGGTTGGGGTGAGAGAAGGAAGACAGGATAAAAGACATGCTGTGGAAGAGAGACAGAGGTTAATAACAGATATGATTCAATGCAGAGAGGTCTGTTAATACATAGTGAGCGAGAAAGGTGACTGGAAAGGAAAAACTCAATGCATCATGGGAATCCCCCGGCAGCCTATGTCTATTGCAGCATAACTAAGGGAGGATTCAGGGTCACCTGGTCCAGCCCTAACTATATGCTTTAGCAAAAAGGAAAGTTTTAAGCCTAATCTTGAAAGTAGAGATATTGTCTGTCTCCTGAATCCAAACTGGAAGCTGGTTCCACAGAAGAGGGGCCTGAAAACTGAAGGCTCTCCCTCCCATTCTACTTTTAAAAACTCTAGGAACAACAAGTAGGCCTGCAGAGCGAGAGCGAAGTGCTCTAATAGGGTAATATGGTACTACAAGGTCATTAAGATAAGATGGGGCCTGATTATTTAAGACCTTGTATGTGAGGAGCAGGATTTTGAATTCAATTCTGGATTTAACAGGAAGCCAATGAAGGGAAGCCAAAACAGGAGAAATATGCTCTCTCTTTCTAGTCCCTGTCAGTACTCTTGCTGCAGCATTTTGGATTAGCTGAAGGCTTTTCAGTGAGTTTTTTGGACATCCTGATAATAATGAATTACAGTAGTCCAGCCTGGAAGTAATAAATGCATGAACTAGTTTTTCAGCGTCACTCTGAGACAGGATATTTCTAATTTTAGAGATGTTGCGCAAATGGAAGAACGCAGTCTTACATATTTGTTTAATTTGTGCATTGAAGGACATGTCCTGGTCAAAAATGACTCCAAGGTTCCTCACAGCGTTACTGGAGGCCAAGGTAATGCCATCCAGAGTAAGAATCTGGTTAGATACCATATTTCTAGGCTTTTCAGGGCCGAGTACAATAACCTCAGTTTTATCTGAATTAAGAAGCAGAAAGTTAGCGGCCATCCAGGTCTTTATGTCTTTAAGACATTCCTGCAGTTTAACTAATTGGTGTGTGTTATCTGGCTTCATGGACAGATAGAGCTGGGTGTCATCTGCATAGCAGTGAAAATGTATGCTATGTCTTCTAATGATACTGCCTAAGGGAAGCATGTATAATGTAAACAGAATTGGTCCTAGCACTGAACCCTGTGGAACTCCATAATTAACCTCAGTGTGTGAAGAGGACTCTCCATTTACATGAACAAATTGGAGTCTATTAGATAGATATGATACAAACCACTGCAGTGCAGTACCTGTAATACCTACAGCATATTCTAATCGCTCTAATAGGATATTATGGTCGACAGTATCGAATGCTGCACTAAGGTCTAGCAGGACAAGCACAGAGATGAGTCCACTGTCAGAGGCCATAAGAAGATCATTTGTAACCTTCACTAAAGCTGTTTCTGTGCTGTGATGAGCTCTGAAACCTGACCGAAACTCTTCAAATAAACCATTCCTCTGCAGATGATCTGTTAGCTGTTTGACAACTACTCTTTCAAGGATTTTTGATATGAAAGGAAGGTTGGAGATTGGCCTATAATTAGCTAAGACTGCTGGGTCTAGAGATGGCTTTTTGAGTAAAGGTTTAACTACAGCTAGCTTGAAGGCCTGTGGTACATAGCCGATTATTAGAGATAGGTTGATCATATTTAAGATCGAAGAATTAATTAATGGCAGGACTTCTTTGAGCAATTTTGTAGGAATGGGGTCTAAAAGACACGTTGATGGTTTGGAGGAAGTAATTATTGAAGTTAACTCAGAAAGATCACTTAGAGAAAAAGAGTCTAACTTAACATCAATGGTACTAAGAGTAGCTGTGGATAATATTACATCTGTGGGATGATTACTGGTAATTTTTTCTCTAATGATAAAAATTTTATTTGTGAAGAAGTTCATGAAGTCATTACTAGTTAATGTTAATGGGATTGTTGGCTCAAAAGAGCTCTGACTTTTTGTCAGCCTGGCTACAGTGCTGAAGAGAAACCTGGGGTTGTTCTTATTTTCTTCAATCAGTGATGAATAGTAAGATGTTCTGGCTTTGCGGAGGGCTTTCTTATAAAGCAGCAAACTATTTCTCCAGGCTAAATGATGATCCTCTAAATTTGTGACACGCCATTTCCTCTCCAGATTACGAGTCATCTGCTTTAGGGTACGTGTTTGAGAATTATACCACGGAGTCAGGTACTTCTGATTAGAGACCTTAGTTTTCACAGGAGCTACAGTATCCAGAGTCGTACGTAGTGAGGAGGTGAAATTATTAACAAGATAATCGACCTCTGTTGGGGTAGCGTTCAGATAGCTGCTCTGCTCTGTGTTGGTACAGGGCATTGAAGATGATAACAGTGGGTGGATTATATTCTTAAACTTAGTTACAGCACTTTCAGAAAGACATCTACTTGATAAAGTCTACTCTCCACCGCTGTGTAATCAATTATTGTAAATGTAAATGTTATCAGGAAATGATCAGACAGGAGAGGGTTTTCAGGAAACACTGTTAAATGTTCAGTTTCTATGCCATATGTTAAAACAAGATCTAGAGTGTGATTAAAGTGGTGGGTGGGTTCTTTTACATTTTGAGAGAAACCAATTGAGTCTAATAACAGATTAAATGCCATGTTGAGGCTGTCATTTTTAGCATCTACATGGATGTTAAAATCACCCACAATAATTATTTTATCTGAGCTCAGAACTAAATTAGATATAAAGTCTGAGAAATCAGACAGAAACTCTGTGTAAGGCCCAGGTGGACGATAGATGATAACAAGTAAGACTGGTTTCTGAGTTTTACAGCTGGGGTGGACGAGGCTAAGCATCAGGCTTTCAAATGAATTAAAAGTCTGTCTTGGTCTTTCATTAATTAATAGGCTGGTGTGAAAAATTGCTGCCACACCGCCCCCTCGGCCTGTGCTTCGAGATTTCTGGTAGTTAGAATGACTCGGGGGTGTTGATTCATTTAAACTAACATAATCATCCTGCTGCAACCAGGTTTCTGTAAGGCAGAGTAAATCAATTTGTTGATCAATTATTAAGTCATGTACTAACAGAGACTTGGAGGAGAGAGACCTAATATTTAATAATCCACATTTCACTGTTTTACTCTTTGGTTCAGATGTGGATACTTTATTGTTCTTTCTTTGTAATTGTTTATGTTTAAGTTGTTTGTTGCTGGTTTTTAGTTTGTTTTTTGTCTGTTTGGGAGATGACACAGTCTCTATGGAGATGGGTTTTTGGGGGGGTAGCAGGAGGAGAGAAGCTGCAGAGAGGCGTGTAAGACTGCAACTCTGCTTCCTGGTCCCAACTCTGGATAGTCATATTTTGGGGGGTTTAATAAATTTGTCCATATTTCTAGAAATGAGAGCTGCTCCATCCAAAGTGGGATGGATGCCGTCTCTCCTAACAAGACCAGGTTTCCTCCAGAAGGTTTGCCAATTATCTATGAAGCCCACATAGTTTCTGGGACACCACTCAGACAGCCAGCAATTTAAGGAGAACATGCGGCTAAACATGTCACTCCTGGTCTGATTGGGGAGGGGACCAGAGAAAGTCCGACATTGTTTTGGCAAAGTTGCACACCGATTCAATATTGATTTTAGTGACCTCCGATTGGCGTAACCGGGTGTCATTACTGCCGACGTGAATAATGATCTTACTGAATTTACGTTTACCCTTAGCCAGCAGTTTTAAATTTCCTTCAATGTCGCCTGCTCTGGCCCCTGGAAGACAATTGACTAGGGTTGCCGGTGTCTCTAGCTTCACATGTCTGAGAACAGAATCACCAATTACCAGAGTTTGACCCCCGGCGGGTGTGTCGCCGAGTGGGGAAAAACGGTTAGACACATGAACGGGTTGGTGGTGTACCTGGGGCTTCTGTTTAGGACTATGCTTCCTCCTCACCGTGACCCAGCCGCCCTCTTTCCCCAGCTGCTTGGGGTCTGCCGGGGAACAGCTAGGGGGGCCTACGCTATCTTCGGCTGCACCAGCTACAGGGGCCTGGCTACCTATGGGTGAATGAAGGGTGCGAAGCCGAGTCTCCAATTCAGTAATCCTGGCCTCCAGAGCTGCAAATATGCTACATTTGTTACAGATATCATTACTGCTAAAGGAGGCCGAGGAGTAACTAAACATCTGACACAATGAGCAAGAAAGTGCAGGAGGGACAGGTGAAGTAGCCATGGTGCTAACGAGTCGGCTACGAGCTAAGCTAAGCTAAGCTAAGCTAGCGAAACAGTACAGAGACAGTGAGTGAATACTTTGGCTATAAATTAGGTAGTGAGTACACAGAAAGTGTGCTTCGGATGAAGCACGTGAAGATTATACTATGAAAAAGAATGTATTTAAAAGTTGTTAATTAAATTTCTAAGCAAATAAGCTACTCAGAAACACCACTGTGTTTGAGCAGGAACAGGAAGTGATACTCTACCGCAGAGCGAGCGAACACCAAGTGATAGCGCCACCAGTTAACTTCATGCCTTTAGCCCGTGGGAAGCCAGAATCCCGAGAAAATATGTAGGCACAGAAAAAAGGTGTTAACCACTGGATAATCACTGCCACTGTCCAATTATCACCGCTATAAGAATAGCACTGACTACACTTAATTCAATTGTTCCTCTGTTCTATTTTTTCATTAAAGGACTTTTAACTATACTTTATTTTTTATCTGCTTCTATTTTAGGTGATGATTTAAATATTCTTACTTTTCTTCTACACCTGACATGTGAACTCAAATACAGAACAAACATTTATATCAAATATTTAAAAGACTACTCTTCTATATTTATTTTTTATATTAAAAATTAATCAGATTTAGTTGTGTTTATACAGCAGAGATCTGCACCCAGTGTTATTCAGTTGAACAAGCCTGATCATGTGATAGAAGTAGTAGATTTGATTGAATCTTAACTCCAGTGGAGATATTGCTTTAGCTATTCATTATTACTGTGTCTAGTAAAAGTTCTCTATACACTTAACAAGTTCAGCCAGATGCAGTGGTCTCCATGGAGACTAATAAATGATACATTATAAGATATAGATAGCTGCAGACAAATATAAAGTGGGTTTCTGCTAACTGCCAGGGTTGAGGAGAGTTGAAACAATGGGGAGATCACACCTTCTTGCTCAGAATGCAATCACTCACAATGAAGGGCCTGACAAGACCACCCTCATTTAGAAAACGATCAAAGCTCCTCTTTGAGTGAGCTGGCATTTTAGTTCCTCTGTGTTGTTTTCAATTTCCCCAGTATGCAAATTGTTTCCACATTTCCTTGGGAAGTAATGAGGAAAATAAAAAAGCTCTAACCCCAGATGAAAAGAAAATGACTTTTGAAATGACATACATACACTATATTGTGGTACCCAAACAAAAACAAACAGAAACACACACCGTCAAAAAATACAGACAATTAATGAAACGAACGTAATACAATATTTTAGTTGCCTCCTTTTGCAACCGTAATAAATTGAATAATAGATTTCAGTATTATTTTTCTAATTAAATGTTCTACTTTAGTAGTCCTTAACCAATGTTTTATAAAAAGGAAAAGAGTTGAGAATTTGTGTCATTATGTCATTTACTTGTTAAAAATAGGTCATTAGAAATTCACTTAATACTCTGGATAAAGAAAATGGAGTCTAGACTGGTTTAACTTCTTAAACAGCTGAAAAAAAATATTGATATCATCAATAAGAATGAGTGGCACAGAGCATCTATAATTAATGCTACCATTAATGGCAGAGAAGGGACGCGAGTGCAAATTGAATTTCAAAATCCAATATAAAAGCATATATAGTCATATACTGGAAGTCAGCAAACAAGAACAACCAAAGGCAAGGAAATTGGCAGGCAATGGTCAAGTTCAGAAAATAAACCAAAATAAGTATCCAAAAAAAAAGAGGAAAAGAAAAAAGCAACACAGAAAACCACTTCAAAGAGTTATTTCGATGAGTACAAAGAATATGCCTAAAGAGTGGTGACCTCCAAGATTTACACACCAGTTTAAGTAACCGTGGAAAGGTGGTGAAAAAATTTGTTGGGAAACTCCAACTAAAAGTAAAATTAACCAGTGCAAATATAAACAATAGCTTTCAAAACAAAACAGATACTAGATCATCAAAATCTTGAAAAATACAGTGCTGGTCTATCACTTGTGAAAATGAAGCAAAAACATTTTTTTTTGTGTGTGTGCGTGTTTTTTTTTTAATTGATGTGTCAATTTTGCTATCTTACTGTGTGACACTGCCTCTGCTGAGAATGAGCTTAGTTTGAAATCATCTAAAAAGAATTAATCTCATTCTCTTCGTCTCACACCTGTCTCCATCTGCTGCCTAGAGACTTGTTTAATTGTTTTGCTTCACCTTTATCTTGTGCAAATGTGTTTGAGCCAAAACATACATGAGCCCGGCTGTTGGATGCCATTCTGGGAAAATAACCACTGGCACAGATAAAGTGAATAATTGTCTTCACCCTTTAGAAAACCTTTGAAATACTCACAAATATAATCAGATAAATATTAGATAATTCACAGTAGGGTTTTTTGAATTTGTTTGTTTTAGTTTTCAGTTGGACCAGAGGGTGATACAGTGCAGATTTATCCTAATATCAGACACATCCATGACCTTACGTTTACGCTATCTTTAGTGTTACATTGTCTTCAATTGATTTTCCCAAACCAGTCAATAGAGAACAACACATCCACTTAAATCTAACAACATTACCAATAGTGAGACATAACAATACTAGTATCATGATGCAGGAGCTGATTGGCTAACCATCATTTCTCCTTCTGTGCTCATTTTTTGTAATCAAGGGACCTTTCATAGCACTATTCCGAAAAGTCAGACACATTTGTGTAAGGAAAAGAAATATTAATTACAGTTAATAAACATTACAGATGTGTGATTTGTAATGCATTTTAACTTTTAATAAATAAATAACAGACAAAAATTGCTATCAGTTATCATAGTACGTCTCTAATTTTCATTGCCAAGTCAAATAAACGAGTGTATTCATCTTCACAGAGCTTTAAAATGCAGCCTGTCGTATGAGTGATTATGGATCCATTCATTCGAGTTCATTTATATCTCTGGTGGTAGGAATGAAGTATGTGTTTCTTTTTTTCTTTAAATATCTTCATGAGTGATGTCTTTGTAATGGCATTAAATCAAGTTGTCTTGCGGCTTTGGGTTTATTCTGTCCATCTTGAATGTTGCTTTTGCTCATCAAAAGCTAAAATTGTTTGCAATTTGCTAAAATCCTCTAATGATGACATATTCTAAACTTGGGTATTTTGAATATCACTTTGCAATTATCTGTTTTTTTAATAAATCACTACAGAAGTCTGGAGGCAAAACTTTTAGATGGAAAATGAAATACCAAAATATCAAAATACCAATAGCTTTTCACACTTTCATATATAAATTATGCTGTTGAAGCAGAGCGTCAAGTGTATTCATTTTATGACAGCAGAGAAACAGAACATCCAGGGCCATCTTCAAGCTCTGAAATCAAGTATTTATCAGAAGCAGCTCACAACACAGCAAGAGGGGTAAAACTCTTTCCTTGTCATGTTGCACCTTCTGTGATGAGTTCTTGGTTCTCCTGGTTGGTCATTTTCGCTCTCACTCTCTCTCCCTTTCCTCTGACTGTGTGGGTGGGTGTTTCAGAGGCGGAGTTTTGCCCTGGTATCCATCCTCTGAAACACCCACCCATGAAGGATTCCTGATTACACACCTGTTCCAGTTCAAGATAATTATAGCTGACTTATTTAATATGAAGGTTTTCCGTCATTCAGTGCTCAATCTTTATGCCACAAGCGGTAACCTGCTCTGCTTTTTGTTAGTGGGAGTAACTCAGGAAATTGTGTTTGCGGACTTGACCTTTTTTATATCTTTAGCTCTGTACACTATCAAAGTTGATTTTAAATCAAACCTGTTATTAAAAAAAAGAAACACTGTCAGGTTTAATTTAAGAGGTTTAATAAAAGTATTACATGATATTGATCTGCTAGCTGTTAGCTGGGAGAAGTTTCCTCTATTATTGTTGCTGCTGCTATGTTGTTGCAAATACCACCACAGCATTTTAGTGCTTTTGAGGCTAATAACAGTGATATTAATTGCATTTCACTGCATATAACATTACAAACATTTAAACCTGCTGTTAGTTAATGCTACTAATGTATAATGAACTAATGTATAATGAACTGTGCCGTCTTCATTCCTGTTCACCTTGTACAACTCAGACTTTCAATACAACTCGTGCTCATCAAACTGACTCTGCAATGGTTGGATCTATTAGTGATAGGCAAGAGAAGTACAGTCTGAGTGGATGATTTTGTGGAATTGTCTGAACAGATCGAAAGAGGACAACTGCAAGGCCTCTGTCTATCCTGGGACAAGTTGTTGATATAAGCTGTGTCCCAATTCCGGGGCTGCATACTTCGAAGGCCACATTCGTATGCCAGTTACGTAACAGGAAGGCAATGAGGGTGATTTCATTTGGTTTCCAAGACTCATCCAAATGTGTCCCACAGATGTGTCCTGATTTTAAAGAATACATTAAGTGTATTCTTTTCAGCCCACACTATCTGAAGATTGCACACCGGTGGCAAATAATTACATTTTCCGTGCAATAAACTTTTAATGGTAAGTCTCAGATTTCACCTCATGAAGGTATCTAGAGGTACACATGTTAAAATAACAAAAAACCTTAACACCTCAAATTTGGCTAAATTTGAGCTAAGTCACATGACATTAATGATGACAGTTGCTACTTAATGGGCTCAGGTCCCACATGCTTTTAAAGGCATTGCTTTAAAATGTCAGTGGTTCAAAAGTTGACTGTAATTTTACAGAGTCTGTGACAATTTTATGGAGTAGCAATAATATATCCTGGTTTTCACAGTTAAATATCACTTTCAAAGTCCCATCAAGATTATTATTTTGTTGCTGATGCTGGGTTTATTTGGTGGTGTCCAGTTTGGTGTGTTTTCATGTTTGTTTTAGGGAGAAACGAGCAGACAGTTCACTTGTTAAGCTAAACAAAACAGATCTGTAGGATAATGTATTTTTTCCTTATGGATATGTTTCCTGTGTGATATTAAAAAACACAAAATATATATAAGGGAGAGGTTATGGGACAGAGAAAAAGAAAGAGGAGCCAGCCAGTGGCAGCTGATGAGAAGAGGGGAGAAATATATGAGTAGTTTTCTCTAGTTTTGACCAGTTTATAATAGCTATTCAAAATCCATCTTTTTAGTTAATGTTAAAATAATGTTGTCATCAAAGTGGGATTGTGGATGTTTTCAGTGGTGGAAAAAGTACTCGAGTAAAATATAAAAAGATCAGATCAGTATGTAAATATCACGAAAAGTAACTCCTGTCAGTATTTTATCTCAGTTGTTTGAAATACATTGCATTTTGAAAGGATATTACTGCTATATTCATCTGTCTGTTCCATATTACAGCTGTAGACCTTATGTTATGCTTTACAAATTTTGAGGGAACTTAAATTGCAGCTATTAAATAATATTTTATAAGGATTTATCTGTATCATCTCTGTCCTGTTAGACATTTATCAGCCAGATACCTTTTCCATTGTGATTTAGGACACAGCTCAAGTGTGTGGGTAAATTACAGGGGTCCACATCAACAGACCGAAGAAAAACCAGAACGGAGGCTGTGTACAAAAAAGAGAAGAGCAGGCTATATTTCCTTAGCAAGCTGAGATCCTTTAACATATGCAGCAAAGTGTAGTTTTTATCACATAGTTGGGACAAATGCACACAAACGTATGTGTGTGTGTGTGTGTGTGTGTGTGTGTGTGTGTGGGGGGGGGGGGGGGGGGGTTAATAGGGAGGGGTAGTTCGTGACACAAGCAGACTCAATACCACTATCGGGAAGGGCCAGCTCTTAGACTGGCTGTAAACTGGGCACATTTGAAGCTGTCAAAAAGAAACTTTGATCCATCGTATATTCCTGACCACCTCCTACACCACTTACTGAAAAGGCAGAAAAGACTAATTCACTTCTCTTTCATTTTAATGGAGAGACCAAATATCAACCAAAAATCCAGGAAAAGCACATTACATGAACATTACACACTGACTTGCATGTCATTGAGTGAAATAATTATTTGACCCCAAGCAAAGTAGGACTTAGTACATGGTGGAGAATACCTCGGCACAGTTGTAAGACAATTGTTGTAGTTGGTCACCCGGTTTGCATAGATCTTAAGAGGGATTTTGGCCCACTCATCTGTACAGAAGCTGTCAAACTTCATTGTGTTCCTTGGCTGCTGCTCGGTCACTCAAAGTTTCAGATTTTTCTATACGACTGAGGTCTGGAAACTGGCTGGGCACTATATTACCTTAATGGGCTTCTTCTTTATCCACTCCTTTGTTTTTGTTGTCTTTTTTGACTCAATGTCATGCTGGAAAACCCAGCATCAGTGTTATATTCAAATTGTTTTAGCTTGTTTATGGTTAACATTTTGTGGACAAAAGTCCTGGGCCAACTACACACCCTCATAAACTGCTCGACCATGGAAACCGATTCCATAAAGGTCCTAGTGTAAAGTTTTTTTTGTTGATGTCAGTGCGAGAGGAGATTTGTAATTTTACAGTTATTGCAGCAAAGTACTGGCCACTTATACACACCTTAGCTGTAACTTAGTGACCATGGTCTGCCACTTTATGAAAATGCTACTGCCATATCTAGTTTTTATTACTTTATATACTTTTATATATCATTATAATACTAATGATATATAAGAGTATAACACCAATCATTATTTACTATTTATTGAACTAAATGAGAACTGGACATTGGGGTTTATGCTCATTGTTTGTCTTTTTCTTTGTTAATGTACATACATGCTGTATTGCATCTTGGGGTATACCTGGTCAGAACAGAATACAGTTAGACAGTTAGAGAAGACTATACTCACAGCGACCAAAATGACCAGTTGCTTTCTTTCCCGGGATCTAGAATATTCTGACCCCTCAAACACAATCTGTTCTTTTCATCCTGAAAGGCTGAGTGCTATCAGGATGAGGACTTCTTCCATCACAGCACCCACACACTGAGACAGAATGACGGTTATTTTGAAACTTTACACTTTTTGCACTTTCTAAGTGCTGTGGTACCAGCTGGCTTCCATCCCTCTACCCCATCTCCATGATTTGTGTATTCATTACTGTACTTTCTGTGTTTGCAGTTGTTTTGTGTTTAATGGTTACATTCTTCTCATTTCTTAGACTGTCTTTGCTTATTTAAACCTGGAAACACATGACAACTAAGACAGTTTTCTTCTAAACCTTTGTCGTTAACCCTCAACTTTAAATTACAGCTCTACTGTTTTTAAAAAATGGTACTGCGCTAATCATTAAAACAATTTGTGTTATTTATATTTATATTTTTGCCACACTTGAAGCCATTTCATATGATCATTGCAATATGTTTGTGTGACACTCCAGTGTGCCTCTGTGTATTTCAAACTTACATAACTCTTGTTACTAAAACTTGTCTTTTCTGAAATGTTGTGTTTATGTGTATAGCGATGGCATGATAGGTATGAACTTGCCACTATAATTGCCACAGTCAGAATGTTGTTCACTCCATAAACTGAGAGACTAATTGCATAAAGGCTACACTTAATAAAAAATTGTTCACGTTGAACAGCGCATGCATGGCTGTTTTTATAGTATGATTATCATGCAGCTAATTATTGTTTTTAATGACTACCATAATCACTTTTCATTACAGCACATTGTTACTCCTGTACACAATCAAGAACCAAAGCAAAATCAAAATGAAAGCAGAGATAAGGAATTATCTTTTCACATCTACTTAATGGCAGAATAGGAATTTTTTTAGACAATGAATGAGAAATTAAATTCCTAAAAAATACTTTTTAAAGTGGATTCTATGCTTTTCACAGATTTATTTGCACACTGCTTGGAGGTTTCACAAAAAAAAAAAAAAACCCAAAGAAAATTATGTGCATGCTATCACATTTGTGCATTGCTACCACTTCAGTGGTGAGTCTTCAAATGTGTGAAGCTTCAAGTTTTGGGGCCTATCATCTCCCTCCAGGTACCTGCATGTTTCCTCAGGCACCCAAAGCTGTGGACTTCTCCAGACACGAGGTGATAAGCGGTATTTGTGCTGCAGCCAAACCTGTCTGAGCTTCACAGTAGCTGAAACTGAAATGTGAATACATTCTTCTACCCTGTCCCCTCCCTGGCTTATAACATAATTAGATCTGCTCTTTCTTCCTCTTTGCCTACACTTTTCTTCAAATTTGTCTCAGATTAAAACAGAAATATCTCGTTGTGCTGCCAAGGAGTCTGGCTGGGGATGTGACAATCTCATGTTTGAACATCCCATTTTGTCATGTGCTGTTGCTGAAAACACTCTGTGTTGATCCAAGTTGTGTCTCACTTCTGCTCACAGTGCTTCCATTTTACGTACCTTTTAAATCAATGGTTATATTCAAGGTGCTAAAAACCATACAATCTACAGATGATGGCAAAACACAATATTGCCAAGTGAATTTGTTTTCTGATTTTGTTCCCCATGTTATTTCTGCAAGTGTCTGTGTGGTATGTGAACAATTTAAGAAATAGTATTATGATAAATAGTACCACCGATCAGTTAGAAATTGCTCTGTTTTTTAGGGGCCCCTAGTGGGGAAAAAAAATACAATGGGTAATTTGGTAAAAGAAACCCCATATTTACTTGCAAATGTAACTTGCTTGTAGGGTAGAATACTTCTTATTAGGGAGAAGTATGGGCTGACAAATAGAAATCATATTGTCATTTTCAGCTTTGCTGAAATAGTTTAGTTACTTTTAGGTACCACTTTACAATAAGGCTCCCCTTATAGATGCTAATAAATAGTTTATAGCTATATTATTAATTAATCTGTAAATGCTTTATAAACCATTATTAATGGTTTATTATGCATTAGTTAAGGGTGAGAAAGAGGAAAAAAACTGACCGGTTTCTTGCCAAATGTGTTCACCTATATATTTCATCTAGAGTTGCTATATTAAACATTTCAGACTAAGTTACTATCCTGTAAGCACAATCAGCATTTGTAAACATATTTTTTATCACATAAAATTGTACTTCAGAAATGCATTATAAATATCCACAACTATCAATCGGAGCTTTGTTGTAAAGTGTAAAGCATAAAACCATTTATTAATGAATAATAAATATTTATAAATGCCAAATGGGAGCCTTATTGTAAAGTGTAAAGCATAACACCATTTATTAATGACTACTAAACATTATAAATGACAAAAGAGAGTTTTGTTGTAAAGTTTAAAACATGTCAACATTTATTAAGGACTAATAAACATTTATAAATGCCAAATGGGAGCCTTATTGTAAAGTGTAAAGCATAACACCATTTATTAATCACTAATAAACATTTATAAATGACAAAAGATAGCTTTGTCGTAAAGTTTAAAACATGTCAACATTTATTAATCACTAATAAACATTTATAATTGCCAAAAGTGAGTCTTAAATGTATAATGTCACCATTTATAACACTTAGACCTAAATTACAATCAGTGCTTGAAATAACATTTAACTACTGTCAAAAATGGCAATGTATTGTAAGAGTAACACATGTAAAATTAAATGTGTTTTTTAAAACACCAAACAGTCACCCACTCCAAAAAAAGTTCATGCCAGACTGGTTCAAACTGGAAATATTTTTTGTATGTCCTTAAATAAGCGTCCCAGTGGTCCATCAGGGTGTCGCGAACCAAGCCAAGATGACCACTCAAGAACCATCAGGTGTTCCTCCAGCAACTTCTCAGTGCGATTTCCTCTTAGTCTACGGACATGTCCTTTGATGGTCATCCAAGCCCTTTCGATATGCTGTGTATGACTGCCAGATTGAGGATCTACAAACCACCTGCTGTGATTTACAGTGTAATGTCTGTACCCTATGTTTGTCAAAACATTCTTGTAGGCTCTCCACTCATCACTGATAATGGCACTACCCAACTTAACATGCTGTCTGATCAGAGGAACAAGGTGGCGCCTTGATCATTTTTCAACAAGTTTTAACACGAGCCTTCGCCTTTTGTCTTTAATTCCCATCATTCCAAATACCCATTTCTTCCTTTTCCATGCATTTCCAAAGCGTCCACGTGCATACTGAAAACAAAAAGAATAAATTTTAACAGAATATCTACAAAGAAACATTCAAAAAGATGGTTGCTTCTACTAATTTGTTTTACTTATGGTAAAGGTTTCCATGTTTAGAGGACACATTCAGATCTGCATTGATTCTAACAAACCTGTCTGAGAGTTTACCAACCTTTCGCTGATGACGGAGACAGCTTTCATCTATAACCACAAATTCTCTGTCACCACCAAGACGGTGTCCATTGTTTATTCTGTGTCTTTTAATTGCACGTATACAAACATGTCGAATGTGTCTTGCCATGCTACTTAGTGTTCTGGAGCTGCCAGCCACTTCATCATCGATCATATCTATTTGTCTGAGCCTGAGCCCTTGTGAAAATCTGTGATAGAAATTGAGGCAATTATTACTTACTGAGGCCCTAATTTTATTTCACAAGTCTCGTATTGGTGTTCAATTATGAAAGGTGCATTGCTATTAATGTCTACATCTACATATACCTGTAAATGAACTTCATCCAACTGAAAAGAGATGTTTTTGATTTCTCAAAGAGGGAGCCAGTTCTAATTGTTCTGGAAACTTTCCTATGACTTGCTCTTTTGCAGCACCTGAGAACATATCAATGAGTTAAGTAAAGAAATGGACCCTTAAACAAGAGCATTAATTGAAAAGATAATCACAAAATTAAGTATGAAGAAAATAATAATGAAAAGAGGTTAATGCTCCCTCTTGCATTGATAACCGAAATATTTTGTTATATTTACTACATGCACTACATTATCATGCATTATACATACCACATATATTGGTCTTTCTTCACCACGGAAATCATTTTCATCTTATGGTGACAAACAGGACATCTAAGCTTCTTTTTTAGCAGGTGTTTCTTCTGCAGCCATTTAATGAGCCTTAGTGCCTTATATTTAGTTTGTTTTCCTTCTATTCTGGCGCGCAATCTCATTCCCAAAGACATTCTGGTGGAAAAAAATGAGTAATTTATTTTATTATCACCTCGAAACACCGTAAAATACTCTATGGGAGTCTAGTGCAAATCGGTTCAGAGTTAAAGAACTTCACATGCTATATAAAACAAGCCCTATAATCAAAAATAGTCCCACGCAAAAAAGAGGATTGTCTCACCTGTTATAATGTATCTCCGACTTTGTTATGTAGATCTAACCCGCTGGATTCATGCTAAAAAAATATGTTCTGCTGCCAAAGGGAGGGAAAACAAATTTAATTTAAAGCAGAGGAGCTTATACAACCATCCAATCACAGTTAACTTTATTAAGGAAAGCCCCTCCTCTCAGAGCGCGACAGGCAGTGGAGCGCTCTGGAAGGTCAAGCCAAAGGGGCACGAACAGACACACTGAAGGCGCTCGTTCAAGTTGCTGCGCCATGGATGGAGCAGAAGATAAAAATTTGTGTGCGTCTGCGACTTACACAGTTAGCACACGTTCGAAGAGATACAAAAAGCAGAGACTGGATGATCTAGATTGCACTAAGCCAACGACGTCAGCAGTTAGACATGAAGGTGAGTATAATGCTAGCTAGCTAGCTACCGAGCCATTTGGCTGCTAGCTACAGTGGCTAACTAACATCACATAACATGTGAATAGCTCTATTACTATTGGTTATTCCAAACGATTGATATCACTTAGTTGTATATTTTTAGTTTTGTTTATGTGCATCATTAAATTTATATTAAACACCCTGGTAAGGCAGTACACATAAGAATTATTTGCCTTGTTTTAGAAATGTCTGAACCACCACATGTGTATATAACATAATTTTTACAAAGTGGCTTTTTATAAATTCAAGTTGTAACCGTTTTTAATCAATATTTTATTTGAGTTTCCCAAGTTTAGATTATAAATTATTTTAGTATTGTAATTTAATAATTGTTTGTTCTTTAGATTCTTCTTCTAATCCTGCCCCTACTGCAACTGCCCTTCTTAACAAGGAGCGAGAGAAACTGACTTTTCTTAAGGAGGAACTGGAGCGCGACACCCTGATGGACCACTGGGACGCTTATTTAAGGACATACAAAAAATATTTCCAGTTTGAACCAGTCTGGCATGAACTTTTTTTGGAGTGGGTGACTGTTTGGTGTTTTAAAAAACACATTTAATGTTACATGTGTTACTCTTACAATACATTGCCATTTTTGACAGTAGTTAAATGTTATTTCAAGCACTGATTGTAATTTAGGTCTAAGTGTTATAAATGGTGACATTATACATTTAAGACTCACTTTTGGCAATTATAAATGTTTATTAGTGATTAATAAATGTTGACATGTTTTAAACTTTACGACAAAGCTATCTTTTGTCATTTATAAATGTTTATTAGTGATTAATAAATGGTGTTATGCTTTACACTTTACAATAAGGCTCCCATTTGGCATTTATAAATGTTTATTAGTCCTTAATAAATGTTGACATGTTTTAAACTTTACAACAAAACTCTTGTCATTTATAATGTTTAGTAGTCATTAATAAATGGTGTTATGCTTTACACTTTACAATAAGGCTCCCATTTGGCATTTATAAATGTTTATTAGTCCTTAATAAATGTTGACATGTTTTAAACTTTACAACAAAACTCTCTTTTGTCATTTATGTTTAGTAGTCATTAATAAATGGTGTTATGCTTTACACTTTACAATAAGGCTCCCATTTGGCATTTATAAATATTTATTATTCATTAATAAATGGTTTTATGCTTTACACTTTACAACAAAGCTCCGATTGATAGTTGTGGATATTTATAATGCATTTCTGAAGTACAATTTTATATGATAAAAAATATGTTTACAAATGCTGATTGTGCTTACAGGATAGTAACTTAGTCTGAAATGTTTAATATAGCAACTCTAGATGAAATATATAGGTGAACACATTTGGCTCACTATTTGGCAAGAAACCGGTCAGTTTTTTTCCTCTTTCTCACCCTTAACTAATGCATAATAAACCATTAATAATGGTTTATAAAGCATTTACAGATTAATTAATAATGTAGCTATAAACTATTTATTAGCATCTATAAGGGGAGCCTTATTGTAAAGTGGTACCCACTTTTATTTTATTTGAAACATTGTGACTCTCTTTACAGTTTAAACAAGGTTTTATATCACAAGTTCTGTGCAGGCTTTTGTAAAAAGGCTACTAATAAACCTAATAGTATGATAGAAGGACCCAGAACACACCGCGTTTGCAGGGAAAATGAGTGTTTGTTTACAGTGCACACACACTTCTAGGTCCCAGTATCCCTGAAATAAGGAGAGCATGATTACCACATAGGACTCAGTTGTCCTGCCAAACTCTGTGGCACTACCATCTTTACTCACTGCACCACCCCTCCTCTGTAGCAAAACTGCAGACCACACCTTCACCACAAATAGATACTGACAGATACAGTAATTCACAGTTAGTCAAACTCAGAAAAAGTTTCCTCCAAGTGTCAAGTGTTGCTTCAAAACATATGCAGATGCAACAGAGGTTCAAATGGCCTATTTGTTTTGATTATGACAAAATATCGCAAGTGCACCTAAGATCTGACCTGTATGCAGTTTTTTTCTATTTGAAATGCGAGATATCACATAAACACGATAATTCTCAAGCCCCGCAGAAGCTACAGCTGTGGCCAATGCCCTGGCACAGATTAATGCACATGAAAGTGTCACCTGTGCAAGAAGCCAAGATTATGCAGATTTTCTGCAAATCAAAGTGTGCTGTATCTGATGGTGCAGTGTGCCCCTGGTCAGTACTGTAATGCTAATCCAATTTAAATTACATTTATCCAAAAAACTTCCTGCTCAGTGTCCAACACCTTCTCTATCAACAGCCGGAACAGAACTTTAACTTGTAGATTTTTGCTAACAGGAGAAAAATGGCAATGTTGCACCCAAATCCAAGATTTGACTAACAGGCAGACTCTTTTGTCTAGTACCTTGGCATGGACCTTCACAGGAATTAAAGATGGAACACATTCCCCATTATGACAATCCAAAAGGCTATGCCTGTGCAATGTTGCACATAATGGATGGCATTGAGATTTGGAAGATCATTAAAGTACTCCTTCCATCACCCAACTATATCAATTGTTAAACTAAAAGCTCCTCCTCTCTTCAAAGCATATGGGCACAGAACTGAAGATACAATTACATGATCGATAATCAACCTAAAGCCAAGGGTGTCCTTGTACGAAGTGCACTTATGAACATCAATATGCTCAAACATGCTGTTCACTATATGGGCAAACTGTGGTTAGTCCAAAATACCAAAAAGTGCCCTGCTGGCCACTTCAGTGAGTTATTAAGGTACTCTTATTGTATTATCTCACCCTAACATAATCTTCCATATCTGCCCCACCAAAACCACATATGGAAGACACACAGCAACACACATATAATAACAAAGCCTAACTTTTAACATTATATTTTACACAAGGTTGTACAAATAGTTGGCTCTATTTTCTCTATTCTCTATTCTGTTCTCTATTCTCAGTTCAAACTGAATTAACATAAACTAAAAACAGAAACAAGGGGCATTTAGTTGAACTTCATCCCTGTCATTCATATTTGACAGGAACGGTGCCTTAGCAAGACCATCTGTTTAGAAATTATATTCAGGTTTTTATAATGTAGACACATTCTCATAAAATGCTATTTTATGATACCAGGGCCATTATCTTTCTATCAATTTTAGATGAAATTGTTACAATTTTTAATGACATCCATGGCAATGGATTATCATCTAACTAATGTGAGCATGAAGAAAATTTACTAATTATTCTAATGCATTTTTGATTCTAATCCTGAGTTTATTTTGCAGTACTGAGAATTAATTAATAAATAGTATTAAGAAAACAATGCTTAAAAGAACAAAATTGTCCTGCACTTATTATTGACAGTGTTTTTCATTTGACATAAATATTTCACTATTTTTTACAATTCACAAATGAGTGCATGGAATGTGTCTACTGTCCTCATTTTTCTCATTTATACATCAGATCTGCCCACAGTGTCAGGATGTCAGACTCATAGTCTGATAATAGATTACCCTTTTGTAACATGCTCAAATAAACCCTGTCTCCTCTTCATTTTCATGCTGTGGAGATGACTCTTTTTTGTTCTTGTCCATGGACAAAACTGTAGGTGCTTTTGCCATGAATGAATATGGTGGACCATTAAAAGGTTACAATCATCAATTGTGGTTAAGAGAAGGGTGGTACATGGGAGGATGGAGTGTGAAATTCTGTTTTAAAGGGAAAGACTATACAGCAGGAGATGTCGAGGATTTAGGTCACCCCAGATTAAGACAAATGGTTGCCTCAGAGAAACACATCAGTTTCTCAGTTCCAGCCAGAATGCCATTACAACATCTGAACACACACGCACGCACATACTGTACACACACAGACACATTCACATGGAATGTAGTCAAAAAACATGTTTTGCACTCATAATGTCACAAATAATCTCTTAATTTTGTCTAGCCATTAAAAAAAGGGCGAGAGAGAGAGGGGAAGACAGGGAGAGAGAGAGAGAAAAGAAAAACAACAACAGTTGTGTGTCTCTGCAGTTACTGGAGTGTCTTAGCAGCTTGACGCCTCACTTGAAGGAATTAGAGTTAGATGTTTCCATATTTAACCCATGCTCCATTTCCAGCATAATCAGTATTTTACTGTACTGATTAGCAAGTAATCACTTAATCATGTATTACTAATAAGCCTCTTAGTTTACTGTCACACATATGATGATGCATGGTTCTTTGGAGAGATGTTCTAAAGGTTTTCAAAGCTATACTGTACAGTGACTGAACTGACCCTCTGTGAACTAAAGGACTGTCAACAAGGCCCTCTGAGGCCCATTAAAAGCATGCAAACATGGATCACTCTCTGTGGTATATTTGTTGGAGGACTGCGGATGAAGGTCAGCAGATCAAAGGCTTTTGGCTGACATTCCTCGGTGCCTGATGAGCCCTCTTGGGTTTCATTGATTAGCCAATGAGAGACTGGGGCAACGACATTGAACTGATAAAAACAAAGTGACTTGTCTTAGTTCAGATGGAGAAAAGTTATTTTCTCTTTCAGGTGTCTCATGAGACATGAACAATCTTGGATTCTCTTCAGGAACAAGACACTTAATCTGACTTAGAAGACAGTCAGTGATCCTCACAGTCTAAAATGTGGTGACAGCCTCTTTGACACGCACAGGGTACTGCAATTGTATACTAATTAATTGAGTATTTTCAAAAAATTCCATTCGTGTCATCAGCTGAAAAATAATAAAAAACATAAGGTCCTTGAAAAACTGCATAAATCAGCAAATGTGATTACATTACATATACTATTGGCTGAATGTGTTCCTTTAAGTATTATATTGCTTCCTCTGCTCTCTGAGGCACCCAAATAGAATGTATTTGATTAAATAGGGACAAAAATGACCCCTTTCATAATCCCACAAGTGTTTTTAATTAAGTCATTAATTAGAGAGACGTACTCCTGAGGAGCAGCTGGGAGTGGATTTCTGATAATTGTGGATGAAATTAGTGGGTTTTTGGTGTGTGACAAAGTAAGAACAGTCAAGTTTAGCTTTAAAAGATTACAAAAAAATTTAACTGTCCTCCATTGTATTAGCATGTGGCTTTAGCTAACTCATGTTGCCAGTTTTATTTTTGCTTTTTTTTTTGTTATTAGAAAAATGTAGGCTGTCACCATTATCCTGCCATAATTGAAGAAAATCTGTGAGTTGTGTTGGTAACATTTTTGCCTATTGATTTTGCCACTGACGTCAATCATGTCTAATAATAAAAACTGAAAACAACACGTATTAAAATGTTATATGCTCTTATGACAGGACAGGAAGACACAGAAAGTAAAGTAGTACCAAAAAGAAGGCAGCAGAGACTAGTTGAAGCAGGGAAAGATTCAATGAATGGAAACATTGCATTATAACTGAGCAGCATGTTAATGACTATGTGTTCCCAAGACTGCTGGCTTCTCAACTGAAACATGAAAATAAGCACTGACTTTGACATCTGGGTATCACTGTATTCAGAATATATATCAAATCCTCAAGTGACATTAGCATCAAGGAAGAGATGCAAAATTTTTGCAATTTGAATGTGTGCATACCTACAGTGTGTTTTGGGACACCGTTCACATCAACAATGGTCAAAATGAGGCTCTTGGGCATTGTCTGAGAGACATAATGAGTATGAGGCACAACACATTACCAGAATATGAAGCCTGTCTTCCAAGTTTTCCATATTTTAAGTTCTATAGAGGAAGCTGTAGAAGTTTTCATACATTTCAGTTGTCCTCCAAAGTAAAATGCAGAAAAAATTATAAAAAAAGACATCCAGGGAAAACTTGGAGAAAATTGACTTCAAGTCAAGTCTCCAAATTCCTTTCCAATATACTGCAGATGTGAAGAGTAATTACTTTTTTTTAGTGCATTCTTATATTCTGTTTTGAATCTTCAAAGCCAGGAAGGGGTAATTGTAATTATGACTGTAATTCATATGAAATGAGAAGAAATTGTGCCTCCAGATCACTCTGTATTACAAACATTGGTATAGGTGCACAACAAGCCTAAATGTGAAAGTTTTATTGCTTTGTTACTGACATCGGAATGGTATAAATATGTAGCTTCTTCCACTGCATTTGGATAACATTTGGGCCGGCAACAACTAAATTCCGTCCATAGGTGAAGCGAATAATACCTTTTTTTTTTATCTCTCTACCAGGGCACCTGTTAGAGGTTGGGATATATTTGGGGGCAAGTTTACACTAAAATGTCTAAGAATCAGGTAAACTGGGCAAGCATAAGTATTTAAATGATTTTTTAAAACTGCAGCTCTTGTAGTTGTTCCCAGTCTGTAGTGGTCTATCAAAAGCGGTCCAAAGGAGGAATAGTGGAGGCTGGCCCATGTGATCTGACGAGCTACTGTATCTCAAATTGCTGAAAAAGTGAATGCATTGCATTGCATTCTATGTTCTGATACCTTGTGACACCTTACAACAGTTTGTTGTGTATGGGGCTGCATAGCCACAGACCAATCGTGGTGCCCATGTCCATTGCTAAAACCACCAACAATGAGCACAATCAGAACTTGATTGTGGTGCATGATTTTTTTTTTTCAGATAATTCAAGGTTATATATTCTCAGCAAAATAAGTCTTGGTCTTCCTAATAGTTATTTCTGAAAATGTCCAAGCACTGATTTTTAGACAAGTTATTGGTTGTTGAAGACTATCTGTTAGCCTGTAGTACAAGTGAAAGGAAGAAGCTGACACTCAAATGAAAGTGACAAATAATCAACTAATCTCACATAATCTCAGTTTGCTGCTCAACTTCAAAAATGGAATGAGGGTCAATTTAATGGGTGAAGCAGTCACAGCTTGTCAACTCTTAAAAGTAACTGCCATATTTGTGATGGCAGAGCTGCAAGAACTCCCCCAGCAGTATTGTCTAAGGAAACAAGAACCTGCCAAGCTGGTCATATTTACTGGTGCGCACTGAAACATGGACCAACCTCAGGAGGGACAGAGCTGAGGTGCTTTGTACCCTTGGCCAACAAGATTGATATTTAGGTTCTTTCTCAGAATATATGTAAGGGATGCAAATATATATATAAAAAAACACCCAGCACGCCCCTGCGGGCGGTTTATCCTTCAAGCTTGGATCCTCTACCAGAGGCCTGGGAGCTTGAGGGTCCTGCGCAGTATCTTAGCTGTTCCCAGGACTGCGCTCTTCTGGACAGAGATCTCCGATGTTGTTCCCGGGATCTGCTGGAGCCACTCGCCTATCTTGGGAGTCACCGCACCTAGTGCTCCGATTACCACGGGGACCACCGTTACCTTCACCCTCCACATCCTCTCGAGCTCTTCTCTGAGCCCTTGGTATTTCTCCAGCTTCTCGTGTTCCTTCTTCCTGATATTGCTGTCATTCGGAACCGCTACATCGATCACTACGGCCGTCTTCTTCTGTTTGTCTACCACCACTATGTCCGGTTGGTTAGCCACCACCATTTTGTCCGTCTGTATCTGGAAGTCCCACAGGATCTTAGCTCGGTCATTCTCCACCACCCTTGGGGGCATCTCCCATTTTGACCTCGGGACTTCCAGGTTATACTCCGCACAGATGTTCCTGTACACTATGCCGGCCACTTGGTTATGGCGTTCCATGTATGCCTTGCCTGCTAGCATCTTGCACCCTGCTGTTATGTGCTGGATTGTCTCTGGGGCATCTTTACACAGCCTGCACCTGGGGTCTTGCCTGGTGTGATAGACCCCAGCCTCTATGGATCTTGTGCTCAGAGCTTGTTCTTGTGCTGCCATGATTAGTGCCTCTGTGCTGTCTTTCAGTCCAGCTTTGTCCAGCCACTGGTAGGATTTCTGGATATCAGCCACCTCCTCTATCTGCCGGTGGTACATACCGTGCAGGGCTCTGTCCTTCCATGATGGTTCCTCGTCTCCCTCCTCTTTCTTGGGTTTCTGCTGCCTGAGGTATTCACTGAGCACTCGGTCAGTTGGGGCCATCTTCCCAATGTATTCTTGGATGTTCGTTGTCTCATCCTGGACTGTGGTGCTGACACTCACCAGTCCCCGGCCCCCTTCCTTCCGCTTAGCGTACAGCCTCAGGGTGCTGGACTTGGGGTGAAACCCTCCATGCATGGTAAGGAGCTTTCTTGTCTTTATGTCAGTGGCTTCTATCTCCTCCTTTGGCCAGCCTATTACCCCAGCAGGGTACCTGATCACGGGCAGGGCGTACGTGTTGATGGCCCGGATCTTGTTCTTACCATTCAGCTGACTCCTCAGGACTTGCCTGACCCTCTGCAGGTACTTGGTGGTTGCAGCTTTTCTAGCGGCCTCTTCATGGTTCCCATTCGCCTGCGGGATCCCCAAGTACTTGTAACTGTCCTCTATGTCTGCAATGTTGCCTTCTGGTAGTTCAATCCCCTCAGTTCTGACTACCTTCCCTCTCTTTGTTACCATCCGACTACACTTCTCCAGTCCGAACGACATTCCAATGTCATTGCTGTATAGCCTGGTAGTGTGGATCAGTGAATCGATGTCTCGTTCACTCTTGGCATACAGCTTGATGTCATCCATGTACAGGAGGTGGCTGACAACTGCTCCGTTCCGTAGTCGGTATCCGTAGCCAGTCTTGCTAATGATCTCACTGAGGGGGTTCAGGCCTATGCAGAACAGCAGTGGGGACAGAGCATCTCCTTGGTAGATCCCGCACTTGATGGTGACTTGTGCTATGGGCTTGGAGTTGGCCTCTAGTGTTGTACGCCACATCCCCATTGAGTTCCTGATGAAGGCTCTTAGGGTCCCATTGATCTTGTACAATTCTAGGCATTCCAGTATCCAGCTGTGGGGCATTGAGTCATAGGCCTTCTTGTAATCAATCCAGGCAGTGCACAGGTTGGTCAGTCTGGTCTTGCAGTCTCGGCTGATTGTTCTGTCTACCAGTAGCTGGTGTTTTGCGCCTCTGGTATTCTTGCCAATTCCTTTCTGTGTCAGGCAGGTTATTGGTCGGTAGTTGGAGGGGACCGGTCCCTTCTTGGGGTCCTTGGGGATCAGGACCGTCCAGCCTTCAGTTAGCCATTCCGGGTGTCTCTCGTTAACTAGCAGCTGGTTCATTTGTGCTGCCAGACGCTCGTGGAGTGCAGTTAGCTTCTTCATCCAGTAGGCGTGAACCATGTCGGGCCCTGGTGCTGTCCAACTCTTCATACTGGAGACCCTTTCTTGGATATCTGTGATGGTTACTGGACCCTGTTCAGGGAGGTCGCTGTGGTCTGCCCTCAGATCCTCTAGCCACTGAGCATTGCCGTTATGGGTTGCATCCTTCTCCCATATGCTCTTCCAGTATTGCGCCGTCTCCAGCCTTGGTGGTGCTGTTCTCTTATTATTGTTCCCTTGCCACTGAGAGTACACCTTTGCTGGTTCTGTGGAGAACAGCTGGTTTATTCTCCTGCCTTCTATCTCTCTGGTGTACCTCCTCAAGCGGCTGGCCAAGGCTGTGAGTCTTTGCTTGGCAGTTTCCAAGGCCTCAGGTATGGACAGCTTGCTGTATTTCTTAGGCACCTTATTTGTCGCACCTTGCTGCAACTCCGTTAGTTGGCTAACCTCCCTCCGTGCTACTTTGATCTTGGCCTCTAGCCTCCTTCTCCATGGAGGGTACTGCCCCTTGTCGCTGTTCAACTTGTAGCCAAGCATCTCACTGATCACTGCTGCCGTATTGTAGATCAGCTTGTTAGTGTCGGTAATCGTGGTTGTAGGTATTGCCCGTAGTGCTGCATTAACATCATCTAGCAGACCTTCTGAGGGTACTTCACGTAATCTTGGTAACCGGCTACGGGGGATCCAGGTTTCAAGCTTGGCCATGATCCTATTTTTCAGGTCAGTTCCTCTCACACTCAACGATCCTTCTCCTATCGCACTTGGGGTTATGTACCCAATCTCGGGTGGGGGTGATGATATCTCCCCCCTGACCTGGCGTCCTGACTCCTCCTTGCCGTAGCATTTGTGTTGTACCTCGTCAATCTCTAGCTGTGAGAGCAGTCCCTTCTTTCGAATGTTGGAACACTGAGCCGTCATTGTGGATGTTGGGTATCGAAGAATCCATAGGTCCCTCATCCTATTCATGTAGCCCCTTCCGCCGGGGTTACTTGCGTAGTAGCATTCCAACAACGCCCTGTTTTCGTCCCTTGCCCACCGATGCCTTCTTGTTCCAGTAGCCCACTTTTCGTCAGGGTGCCCTGGTTCCTCAACACCTGACGCGGACCTTGTTGATCCGGGCGACGTCCGAGCCGGCATGCCTTCATATTTATCTGTCTCGCTCATGTCTGCGGTAGGCTTGCTTAGCATAGGGGGTCTAGCCTTAGGACCCTTACTGGATACAGACGCCCCAGGCAGGAATCGAACTTGCGATCCTCTGTTCCAAAGGCGTGTAGTCTAACCACTACGCTATCCAGCTGCATTGGTGGAGAATGCGGGTATATATATATATATATATTTATATATATATATATATATATATATATATTAATGAATGAATGAATAAAAATATTTGTATCTACCAAAATAGTGCAATAAGTAGTTTCTCGGATCCTGCAGGTCTAACAGACCATATGTGAATCTAAAAGTCTTTTTTTAACACGTTCATATTTATGTATTCAGATATGCATCACTTCCGTGCAACTTTAATAGATTTCAATTGATCTTTAATTAACATGAGGTAAGTTAGTTTAGGTTTGAAATAAGATATGCTGTAGTAAAACTGGAGATTGGAAACTCCAAAGTGCAAGGTTGCTACTGTCAAGAAGCAATGCAGAAAGTCCCGGACATATTTTTATTTCAGTTATTTAATCTTTTACCCTACTGAAAGAAATCAGTTTCCTTTACTTATTTCCATTAAATAATAATACAATAAAATTACATGGCTATATTTAATAACAGTTAAAAATAAATTCACCAATTGCTTCTGTTGTAGCTGATTGTGTTTACAGAAATCACATGTTTTCTACGCCTGAAAAAGACAGAGAACTGCTGAATTCTGGAGAGTTTCTTTATACACTTTACACACAATCATGTGATAATATCTCGTAAGTTTTGTTATTGTATTTGCAACAGAAACTGAAAATGAGAAAGAAAAATGCACAGAGATATATGAGCTTGCCGCAGCAAGTTTTTAATGAATGAAAATTGAATGAAAACCTAAGCCAAGGCAGTTTAATTAGATAGAACCTTTAATATAAAGTACACATGTGCCATGACACACCTGAGATACCCTGGCTGACTGGTTATTTGAGATGTTCTAATTAGGTGTTACTTTCTAGCTGACATAAGTGACTAAGCTTTATATTTGCTGCTCAGTCAAGCATTTGAAGTGAAATGTCTGCTGTTTTATTTTGTTTTTTTAACATAGAGCAATTATTCATCACTTTTGTGTTGATGTTTTTCGATTTCCAACAAAACCTTGGCCTAACTTTTCAGTATTGTACAAATAATTTCATAGGTAGAAGAATGCAATAAAATAATAACAATAATAATAACAACAACAACAACAAACAAATAAAAACTAATGCAGTGTCTTTCCACCGTTTTAGGAATCTGTTGTTCTTTGCAAAAAAACAACACAAAGTCAAAACTCTATTGCATTCCAGTCTTGACTTGACAGTATATTTTCTATTATAACATTTGGAGAACAGACACAGTGAAATAGAATATCAAAAACAGTAATACATTGGAACCCCGACTTACGAAATTAATTCGTTCCCGAGGGTCTTTCGTAAGTCGAAAATTTTTGTAAGTCGAAGCACCCATCGCGCGTTTTGTGTGAGGCGATGTTGAACGATATGCTATAGGCTAATTGCTAACTAGAACAACAATATGTTGTTCAAGTGGAACAACGAAGCGCAAGTACGGAAGCCAAGGGGTTGTCACATGATTCGGAAGGCATTGTGGGCATTGTAGGCTCAGCCAATCAGAGCCAGTGGATTTCGTTACTCGGGCATTTTGCCGTAACACGGACAGAAATATTGCCGTTCAGTGCCTTCGTAGCTTGAATTTTTTTGTGAAACGGGGTATTCGTAAGTCGGGGTTCCACTGTAGTTTTATTGGTCAGATGTGTGATGGTAACAGGTTCTATAGTCATGGTGCAGAGGAGCTGAAAGCCCATACACTCAAAGCACTGAGAATAGCATTCCAGTAATCAGCAGGAGAATTGACTGTAGTTTGAACAGGGACTTGAGTGCTGTGCTAAGAGAGAAAAGACGGGTAGTCTGAAAATACTGCTTAGGTGAAAATAGGCAGATGAAGGAACTGTTAATGTGGGGCTAAAAGAAAAATATTGTTGAGGCGATGCCAAGATTTATAAATAAAAGACAGAAGAGATGGGTTTGGGTTTTTTTTTTAATCAAAACTGATGAGTTGAGAATCTTTCTCTGCTGACTTTGAGAGTCGTTTGGCATCTGCATCTTGGTGATCCAAAGACACGCCGTGAGGTCAGACCAGGCAAAGCAATGTTTGGCTTTGTGGCAATAAAAAGCTGTCTGTCACGAGGGTGGAAGTGAAAATCTATTTAATAATGGCAGAATATTTGGGTGGGAAAAGAGACTGACAGTATAATAAATTTGAATTACTACCTCGTGCCTTGTGTGCCTTTACTAATCAGTAAAGCTGTGATTTATATCCATATTCCCACTTTGGTCATTAATGACACCCTCAACTTCATTCCAGTTGAGGAGGATGTCATTTGAAGTGCAGACTGTAAAGTCCCTTGGGGTCAATTTTGAATTTATAATATAGGGTTATATAACTTGCTGCAAAAATATGCATTCTTGAATATGGAAAATATGGATGCCTCATCACCAACCTAACAGCTCAGATGATCTACAGTCACCGCAATTTTAAGCTGCAGTGACTGTAGATCACAATATTGCCTTCTGTTCTTAAGTTACGATGTTGAAAACTGACCAGAGTGATGTAAGTGATTCTGGCCTATGGAAATATGCAGAACTATTATAATTATTATTATAAGTATTCAAATCACAGATAATTATGTAAAGCCACAACAAAGAGTGATATTTATACTAGAGATGGCACGATACCACTTTTTTATGTCCGATACTGATACCGATATCATAAATGTGGATATCTGCCGATACCGATATGAATCCGATATAGTGTTTTTTAATCAACAAAACTGTTTTTTTAAATATCTTGCTGCATTTTGTATAAGTTCATACTCAAGTTTAAAACAACAACTACACTAAAGCTATTCTGTTATACCTGTATGCAAAAAAAAAAATTCATAGTTCAGCAATACTGATCAATCTAATAAACTTAAACCTACACCATCCTCCCTATTCTGGTATTTTAAAGAGTACTTAGCGTAAATATTAAGCAACCTAACTAATAGGGTTCCAACTCCCAGCAACAAAAATAAATAAATAAAAAATAGGGAACCACCCCTCACGCTCCACCTCATGATGCTTAATCGACGTAATCAACCTTAATTTGATGCAGTGTGAAAAAAAATGCACAGAAATCAATTATTTTTCAAGAAATATTAAATAGATTCAACATCTTTCTTCAACAAAATTGCAGACTGCACAGATGGTACCTTCCCAAAGGAAAAAGTACTATAGCTTACTAGGGTATATTAGACTTAATAGTTACTATATACAGTAATTGACTTCTATTCATTTTACATCAAATTAAAACTTTGGGTGTCAGATAATTATTTATTAAAAGCTAGACATTTTAAATGAGAATAAGAAAGAAAAGTATGTCTTTGTGCCCCCTTCTCCCTGTTAATGCCCTATCGGCCCCCCTGGCTAAACTTTGCTAGATCCGCCCCTGCACAGTTACCAGCTGTCAGCTACGTAGAAAAAGATCCTGGAGTAGAAAGTAATATTAAATAAATTCTAACAACAGCTTATCAAGCTTAAACGTGCTGCTGTTGTTCAGCCGCTGGTTTCGTCTTTCTGGTGCAAAGTGGGCCAAAAGCAAACAAGAGAGACGGACTCCCGACAGAAAAGCCGATCAGCTGATATTTAAGCAGTTTCATGATTGAAGTAGCAGCAAGAAGAGGCAGTCGCTTGTTAAGCTTAACGCAGGAATGCTTTACAAACATTCAGAGATGGATTTACACACTTGCTTTACTTCTCTCCGGGATAACTTTGTCGGAGATGAAATGCCGGGTTGCTAGCGAAGCTCCAAATGCTATCCAGACCACCGACAGGTCCCGCATGCCACAGCCGCTGTATCACGTGATGCATACTGCTCCGACGTGCTAACGTTCTGAGGTGAGTTACGGCGTGTTGCAAGTTTTGTGAGGTTATTTCGTGATATTTAATGGATCGGATTACATTTTTTATTTTTCTCCGATATCCGATCCAGTAATTTAGGTCAGTATCGGACCGATACCGATACGTAATATCGGATCGGTCCATCTCTAATTTATACTACTGAAACAATAAAGGGAATATGAGAAGCTGTCAGTGTGTAAAAATTAGGCTTATCAAATTGTGTATTTTAGTAGTAATTACAAAGTGATCATTCTTCATTTTCAGGTAAAAATTAAGGCAAGTGTTGAAATACCTGTGATCAAGCCTCACTGTGAGAATCAAATCATTGCAGTAATACTAGTGGACAAGGGAAATATTTTGGCTCAGTCTAAACTACGAGACCAAAGACTTCCAGCATCATCACCATATTTAAAGACTTGGATGGATTCATGCTGTGCTCATGTCTCTGTCATTGTTTATCGTACAGCAAAGGTTCTCTCAATGACAACTTATTATTGTTTGGACTCTCTTGTCACTGTCTTCCTCACCTGCTTCATGGTTTTCCTTCATCTTTTGCAGTTACCCTACAGTCCATCCTGCAAGTCCCAGCGAACTGTGGCTGGTCCTAAAAATACCCACCCCTTGACAATGTTCTGAGACACATCCTTCTGCCAGCTACCTGATACATTTGAGTCGACTTTCTAGCTCATCTTTGCCAGTCCCATTTCTTTCTCCTTGAGCTATGTCATACTAACCTGGCTGTGCCAAAACCTAATATGACACTTAGGACCCATAGCTCCTTTCTCAAAGTCATACATTAGAGTCACAGTCAGTGCGGCTTTAATCTACAAGCTCTACTGATGTGAATCAAACAAAATTGTCTTTTTTTTTTCTTTCTCCTTCTCTCACAACCTGTGTCAAACTCGACTTAATTTCTTTTTTAAATCTTTCCAGAAAAAAGTCTTACTTGGATGTTGCAGGAATATTAACGTCTTAAAAGTCAACTTGAAAACTTAACAAATCAGGAGACCTGAAAATGGAGACAATTTCCTCTTAAACAAATGGCATTGGCAGGATATTCCTGTCTTGATACGGTCCCAGGTTTCACGACACATGTAATTTCCTGGATCGACAAATAGCATTGATTTGAGTTGAATTGAAGTCACCATTCAATTGTACTTCTTACAGAATGCAATCAAGCATCACTGGCACTATTGATTTAAAAGAGGTCTTAGTTTGGATGAAAACAATCAGACACTTGTTTCTAAATTCAGTGGGTATATATTTCCTTCCTTGCATGATATTTGGTTTAATAGAGGTTTTGGATATGACTTGTTACAAAAGTATAAAATTTACTGTTGCCACTGAAACTGTTGATGCACTTTCTTTCCAGTCATCCCAGCTTCACTACTCTGTAAGGTTTGATCAGCATAGACTGACCTGGAGTGAGAAAAGGGAAGAAATACAGTAAGTAAAAAAAAATTAATGTGTTTCTATTTTTGCTAATTGAAAAAAAAAACACATCTATTAATGTCATCAGTTCAGACCTACATAGCTTGAAAACGTACAATGTGTGTACATGTGTAGCGGTGTTGTGGGTGTCTGCGTAAAGGGAATGGGATCTAAGGGAAACAATGGTCTTCACTGCTCTTCAGAGGGCTTCTTAATGAACCAAGGCAATCAATGCTAAAGGAGATGGCTTTGATGGATGCCTTTGAGAAAACAATGTGTCGTAGTGACCTCAATCTAAAAGTACCACAAAGAAGAGACCTTCAGGAGTTTGCGACTAGCGTGCAGTTGACCCTTTAGATGAATAAAGGGGAAAAAGTGTGTGGATTTATTCTCATCTCCCTTATAAAAAAGGTAGATTAGTTGACATTTATGTTTTGGAACATATTTATTAATTAACCCAGCTGTGGGATGACAACTGCAATACTAAGATGTGTATCTTTAACAAACATGTTAAGAAAAGTAACAAGGCTTGTTAGTTTCTGTGAAGTAATATCTAATTCACAGTTGTAACTGACACAATTGCACACACACTCACACACACACACACACACAGACACACACACACACACACTCATGGAGTGCATTGTTGGGAGATGTGTTGGCCATCTCCCTTAAAGTCTGGCATTTCACCCTTAGTACTGATATATTACATAAAGTCATTTTATATCCGGCAGTGAAGAGAAGCCTACATTAGATTTCTTGTCATGCTACCCATCTACCATTATGCAACTTTAATGTGAGGCTTACCACAAGTTAATGGACTGCACGCTGTGTCTTGGCAGTTATTTTAGAGTGAACAATACATGTATAATAGGCAGAATTTGACAAGAAACCCAGCTGAAAAATAGAAACATATATAATCACTGGAATTTAGACAAATTTCTTTTGAGGAGTTTTACACTGCAGAAGAGATATAAAAAACTATATGTGATGTATTGCTGAAAAATTGTCAGTTACAACAATTACAATTAACAAATTGTAAAGTGAGAATTTATGGGCAGACACTGCTCAAGCTTTCTTCAGTTCTCCCCTCAAAATAGAAAAAAAAAGTTTTCATGATATTTGTAATCTGGGTTTTCTTCATATGTGTAAGGTTCCACTTGGACCTTAATCGTAATGTTTCACTCAGTCAGATTATAAAATAGTCTGAGTGGATTGTTTAATGTCATATACAGATATGAGTGACTCACTCACTTCCACGAGTACTGTATATATACAGCTTCGAGGGTTCAAAACTGTTCTTTGACTGCAGTGAAGGTAGCAGACCCAAACACAGGACTATACACTATACACTACAGTTAACTCATTCACTGCCAGCCATTGGCAGTGAATGAGTTAAACCCATTGACTCATTCACTGCCATTGACGGCTATAGACGTCAATGGCAGTGAATGAGTTAATTATACAAATCAAACTTTTCATAAGAGTTGTGTGAAGTATAATGTAAAAAAAAAATGGACTAAATAAAATCAGAATCAGACAGAGAGCACAGAAGGAGGAAGACAGTTTGACGATGAACAAAGAAACACAGAACTTTATTTTAAATACTCTTACACACACTGGGAATAATTAGGTTATGTGGACACAGTTGGGAAAAATGAGCACAGGTAAACAGAACCAGACATCATGGGCTGGAAATTACACACACACACACAAAAAAAAAATCAAAATAAAACAGGAAGTAACACACTCAGGCAGAGACGAACACTGGGGAAGAAAAATAAACCAAAACAGGGACTAATTGAAAACAGCAGAACTCTGTTAAGACTAAGCAAATCAGGAACTCAAAAGCATATTAGAGTAATAAGGAAAAAAAAACTCAATCAAGCAATAATGACAATAAAACTAACGGAACTCAAAGACTTTATTCATAGCAGTAGGATTAGTTTGCTGAGTTTGACTAGCTGTCTTAGCAGCGGATCTTTGGTTTCTTCCATGCTATCACATGGTGCAGAATATGGTTACACAACTTAAATTTGTCAGCCACATTCAAGGCCAACATACGGTCACTTATTTTTTACATCAGTTTATCCATCAAAGCATTGCACAACTGTGCCAGTTAGCACAACTGTCTGTACAATTTACCAGACTGAGAGAGAAGAGGGTGCTGCCACCTGCCAGGACTGCATCTTTTGGCAGGACTGCATTTTAACTGGTAACGTCCGCTGTACATTACTAAAACACTATATTTAATAAGGTGATATTTTTAGTGCACAACCAGCATAGGCAGTACTGCTTAACATCTACTTGAGTACTCCTACACTTTTCTAATTGTAAACAGTGTACTTTCAGGAAGTGTGTTCTTGTTATTGTTTTTTATCAATACGAAAATAAATTAATAATTAAAAATATAAAAATATTAATTTTTAAATTTAGAATTGTTATATTTTTATTATAAATATTACAAATATAAAAAAATTATCTAAATCACTGCTACAGATTTTTTTAAATTTAAAAAAAACATTTAAATCTGTTTCTTTTTTACACTCATAGAAACCTTTGATAAAATGTAGGAGTAAATGTTAAAATAACACATGCTCAGTCATGCTTTAAGTGAACTGGCCTGTTGGTTCTCTCAGGAATCTTCTGACAATTTTGATGAACTCATCCGGGGTTTTGTTTTTCTTGGATTGCTAAAAGATCGAATAAAAGTCAAGCTTTTATGTGAGGGAAAATTGACAGTGAGGACTAACAAAAAGCCAAAACACTGAGATGATACTTGAAAAAGGCAAATTTATTTCACAGAAATTATTATTTCCTTATTCCTGGTTCATCTGTGTGATATTCATGCAGTAATTCCTTTTTAATCCTAAAAAGTTTTATATCGTTAGCTTCATAGCATAAGTGCCTAAGTCATTGACTTAGTCAAATGACTTAGGCAATTATGCTATGAAGCTAACGATATGATATATAATATGATACGATTTTTACAATTATACATTTTACCACTCCCCAAACACTTGCTGTGCTGTGTCAGTACCCTGACCTCTCTGTAACATCTATATCAGTCTTATGTAGGCACGCTCCGTAGTTTAATAGCAGAGATGTCAGAATGACTAAATTGCTAAAGAGCTGGGTGGAAAACCACTGCCAAGGGTTTTTAAATATGAAATATCTTGACAATATCATTACACAGCTTTTGAACATAAAGTTGGGGTATCTCTTACAGTAAAAGCCGCAGAGAACATGGCAATACATTTAAAACTGAATTATCTTATACCACTATTACACTGTCCTAAAACTCAACAGATTCTGCAAAATATTCTCCTTAATACCCTGAAGTGAATTTCACGAAATTATAACTTTGTCTGTACTTATAAGGCTCACCTTGGGGGACAATTTCACTGTGAACCCAATGAATTTTCAAAATAAAAGAAAAAAAATGACAAGCATCTTTCCTGGCCTCAGGCTTTGTGGAAACAAGTTAACTCAAACTGGTCTGTTGTAACCAGACTCCAGATGTGGGAAGCAAAGAAGCACAAATAGTTTGTTACTGTACTTAAGTAGAATTTTCAGGTGTCTTTACTTAAGTGGGGTGGCTGTAGCTCAGGTGGCAGAGCAGGTCAGCCACTAATCAGAAGGTCGGTGGTTTGATCCCAGGCTGCCTCCTGGCTGCATGCCAAATATCCTTGGGCAAGATACTAACCCCGTGTTTGCCTACTGGTGGTGGTCAGAGGGCCCGGTGGCGCCAGTGGCTACAATGTAGCTTGCCATCGCCAGTGTGTGAATGATTGAATGTAGTGTGAAGCACTTTGGGGTCCTTAGGGACTAGGAAAGCACTATACAAATGCAGGCCATTTACTATAAGTATCTGGCAACTTTTTATGTTTACTCACTACATTTTAGTACAAATACACATTTTCAAAATATACTTTTCACTTAACACTGTGCACCAACACATGAAAAGCAATCCTAAAAGTGTAAAGTAATCACCAGGAGATACCCAATACATGAAAGACACGAAGGAGGCAAAACCATGATTTATGTATTCTTTATAATGTCGTAATCAGGGGTTAAAATATTTGGGGTTTTGGGGGTTTTTTTGGCGTAACACCAGAATGTTATGCTCATGTTACTTCAGCATGTAGATAGCTACAGAAGAGGAGCGAGAACAAAGGGAGTAACATTTTCTTAAGTAACAGGTCATTTCAAATGCAACATTCCTATCAGCACAAAAAATATCAGCAAACACAAAAACCACTAGTGTGCAGTTTGTGGCACTCTGTGTCTGCTTGCTAAAGCTACAGCTGCTGTATTTCCCAGGGAGAGTAAAGAATGACAGCTAACTTCACTCATGGAGAAAGATGCAAGAAAAACTGGGCATGGGAAGGAGAAGAGAGTTTATATTTAAAGATAAGGACTGCCCAGTGGCATTAAAAAATGAGGTATGTAATGTTCTCATTTTTTACATCAGATATTGAATTTGTACATGATGTGAAGTTATGGTTTTTCATATTGTGAAATATCCTACAAAATAAACTGAGGTATACACTAACTTTTTTAAGGTTGCATGAAATGAATCTGCAGTTTTGCAGTTTAGTGCAGAATAAGCAGGTTAGTTCGCCACACTGTCCTGGATATAAAGTGAATAGCAGCGTGTGACTGGTGCACAATGGCTGTGGTGTTCACAGTTAGAGTGTGGTTCTAAGTATAGCAGAGATGAATTTGAATTTAATCAAATGCTGAAAATTCATTCACTGAATTCCAACTTCATACCAGCTTTATACTGTCTAAGTATAAAGACTTTATAAACAATATATTGTCAGAGTAGGGGATACAAATCTGCCAACACAACTCATGAAACGTCTGCTTATATCTTGTGGTATTCATTTGCGTAAATCCACAAATCTTGGCGCAGTAGCAGCAGGTCAGTTGATCACAGCCTGTATACAAAGAAAATCAACTGGAGCTCAAAAAATAAATTATTGTGAGTTATGATTCTCTTCCCCACACTGAGTCACAGCATTTTAGAGTTCCCCCGGCTGCTGAATCTCACTTTAACTCCTGACTACTCATTACTCGTTTATTCATTTTCTTGTTTAGATGTGGAGGCAGAAAACGGAGATAATGTATTTAAAAAAAAATCTCCTTCTTTGTCTCTGCTCATAACATATTCCAGTTGTATACATTCATTAGAATTATATTTCTTACTTTGAGTACTTTTCAGTTCTTTTTAACTTTTAATTGAGTAAAGGAGTTGAATCAGTACTTCATCTTTTACCAGAGTATTTTAAGCACAGAATGTGTTTTGCCACTTCTGTTGAAAACCCAGCTCTCAACACTAGTGAAGGAAAAGAAAATGATATTTAGTCTTTGCACGATTTATTTAATCAAATCAACAGAAATTCCAGAGTGTACAGCACCCACATTGGAAGCTGCCTGGATTTTTATGGACCTGCTCACAGGCATTTTTGACTATACCTAATATTCATTCCCAAAAACAAAAACAAAAAAATTGATTAACTAATTTGTATTTAAAACTGTTCAAATCCTCAGATCTAGAAATGAAAACCTGCCCCACAGAAAAGGTGACATGCTTAGGGATGTAAGGTTGACTGGCACGATCACCTGTTCTGTTATGATCACTACAGGAAATTATTTGCATTATTAAAGCGCTTTCATCACTTCCATATTATTTTTTTTATCCTACACCAAAAATATATCTGTATTTGTGTCTCATTAATGTTGTTGTTATATATTTCTGTGTTTATGGAATTTAAAAAAAAAAATTCTATTAGCTAACTAAGCCCATGTACATTAAAATGAAACAATAAAAGAAGCACACAAACAAACAAATAAAAAAATACAAAAGAATCGTACCTAAGAATAATCCTGGTATTTTCTTTGTTTAAGCATTAAAAAAAAGTTTATTCTTCAAAGAGAGAAGTGTTTCAGAGTAGACTTAGTCAGAAATTGTGTTCACCAATAAATACCGTGACGCAAGTGTTTGCAATGTCTAGTTTAGTATGCCTTTTGATCTGAAGCAGAAATGAATTTCTTAGATACATGCATTATTTAAATCTATATTTTAAAACTATATGTAATGTAATAATTGTGCATCTTTATCATGAAAATGAGTATTTATAATATTACTCAGAAGGATTGCCATTTGAGCTCTGCTGCCAAATTCATTTCTCATCCATCTAATATTAGCAGTCTGCAGTGGTAAACTTTTTGAGCTGCTCTTGTACATCAGGTTTCAGTTATATTTATGGAGCTAAATGCCAGCACAACACAGTTTATCAAAGTAACCTGTTATGTTTTTTAACAAGCAATAAAACAAAATTTACAGATCAGAAAGGTGAGAATTTCATTGGTTTTACAGCTGTTTGGTCCAATGTGCTTGTGTTTTTTTTTTCAGATCAGATCAGATTATAAACTACTTTGGGTTAACAGTATTCAATTTGAAAGGCACAAGTTGAATGTTTGTGAAAGGCAGAGGAGGGAAGACTGTTGTGTCACTTTAATGAATAAACTTTTTTTTAACATTGTAGTGTGTGGTAAAAAGAATGAGACAAAAAAATCACACTTTGTGTTTTAATTAGAATAGAATAGAATAGAATAGAATTCAACTTTATTGTCATTGCACATGCACAGGTACAGGGCAACAAAATGCAGTTTGCATCCATCCAGAAGTGCTTTAGTGATATAGATATATTAGAATATATAATCACAAAAACTGTGAATTAATGTGAAAAACTATGAATTAATCAGGTTTTACAATAAGAGATTTAGTAGACATATCTTTAAATGAATAATATTAGAAGGTCTACAAAATGTGTTTTATTGTTTTCTCCTTTTTTGTGTTTATTATTAAATACTGCAGCTGTTGTGTAGCACTGATATACAAACATTATCACTAGATTTTCTGGAGGCGTCATCAGTGTAGTACTTTGATACCACCAAAATTAACAATCAGCACAAAAAAGGGAAAGAAAACAAGTCATGAACAGTTTCTACATTGAATTTATTTTTAGGAATAAACTTACCACACTGAGAAAGACAAGTAGCATCTCGCCTGGTTTTCTGCCCTATTAGTTGAGCATTCTCAATTTCTGACGGACAGTGTCAGGGCCATGTGGAGGTGGAATTTCACCAACTGACAGTTTCCTACGTTTAACTTTGACACAGTTTTTAATGTTATCTGGAATCATCTATAAAGATAGATCCAGTCTGTAATATACTGGCCCACAGCCCTGCCATTGTGTAAGCTTGCATTAAATGTATTATTGCAAGAATGCAAGACACTGTACTGTTCCTGTATTGCACTGTTGATATTTTCCGTGCTGTTCATATGCTGTCGAAAAAGAACACTGTCGGTACTCAGCTCAGTGCTTGATGTAAATGTATCATTTGAAAGATTGTGTGCTTTGAAGTGGTCACAGTGCTCATTGCTGATTGAACTTTCCACCCCAAACAACTAGTATGCTACTTGCATATCAAAATTCTGGTTTTGATAAATAAATACCAATGGAAAAAATACATTTTTTGTGACATCATATTTTTATCCATATGCCACTAGCAGCGCATTCCACTTGTGTGAAGTGTTTGTGTAGTACAGGGGTGGTGGAAACCACTTGATCTCCATTTATTTGTAGTGTGCAGTCTTCAAGCATGGATGGGAACACATTGCAGCTGCACAGCTACTGGCAAATAATTTAAGATGGCATGCTCTGCAACTGTTACTTGTACAAGTATTTCTAAAATGTAGCAAAGGCATACAGTGTGGTGGTAGTATGTGTGACGCTACTGTTTGGTCATTAAAAGTTCTTTCAACATAAGGGTACATATTATATAGCAAGGGAAGCATCAAAATATGGCTCAAAAGGATGTAACAAAAGTGGGAGAACACAGGAGTAAATATTTCAGTTGTGCAAGCTGAAATATGCATTGCAGTAGTGCGTGCTCTGTTAGCACATCTATGTGTTTGTATGTTGCAGCGTACACATGCTGAATGAGTGTAAGATTGTAAAAACATCAGAGGACAGCATTGTGGAAAATTCTCTCCTTATATTTTTTTTAATATTTTGCACTTATTTATTGAAACCTGCAAACATTATAATACAGAATATAAGGCAACTAACAAGCCTGAAAGTCAATGATTGATAAATGATTTTTTTTTTTTTTTTAAATGTCATTATTTAGTATGACCAACTTCCCTCTAAGGTCTGTCGGCTAGTACTAATAACGTTGCTCCACTCTTGTTAGCCTTACAAAATACATCAGCTAAGTGTCTGTGATGTTGCACATCTAATACAGTTTTGTTTCTTTAATTGCAAAGCTTAAAATCACCTTTTCAGAAGCCCGGTCTCTATTCTCCACATGGTCTTTTATTTTGAAAGTTGAATGCATTTTCTGTTCCTGTGTCTGATTTCTGTCTTACGCAAGCTTTCTTGGCATTTTTTTTTTAGGTACATTCAAAGCTCTTCTTTGGATTTTGACTGCTTTTTGTTCTGTTGTCATTCAAGATGAGCCCGCTATCCTCAGTCAAAGCTCTGGGGAGGCCAATCCATGACTGATCACTGAAGTGTCAAAAGATACCATTTAAAATTGTTACTCAGCTAACTTGTCCATTATGTGTAGACACGTCACTGGTTCACCCACTGGTTCATTCATTCATAGGTCAGTGTTAAATAGCTTAAAAAACAAACAAAATTACAATGTATTAATTTTCTCCTGCTTAACTAAGGCCAGGTTGCAGAGATGCCCATAACTCCCTCTCCTGAGCTAAATCCTCCAACTCATCTGAAGGATTCCCAGGACAACAAGGAAGAGCTGTCCAACATGTCCTGGGTCTAACCTGGGGCTTCCAAGACATGTCTGACAGGAAAAGCTCTATTCTAACCAGTCCAATGCAAGCTGGAAGCAAGCTCCTGGTGAAGCCAGTAAAACCACATCATCTGCAAAAGGCACTAAATAAAAACAAAAACAATAACAACAATAAAAAACCACAAAAGAGGCTATTTGCCATTCAGGAGAGGGGCTGCAGTAGGAGTTTAAAAAAAAACCTTTTGATCCTCCTCAAAGATACAATAAAATGACAGCCAGAAAGCAAAGAATCAAACTTCAGCACATGCTTGTTATAAATGGCCAAGAGCCTGTCTTGACAACACCCTGAGATTTTTCTGACAGTTTTTACCAAAAATCCTAACCGATCTTTGTTTTTCGAAGTCATATTACTTGAAAGAAAAGGACAAAACATTCAATAAATTCAATAAATCTTCTCAGTTCTCAGCCCAGCCTGCTTAAGTTGCAACTCTAACCTGGGCCTAATATTGGACAATCACAATCAGTGGTTACATAAAATTGGTCATCACCTCTCTAAGTTAACCCACGGTTTCCACTGTGACCTCCTTATAGGTCTCATTTGCCTATGAGTTTTCAAGGTACTTATAGCTATCCTCAGTAATTGTGATGCTGCCTTCTGGTTGTGCAGTCCCCTCTGTTGTGACAATGTTCCATCTCTTTGTCCAACAACACTTCTTCAGTCCAAATAACATACAAACATAGTCAATATGGCATCTCTCCTTCCCCATAGCATTTATGCCTAGCATACCACAGCATCATCACTTTCTAGTTGCAATGCCAATTGCTTCTTACCAATGTTGGAACACTGAACTGTTTGTTTTGATGTTAGTAGGTCCGACATCCTCTTCATCCTGTTCATCTTCATGTTCAGTACACTATGTCACTGTGTATATATATATATATATATATATATATATATATTAGGGGTGCAACGATATTCGTATCGATATTGAACCGTTCGATACAGTGCTTTCGGTTCGGTACGCATATGTATCGAACAATACAACATTTGTAATTTATTTTATCAATTTTCCTTCTGACGATGCTGTCTGTGTTGAGCGCTCAGTGAATCTGTGTTCGACTACTCCGCCTAGGCTGCACTGTCCAGCGCAGATCCACTGAGCGCTCAACACAGACAGCATAGTCAGAAGGAAGAGTGCAGGGCACCTCCCCCACCCTCATTCAGATCTGGCGTTTGGAATTATTTTGGTTTTCATGTGACATATGACCCTGAAGGTAAGCGAGTCATGGACTAAAGTAAAACAGTATGTTGGATGTGCCACGCAATGCTCAATTACATTGGTGTGAACTAGTGTGCTAGCGCAGTTAGCTCGTTAACGTGTTGGCCGTCTAGCCCCATGCACGGGGCGATCGGCGGTAGCTCGTTAACGGAGATTTGCCGTGTTGTGGCGTTAAGGTCATTTCAACGAGATTAACCTGAAAGCACTAGTGGGAACACGACGAATATGACTGCACATTTACGCCGACATCATCCTAGTGCAAAGACAAGTGGAAGCAGACAAAAAAAGCAAGCATGCTACTAACTTTAGCCGAGTCATTTAGACAGCTGTTAGCACATGATTCTCCTTATGCTGCTGAGAATATAGCCCAGAAGAAGCGGATAGTATAGCTTTTATTTTGGAAAGAGCCATCTCTCTGTAATAAACTCTCTTTTCCAAAGATGAGTGATTCCTCAATCAGATACAGGGCTTGCAATATCGCTAGCCCGACGTCCCGGAGCTAGCGATTTTTTCAGTCGGGCTACCAAAATCTATCTCTGCCCTGCCCGTCGGGCTATTGTACGAAAAATATATGTCAATGCTTTTGCATTCTTTCAGAAATGTAGCTGGGTAATTATGTCATTGGCATCGGTGAGCCACTGTCAATATGTGACATATTGAAGTCGCGTTTGAATTTGCGCTCGTTTTTTTGCTTTCACTTTGCAATCGTGCGAACTGTGTATAGAGAGCGACAGTACTGATCTGTGAGTGATGATAATTTGTGCACCAATTCCTCTGACATCGTCTTATTAATCGTTAGCTTACTATGCAAACATGACAAGTGAAATCTCCCGCAGCAAGCTTAAACATGTGAGAGGTTGATCGCGCAGAGAATCGCTGAGCTTATGTGAGTGAGTGTGTAAAAGCATTTCAGTTCTGCTGAGCCAAATAAGACAGGTCAGGGTGAAGAAGTGACAGCCAAAGAAAAGCTTACCACAAAACGGAGAAGTTATGACAAATCAGACTATAAGGCAAAAAGAAAGTGCAGCTTTATGGTTTCATGGACAAAATAATTTCTGTGGCTGCAATATGACGAGCTAAATAACCAGGGCTGCACATAAGTGGTCCGCAGGTGCGCATTCGCTGTCAAAATAAAAAACACGCACAAGGGTTAGGGTTAAATTTAAAAACTGTACTTTTGAGTTAAAATATATATTTATAATTTTAATAAATGACAAATTAAAAAGGCATGAACATTTTTTGTATCGAAAAAATATCGAACCGTGACACCAAAGTATCGAACCGAACCGTGAATTTTGTGTATCGTTGCACCCCTAATATATATATATATATTTATTTTATGTTTCTTTTGTCTTGAGGACATCAGTAATTCCTATAATAATAATAATAATAACGAAAATTGCTTGCTCCAAATCTGCCATGCGTGGCACCTTCAGAAGACAAATAATCACTAGAGCCATGCTAACCAGCCATCACTCTTTTGATGAGAGGTGCATGGGTCTCTTTCATCTATGTCACACTGTCAGAATTAGTCCACAGAGTGGTTATTAATTTCTGTGCTGTATCCTGTGCCCTTGTTTGTTTGAGAAAGACAAGGATCGCCTGCATGCATGTCTCCAGCTTCCCTCATTTCTCTGTTGTGCTCCCCCTTTTTTATTGTGCCCTCTTCAATATCACCCAGCCATTATTCTCCAGGCCCTCATCCAATCCTCATTCCTGAGATGTTGTGGTGTCGGTGACACCATCAGCCATGTGCAAAGGGTCATTAGCACAGCTGTCATTAAATAAATGAAATCAATCCCAAAAACAGCTGGCTCCTGGGGAGGGTGAGGGATTTGGGAATATATGGGAGGATTCAGGCAGAAAATACTGATTGTGAATTCTGTGTGTTTGTATAATGTATATGCATTATCTGTTAATGTCTCCATGTGTGTGTGTATGGCTGGTTGATTGTGGCCGGCTTCATATCACGAGCTTTAGATTGCTCTCAATCTTTGCCACAGTAATTATGATGTAAGTGGAACAACAGCGTGAGGTGTGTGTGTGGTAATTAACCCCAGGCATCTGAGAAATGAGTCTAATGAGAAGAGCAGGACGTTGAATCTGTTCAATCAATCCTTCCTCTCTTTCCCTCTTCTCTGGAGCATTTAAATGTATCAGTGACCTTGTAATGGTTTACTGCGACATACATTTGAACCCATTTAGCACATCACTATCTCTTCATTTATTTTTCTTTGCCGTTTCGGTCATATTGAAGGAGACTCAAGGAGTCCTGCTTGACTTTGTGTTGTGAGAGTTTAATCCTATGGCGCTTGAAAAATTCATCAATGTGGTCAGTCAGTGGAGCACATCTCAACGTCAAATTAGTACAACAAACTAATGAAGCTTTAAAAATGCTGTTCAATGATTTACATAAAAATGGAATATTAATTTAAAAACTAAATTTCAAAAATATGAGGGTAATAGAGTGAAACGTACATTAGGGGCCATTGAATGAATGTCATTACAGAAATAGTATTACCATCTCAACTAAATGAGAATACATATTTTGTCAGTTTTATTGCCTTGAATCAGTGACAATCTTCAATGTAATTAACAAAAAATTATATTAATTACACTGTTATTTTAGGCAATCAATCTGGTATCTGAAGCAATTTGAAATAACTGAATAAAGGAATGCAGTTTATCAAAATGTGTAGTTTTTTATTTGTTTCTTATTCATTTTGCAAAAAAACTATTTTCTTAAAGAATTCTATTCTGTCCTTGGATCACTTATACAATCTTAATAAACTAGGTTTTTTTTTAATGTGATTTTATAATATATAGACATAGGCATAGACATGTTTCATAACCACAATTTAATATTGCTAATATTATTGTCACTGATTAATGCTAATAAGATAGCTGATCAAATAGTTATTTTACCCTAACAAAGACATTATAATTATTGATCATTATTAATAATTTCATTTATATGTATTGCTTTTTGTAAGAAAAGAGTTACTTTACATTATAATATAGTAATAATATAGTTAATAATATTATAATATAATGTGTCGTATCACAGGTGATAACAGAAACAGAAATGTTTACACTGAGCACAGCATCAAATACTGCTGCTTACACATAGTTACTGACGTCTCAGAGACGGTTTCCTTTAACATCAGTTCTGTGATGCACATGTGGTGGCTATAGTACTACAGGTCTCACTCCCTGAAAACTGACCTGAAAACTTTTCCTAACCAGCTTGTATTTTGAACTTGGTCATCATCCACCTGGCAGCTGAACTAAACTAAGCCCTAAACTCACTCACATGTTGGGTGTGATGCTACTAGCTTAGGTAGTATATCTACTTCTCTAACTATTCTTGGCATAAGTCCTTATTTACACTGCTAAAAGTATCTTCGGGGATACAGCATTCATAACTTCTGAATGTTGCGCATATGCACCAGCATGTCAAACCAAAATAAAACCTAGCCCAAATCTAATTCAGGTGAGATGGAGTCAGCTTTCACGCAGAATAATGTTGAATCTGATCTTACCCCTCTATTTGTCAAAGGAAATTTAGCTGAAGAACATGCCTTCACTGAAGAGAAATCTGAAATACTGTAAATAATATAATAAACATAAAATAGGTAATGAAATAAAAAACAAACAAACAAAAACAGACAAAGAATTTCAGATAATTTAATTATGAGATCCAACATTCACTCAGTTTTAATTCTGCTTACAGCATTCTTGTTTTTGGTCTTTAATAACTCCTCAGCAAAATATCTGATGCCAGCTGCCAGAAATACAATATATGGACAAAACTACTGGCCCAAGAAATCTCTTAATCTTTGAATTCAGGTGTCTTCAGTCCCATTGAGCAGGTTTGTAAAATCAAACATCTACTCATGAAGTCTGCCTGCACCCACATCTCTGAAGTGGCAGGCCACGTGACATTTCAGAGTGTATATTGTGCAAAGTCTGGTTACTCAATAGCTCCTTTACACCCCATAATTTTCAGTTGTATTTGTTATTAATACTTAAGATGTAATATTAACATCAGCACAACTATGTATCAGGAGCTTCATGGCATGGATTAATCTGTAGGTGGCCCAGTAGTTGTCCATATCTCCCACTTTTGACTTTTCCTGAGTTAGGTAATAATTACAAGGAGGTTCGTCACTACAGCTTACAGTTTTACTCACAAGTAGTAACACGATCCAGTTTTGATAGAAAAATATTTAATATATTTAACATTCTGTTTTTTTAAATTGTCTAACAGTCCCTCTGCGAGCTGTTAAGGTAGTGAGAGCAGAAAAAGTAGAACAGAAAATGTCTTTATGAATGTATAAATGCAAATTGTTTTTCCCAAATGAAAACACGAAAAACAAGAATCTTAACATCACAAGTGTTTACAACAGGTCTTCCATATATTAATTACCCCAGGAGGTGGGCTTTGCATTGCCAAATGACACCACCGATTCCCTCCTAAGGGTGGAGCTGACAGATGAAGGAATGATTAAGATGGAAATATCTTGCTGTCGCTATTCTCTGTTGTTGAGGATCATCACTGGTGACAGGCAGGGTTGTTCCACACTCACACAACTTGAAACAGTTGCCACAGGCTATGCACACCTCATCAGTCTTAACCTGTCCAAATCAGTTTCAGCATCAAACTAGTTAAGATCAGGCAAATGCTTCACTGCAAAGATGGAAAATATGTTTTAACATTGGAACTGTTGATGTGAAAATCTCAGTTGTGAATGTTTTAGCTTGGGGGGGAAATTGTAAAGTTGCTTTTGCCTATAAGCGTCTACTCTTATTCTTTAGCTGAATATTTTAAAAGGTCTCTAGCCTTTCTTTTGTTTTATTTTAGAAGCTCCAATAGTGCTTTTAAAAAAAGGAGCTGGGACAGTTTGAGACATTACCTGTGCCATTCTCTACAGTCACTGACAACAAAACAAATCTTCTACAAGCCATTCAGATTTTTTTCTAGCCAATCAGCTCTAATGCAATCCTTCTTCAGCATAAATAGAAGTGGTAAAGAGACTGTTTTCCAAACTGACAGCCAAAATGTCCAACTCCAATAGGTGGTAACTGAAAGTGAACAACTTAAAACATCCATTGAAGGGAAACACCCAGGATGCCCAGCTTAACTAAACTTAATAACAGTAATCACACTAAATATTCACACCATGGTGATTTATTAGCTTGTTAAGTCAACCCAGGTTTTCCAAAATAGCAGTAATAGCAATAGTGTTGCCCTAGGAAGACCAATTACTGAGCTGCATATTTATCATAAGAATAACACATTCATTAAAATGAATGAGTCAAAAAATATAATCTGCATGTGCTGCAGCCAAAGCTATAAAAGAAAGGTGGCAATGAAGCATGAGTTATGTGAATGAATAAATTAATAGGCTTATCAATATCAGAATGACTTAAATTTTGTAATCATGCCTGAAACATAAGGGAGAGAAGATTTCAGGTATATAATTTAATTACTTATTTATACTTATTGATGATTTTTTTTCTTTGTTCCTTATGCTTTAATCTGTTATAAAGAATTTTTATGCATCTGATTTTTTTTGTCTTTTAAAGACCATGGTCTACGCCATAGCTTTTTTCTTGAACTGCATTAACATTTCCTGAAGTGTCATGTCTGGTTGAAACTTCTCTTCTGTTAGTTATCAATGTACATATATCTTCTGCTGGCATATCAGCTTGACACATCTACTTCATAGTCTGCCATTATATTCTCACTACAGCTGCTTCTGCTAATGCTAACCCCAAAATGTGACAGGTGTGAGGACAAGACATCAATTGCTCTGTTATTGGCTGCAAGTGTGAGTACAGGTGCCTCTTTGGACACTTTGTATCAGAGAACCTGGAGATCAATTGAATAACTTTTGTGATTTTCACACAGCAATAGTAAAATTCCTTACAGTGTGCAAATAACAGTAAAGTTAAAAGAGGTTTGTAATGTCTGTGAAAAAAACCGTGATCATGTTGAAGGTATATTAGTCCGGGCAAATTTTGACTTGTAAAACATTTGATAGAGTAGCTTATTATCTTTAAATTATATTTTCCTTTATTTTTTAACTCTTAATGACCTATTACATTTTTTTCAGTCTCACTGTACTTAAATATAACAGATTGTAGCCAATTACCTGAATTGTTCTTCTCAAAAGTTTACTGTTTTAAAGAGTTGGTAGTGTTAACTATTCATTTTTTTGGATTTCAAAACCACATGATTTTTCTTGGTCCTGTATGTTTATATTTGGTCAAGCATGTTAGGCACAATAAAGGATTAACACTAATGTTCAAATAAAAATCCTCCTGGAGAGCATCTTAGTGCAACAGTACAAAAATTATATTCCCCACATTTTGCATCACAAAGCATCCCTTGGCAGTTTAGTTTCAATGTTTTTAGCACAGCTAAGGGAGGATTAAATGCACTCTCATCCTGAACTACTCATATGTTTTCCAGTATTTGAGTTCCTCATTGAATATTAATTGTAGTAGTGTTGGTATCTAAAAAATGCAATTGTCTTGATAGTTACAGCATAAGTAAAAGATCAACATTTTATCATAGCGTGACAGTGTGAGTGAAAATTAACTTTCCCGTTTCTTTTTTCTTTTATCCTACATAAGATTTCTTCTTATTTCTGGAGTTCAAGGGTTTTTGCAAAGTTTCCAAACAGTATGTGCAAAGTCTCATACTTTTTGCATCTAAATTTAAAAAAAAAAAACAAAGATTTTGCAAAACTCTAAATAGTGCAGCATCAAAATACGGTTTCATCTAATGTGGACTTGTTAGGCACAGTGAGTACCATGTGCTCTAAACACACAAACATGCACACCCTCAGCCAATTTTCTGTCAGAACGTCCTGGAATTTTGAGGAATGATTTAAAGAAAAATGACTGGAAACCGTTCTAGGGATTGGCATCCTGTAATGACTTTATAGCTTTTTGAAGCCCTTTTCTCAAACAGAGACAAACACTGCAAGTGATTATATGATAATGCAACAACTGAAAATTAGATTTAGAAATTATCATGTTATCTTGATGAAAGTGGAGAAGACAGTGTTTTCTTGTGTGTCATTAATTGTCAGCTGGGATCGCTGCAGAACTTTAAACCAGGATGGAGAATTGGCCTTAATCCAGGACTGGACTGGACCAAATAGATGGGAATTGTTGAGATTTTAAGTGTACTCCTCTAGTACTCTACTGCTTATAAACTTGGTACTTTATCATCACTTTTATAAGATATTTTTATTTATTTAACTTGTAACTTGGTCATACAATAACACATGGTAACATAGAACCAGACACCATGTATTCCTTTGAACATTTTTTGTTATTTTAATTTTACTGCTATTCTGCCATGAAAAGCAGTCTTTTACACATGGCATACATAGCACAGTATCTGAAGGATTCAAACACAAATTTTTACCTTAAAAAAGCTGGACTGAAATATTTTACCTAAACCACAGATTCTTCTTTTGCTCTGGTATTATTTAAAAAGAAGTCGACAAAGTCATTGAAGTCCAGCTCCAAGATAGTTCTGACTGAGTGGTCAACCATGCATCTTTCTGGAATCCTGAGTTTCTTCCAAGAAACACTGCTCTCCTTGACAATTAAAGCCGACTTCCCTCTTTGCCCAGTCTGGTAGTGCTAGCAGTCCTGCTCCAACTATCATTACCTTAAAAAAAATGCGTCTGTGATGCTGCATTTCTAACACAGGTTTGTTCTTTGCACAGCTTTAAATCACCTTTGCAGAAGCACAGCATATAGTCTACACAGTGTCTATCATTTTGAAAACTGAATGCATTTTCTTTTGGCCTTGCTTACCTACATACTGTGCAAACATCTTGTGTCACCAGTCATTTCTTTGTATTTTGCTAGAGAAAAAATAAATGTAGCAATACACTAGGAAAGGGAAAAAATGTGTTTGCACATTTATTATGAGCTTGAAAGTCCATATTTGGTATGACCATTTTTATCCTTCTGTATGGCCTGAACTGTCTGATGCAAGCTTTCTTGAAGGACATTCTAATGCTCTTCTGCAAGTAGGCTGCCTTTTGTTCTGTTGCTTGTCAAGATGATCCTACACTGTTTTGCAACTTAAAGTGTACTACTGTCTGTTTTCCTTTTCAGGTATGCTTTTATTGCACTTGCAGGATTATTATCATGCTATTGCCAATCAGATGCTTTCCAGATGGTATTGGATAGTAGTTTTCTGTGTTCATAATTCCATCAATTTTGACAAGCTATCTGGTGTGTTCGCTAGGCTTTGGAAACCTCTTTCTTTGTAAAACCCACCTGCTTTGTAACTGCTTCCTCCTCCATGCTACTGTCTCAGTTTCTTTTCTGAGTTTGTTACAGCTTTCTGTTGTCTGTACTCTGTCTGTATAATTGAAGTAAAAATGTAGTTTACATAACAACAGCCATGCAAATTTAGCAGAATGTTTTCTACTAGATTCTTATTGTACTGACACCATTAGTTGTCAGTTCAACACTGCTCACCTTCAACTATGGTTTCCTGGCAGGTCACATCAAACATGTGTAAGATTAATTGGTGTTTTCTTTGTAACAAAGCTGACATTCAAAGATGACGATGTCCATGGCTTAGACGACAAAACAATCTCTCACATCAAGTATTTCTTTCTTTTATTCACTACTGCAGTGTTTTCCTAACCATACCCGTGAGGACAGTTATGCAAAACTATAGTAAGTCATTTTTGGACAAGCAACAGGCTGAACAGTGTTGCCAAAGCTTTAACATCAACCATATTATAAATGTTTAATGCCATGAATGGATGGAAAACATATAAAAAAAAATGCTAAACCTATGCAGAACAAATCAAAATGCAACATAATACAAGAGCCAATGGCCAAAAAAGTTAATCTGATAGACTATATCAGTATATCTTTACACATGGTTGTATTTTTAGAAATTCTGCTTTATTTCTTACCTCTCACATTACTCTGCATGCCCTACGAGTCAATTTGTATTTTGTCTTTGAGCTTTTACTATCACTTGTCAACCTTTCATAGCTCATGCAAGGCCACAAGGGTGGCCTATACCACTGGTAGCTTACGTCGTCAACAGCACATAGAAGGACATATCTAAATACGTTAAATAACTCCAAGCCTATGCGCTTCATATCATTGTTTATCTTGTGTTATCTTTGTGACTTTTGCTTACCATGAGTAATGCATGAGTCACTCTCTTTGAACCTGATCATCATGACCCACTTTTAGAGTCAAAATCAGCCTTTGTTGTATGTTACAAGGCTGATAGTGTTAGCTTGAACGGTGCTTTTTGATGTAATTTCAAAAAGCACTGAGTTATCCCAACAAATAAAACTTTTACATTTGACTGTATACTGTATACCTGCTTATACTTCTTTGGGCATCACGCTTCTTGAATAATGCCACTTGTGTGGTATTTGACAGACATCTTAGCAATTTAAACTGTGCTCTTAATTTATTACATTAACCCCATTTTAACTACTTGTCTAAAACGAATGTCAGAAACTATTGTGAATCCAAAGGCTTCCTCTTCCTGCTTTTAAAGGATTGAAGTTTTGAACACAGCCAGCCACATTTTGTGGCTGTTGCATCTATTTACTGCCAGCAGACTTAATGACACATTTATAGATGCAATCTTGTGCAACAGCCAAGAAAGGAAACTCTAGCTTTGTTGTTTAGATAATATTTTCTGTTGACTTGCCAGAGACATGTTGATTCAGTTGTGGGGTAAAACATTAATCTTTAGAGGAAGTGATGGTGGAAGTGATGGTTAAAATACAACATTTGATCAAAATCAACCATCTGTAAATTCAAGAGACACTGTGGGTTTATCTAACACCGTGGCTTCACAAATAATACTTACAATTACAGAACTTATTATGATTCAAAAGGAACAAGGCATAAGCTCAATGATGAAAACGTCCAGTCTGTTCATTAAAAGCTCGTTTACTTCCAAAAGAAAATGAGCTGGATCATTCAAGGTCTGCTAAGCAATTCAGAGACAGAGCAAAGAAGACAGAACATTCAGCCCTTTGCAGAGAGGTCTTTATTAATATTTTAATTAAGAGAAAAATACACCCTTGAAATCTCCCACACTCTAAGATACCGCGTGTTTGCATTCCAGAAGTATTTCGTGAATTAATGAATCTAATTAACAATTTTGATGTAGCAACTCAAAACTAAACCTGAGAGGATAAACATATCATCGCTCAGATGAGATTTAGTAGATCTAAAAATGTAAGGTGACACCAAGTTAATGAGAGTTACCAAAAAGTTATTGTTGAACTAGGGTGACTGTGTTGGAGTTGATTTGAGAATGCTTTGATCCATCACCCAGTGCTAAGGATACAACCTTGCCAACTGATGTTTCAATAGACTTTGGTCTCTGTACAGATCTTTTTTTCATACCATGAAACTTTTAATTATGCTTCTTTCACCTGTTACGATATTAGATCAGACCTTTAACTCTCTGTAAATTATGTTTCTATTTTATTTATTTCATCCTCTCTTCTTAATTTAAATTGATGCCATGTCATAACTTTACATTTTTTAACGTTCCTTAAAGGAAAATTTTCAATATTATTTTATGTACCTGAATATGAGTCTGTTGATATATGACTTTGTGGTTTGAATTTTCTTCACTTTTACAACAGAGAACTAGGTTTGACTCATAGATGTCACATTTTTTCACACGTTTTAGGTTTTTAGCTGTTATTAATTAAAAAGAAATGTTCTTCTGACCTGACATGACTATTTTGCAAATTATCACTAGTCCTTTTAGGGCTAAAGTTCATTCCAAATTGAAACAAAGAATTAGATTTGTCGTATAAAACTTTTCTGTTTTTGATTGGTTGCCCAAATCAAAAGATCCCACAGGAGATTTTAAACTGACGTTAGCACTTCTGGCCAACACCAAATGTAGGGATATCACAAAGTGCCCTGAGGCTGATCTCTCATGTTATTTATTAATTTTAGGTTGTTTTTTTTTTTTAATCTAAACTGATAAACTTTCCATACCACATTTATAAAGGGCTCTATATTTACATTTTAAGAAGAGTGATTTTCTGTATAAATGAGCCTTAGTCATTTTTACTGTCATTTCCTGAATCTGCTTCTTGATCTTTTTGATTATTCCATTCCAGTCCCGTGTAAAACAAAAGGGATCTACTTTGCCTTTAAGGAGAGAAGAGGATCCCACTTCTTAAACATATATTTTTTGTGAATGGGTTGAGTAGCAAAATAGATGCTTTGTCTAGTACACAAGGCATCCACACAAAAAGACCAATGGCTTTCTTGTGGTTCCTACAATTTAAAATGTATTTAAAATTAGAATGGGAGGCAGAGGTATGAGCTTTCAGTGCTTTCTTCAGTAGAACGAGCTCCCAGTTTGGGTTTGGGAGACAGACACTCTCTCTTTTCTGTCTATTATTGTAGGTTCTTTACCTTACAATATAAGGCACATTGAGGCAAGTGCTGTGTGTTGCTATATAAATAAAATTGAATGGAATCGAACTGAACTGAATTGAAACATGGAATTGCAACAATTGGTTTCGGTGCTTTCAACTTTTATTCTGAAAGTAAACTTTCTTCATTTCTGGTTTGACTCACACTTGATAGACTTGTTCTACCATTTAGGTACACTCAAAAAAATGAAACGTTGACTTTAATTAAAATTATTTTGTCAACAGGTTCCACGAAATTGAATTATGTTAGTTTAAAGCAAAAATCTTTAGTTCATCTAATTTAAAAAAACTACTTAAGATTAACAAGACATATTTAAGACTAACTAAATCAAGTTATGTTGTATGAACATAGATGATATATTTTCAGGTTAGATAGTTTAGATTAGTTACTTCAACACATTTCTTATTTGTGGCAGTAAAATGTTAAATTTAAGTTAGATTAATTCAAATATTATATTTTCAGCCACCTTGTGCTTTATTAATTAGTTTTACATAAATCTATTTTGTCAACAGGTTCCACACAAATGAATTAAGTACATCCAACTTATTTTTTAAAATTTATTTTATTGCCAACACATTCAGTGAGCATTTGTGTAAACCCAGTCCAAAATAAAACACAACAGCTCATTAGGGTTAATAATTAACAGTATGTAGACAGATGCAACATCAAGACTTTAAATTAAATGTCTGTATCTACCAGAAATAGAAGAAAAAAAAAAAAAACGCATTGAAGATCACATAACACATTGATAAGATGACACTTGAGTTATGCACATGTGATGCTAGTAAGGTCTGTGAGTGTTTTTTTCTTTTAGTGTCTAAAATGGATAGCAAAGTTGCTATTTGCAATGATTGCTTAGGGTCAGTCCAGTAACACAATGCCAATGAAGTGCTTTCCTTTAACAATGCAAAGTGAAGTGTCCACCTCAACAGCCACAATTAAAAAAAAAAAAAAAAGTAACAACAACAACAATAATAATAATAATAATAATAATAATAATAATAATAAATAGTCCACTGATATTAGCAATCAAAGAAAATTACATCACCATCCCAAATAAAACTTTAACAAAACATGCCAACATTATGGTCTAACAATAAAACAGCTTGTCAGCGTTCAGTTTTTTTGCAACAGCACAGCAGTAACCATTTAACACTCGCCACTGTCAACATTTATTTTACCAGTGTTTGGGCAAAAAACTTCAGATGTAAACATTTTAACATGGAAACAATTGTTCGTCTTTAAAAGTCCACAAAATATACATTCATCCTGCATTCCCAACTTGGATGATCTGATATCCTCGTGTTGGTGTTGTTCCCAGACCATCATGAAAATGTTGTTCCAGGTTCAACATTGCAAGTGACCAATCACATTGTTGTGACGTTATTCTATTCCAAGCCATTCGTGCATTTATGAAATTCCAATGTTGCAAGGACAATATCAATTCTGCTTACTGTTTATTAAAGGGTTACGGTTAGGGTTAGGGTCAGTTGATCGGCGGACAGAGGCGGTTTCTCGCAGCTTAAGTACAGTTTTTTGTTTTACGCCGGTTTTTCCCGAAGTCGCAAAAGTATGACGTCACAACATTCTGATTGGTCACTTGCAATGTTGATCCTGGAACAACATTTAGTATGATGATCTGGGAACAACACCAACACGAGGATATCAGATCAACCTCCTAACTTACCCTTAATTTTAGTATGTATTGCAATTACCTTTACAATGCACACAATGTAACACAAACTGAATATGAACATATTTCCACCTCATAACAATATGCCTTGAACGCTAATATACACACCACCCTTCAACATTTCTGGTGCAGTATCATCTCTCAATTAAATCCTTTAAATCTCAATGCTTTTGATTGTCTCTTAGCTTTCAGTCTTGAGGTTAACTGAGATTCAGTGCATATATCCCACCCATTAAGAGTGCACATGCAGAGGCCAGGTCTTCCAGGTCATGCAGGACACACTAGATGGTTATACCCACATCGGCTGGAGGAGTGCTGGCATCAGCTCTTTCGATGGTAAAGATAGCAAGGGTAATTTGTTCCAGCTCCCTCTGAACAGCTGTAGCTTAGACACAAAAACATAGAAAAATGGCATCCAGTTTTTAAAAAAAGAAAGAAAAAGGGCCAAAGCTACCCTTTAATGATGTAAACACAATATTAGGAACATGCACCCCAGTGCGCCACTATTTTAGACTACAGATTCAACGATAAATATAAATAGTTTGGGTATACAAGAAGATTTCCCAAAACATTTAAACAGGTTCCATGCAAATTACAACAACAACAACATTACAACATGCAACAACATTAGTTATTCAAAATTTGGTTTAATACAGATAAAAAACTAAACTAAAATTACCAACCAATTATTCTTTGAAGAGGATGCTTGGGTCTTCATTCAGGTAAAAAGGTAGTGCCCTGAGGACACACTCCCTCCCCTTTTCAATGGTTTCCTTCTGTAGAGAGTGGCAGAGATACAGGAAGAGAAAACAGATATACTTTAGGATGACAGAAACTCACATTATACGCAAAATGAATGACATATCCACTGCACAGATAGACATGTACACAAGACCAACTAATCATCACATGGACATGAATAGTTAACCTGTTGGGCAGGGTTTCCACCACATTAGATATGTCCATAATGGAGGTAAAGACAAACTAATACATTATCTTTTTTGCATTCAAAACATAACATAAAAACATTCACTTCTGGTTTAACCTAAATCAAGGGATCAGATTTTACATATGTTTAGGTAATTTAAATTTTCCAACGTTTTGAGTACCAAACTTTGTCTTGCTTAATATAAATGTAAGTGCACTGTGCAGCTACCATACACCAGCTGTTTAAATTTGAAAATGATCTTATTAGCCATAATATTTTGCTACCAACAGAATAACGCACCTGTGTGGCTGGGGCCAAAGTTTGTCTAATTTTCTTCCCTGCAACGCCTCCTTTTTTCTTGAAGACTTTTATGAGCTGGTCAGTGTATTGGTCAAGTTGTGTAAAAAGCCTTGGAACATGTGCAGCAGTAGTAATCCTCACATATTCTGCTTCCACCTGAAAATATGTCAACAAACACAACATACTGTACTGTAAATATACATACTATATGTACACATATACAAACTAAAACTAATGTAGTAAGACCTCATTAAAGCTATAATTTTAACACAAACATTTACACAAAATGCTAATGGAGCCATTACAGCTTTTATTGTTATTTATCAAGTTCCAAAAAATATTGATCACAGCTGATCTGAAAAGAATTTCATGCCTCAGGCCCTTGAACTGCAACCTTTACCATGGTTCAGATGTGGAGAAGAAATAACAGGGGCATGGGATGGGTCACAAAAGAAAACTTAACTTATAAAACAGTTTTGTTTTTAAAAGTATAACAGTTCACATACCACATACAAGCTCAGCAATACCACATACACCACATCAGTATAGGAGGGAGCAGGTAAAGGCAGGATCTGAGATTTATAAAGAAAAAAAATAATTAATTCCTTAATTTCAAGAAGCAACTTATTGTTTGAATTACAACTAAATAAAATACTACTCAGAAGAAAAGCAAGAGATTGACACTGCCATGTGCTAACTTTCTATAGAAGCAATTATCACCAGGTCTGTCGACCTCCATCGTCTGTCCACTCATATGTCTTGAATAATTTTATTAAAAAAATTAAGTGTGTACTTTCACAAACTGTAATTTATAACTACATTGATATGTATAACTCCGCTAGGAAACATGCTGTATTTACAGACCATTTTTACATAATACAGATTACTGATAGAGCAGAACAATGGTGTCACAGTGGCTTTCGCCCTTGACTTTTTGGATTTTAAATGTCACTTTATGCTATCCTTGCTATCCTATTCGATATTTCCGACTCTCGGATTACAGAAAAGGAATCCCAAGAAAGCAAATGGAAAAATAACCCCTTGAAAGAATAACCCCATGAACCCCTGTAGCTAATCCCTTAATAAAACAAAAAACAATAAAAATGTTTCTTACACAGTCCACAAAATAAGCATGTCCAGGACCCAGTAAAACTAATGTAAAACAAGCACACACAAACGATATAACATGTCTTGTAAGACAAACGCAAAATATAACCATGCTGGACATATAGATACTACACAACATAGTCAAAGAAAAAAGTGGTCTTACCTCTCAAAGAAACAGCAGCTTGGCGCCAAAACAGCCTTTTTCAGTTAAATTTGAAGTCTTGCGCATGAGCAGGCACAAGCCGTGAAACCTTCTTGTTCTGCGCGGTTTCATTACAACTGTTTTTGCATTACTGCCACCTTGTGGATATACAAGGTATATCGATCCTAATTGACTTAACTTAAATGTTATGTGATCAAGTAACACATTAGTATTATGTACGTTGAATAATAGACACAATTACGTAGACTTGATTAGAAAAACATATGTTAACTTAACAAAAACATATATTTTAAGTAAAATGAAAATAAATAATTAATATACACTGAACAATCCACCTCATTCATTTTTTTGAGTGTAGTAGTTAGTGAATATTTGTAAACAAACATGAAAAAAACTACAGGTAACTGTGGCAATATGCTAACAACCAAAGTAACCACTATTACTTGTTTAGGGCAGTGCTTTCATTGCAACCAAAGTACCCCAGCAACATACAACAACCTCCAAAGACCACTACCAACCAAATGGGGAATATACATTTTACTAGCAACCAGTGGCTGTATCATGTCCAATAGCTGGTGGACAACTCTCAAGCTTTGCCTGTTTGGCACCTGAGTAGTTCCACTTTGAATAACAGCGATAAGTTATCGAGCACAACTAAATTTGTTTCGATAAGTGTAATGTTTCACATTCACATTTTTTTTCTTCCACATACTCCAACACATTTGGAAAACTTAGGAAATGGGTATTTTCAGGGTATTTTCCTGGATGTGGTGATCTGAGACACGTAAAATTTCAAGAATTTGGGGTGCTGGTGAAAACATAACTGCCAAATATCACAATGTGAGAATCCAGTCATTGATCAGGAGTCCAGTCCACTCATTGAATAAATCTGAATTCTTAAGTGCACGTGTACCACCCTACTGTCAATGCAGAGTAATTAAAAAAATAGACAGATTTCTATGCGGGCTGAGTTTAATACAACTGAGATTGCACTTAACTCCTCCCACTTCTTTGTCAAGAGTCCACTGGTATGCCATTACATAGTAATACCTGTCAATCTTAAAATAAAACAACTCCACACAGTGGCATGCTGCCTCCTTGATTTTTTTAACACTCTGGTGTTCCTGCCTAGCACGTTCATGACCCCAATGATCACTGTGCCTTCACGGCTTTTCAAGTGTAGCTCCATATATGTAATGATATAGTCACCCTTTAATTCCAATAGTAATAGCCACACTAAATAACTAGTCCTTCACAGGTTTATTTTCTTGGACATAGATAAACCAAACAAGTTGTTTTTATGCACAATCTGATATCTGTCATCAGCTCCTTCTTATGTGTGTCATTAATTGTTCGGGACATAATGTTATTAATCAGTGGCATGCATTTTATTTATGTATTTTTATTTTAGGTTGAAATTTCATCAGTGATTGATATATTTCTGTGAAGTCTCGACAGTCGATCTTTAAATCCTTTGAATGTTTTCTTCTGTCAGAGTTACTGTTACTGTTAGGTTTTGTATTGTTGATTGGCATTTATGCTTAGAAATATTTAACCATATATGCTTAGAGGTGTATAATCAATTGTGTAGTGATAGGATGTGTGATCTCTAGCAGGCTGCAAAGGCTTGGTGTGCATTCCAGGAATGCACACCTACATCCTGGGAGCATGGTAAGAGGTCGCACCTTGTTTTATTGTTTTACGGTAGGATTAACGTACCTATGTCAGTTTTTAGCCTAAGTGCTTTTTTACATATAGATGAACTGTTGGATTTTCCAGACCAGCAGGTTAAGGGAAGTCGTTTGTGGGGCCACACTCTGACCCCCCCCCCCCCCCCCCCACACACACACACACACACACACACACACAAAGGCAAGGTACTCTTTGTGTGTATGTATACGTCGTATTTTAATGAATCTATGCATATTCATGTAACCTCAATAAAAGAGCAGTGTTACGGGGGAGCGGACGAGAGCAACTGGGGTCAAGCGAAGGAACAGCGTTTGTCCGGTTCTCTCCCGTGCACGAGAAACATGAAGAACTTTGCCTACTTCGTGTCTTGCTTGCTGTGTAATTATATTGTCTTCAACGTTCCGGCGAATGGGTTCAAGCCACAAACCTATCAGTTACAATGTATTGTTTTGGAATATATGCAATACAAACATCTTAGTAATCTAAAGGATGTTCAAAGATGACATTATGTGAACATTGCATTTGCCATATTAGTCATACACTCAGTAAAACTCCATCGGACCAACACAGAACAGTCTGGTTTTTGAAGACTGTTCACTCCTTTCATGATCAGCTGGCAACTTATGAAGTCTCCAGTAAAGCAGTTTGGCCCACAGGCTTTCATCTTCACCTGGCTAGTGATTTATCACTGCCTTGCAGAGCAGAAAGCAGCACCCCTCCCTCAAGGTACTGAAGAAAACACACATAGAAACTTAACACTGTAGATTTGCAGGATCTATATATAGTGCACCCATTGCTGCACAGATATTGTAAAGTGTAGTTTATATTTCGAACAATGATCCAGACAAATTTGTTCAATGCAACCGCTTCTCTTTGTTCACCTGTCAGTTGCATAATACCCCCATTAGTCATGTCGACTACAAAGCTAATGCTTGCAATAAGGTTACAACATTACAACAATGTTCAACAATGTCCAAAGTTATTTTTAGTGTAATTGTTTTAACTACAATAGTGATGGGTTACCACATGATTGAACAGTCAACTCATCTAACATTGCATTAACATCACTTGCTGCTATTGCGTTAGAATGGGGCCAGGCACTATGCCTTGTAGATTCTTAATTAAAGTGTTGTTCTTCTCAGTCTGCTATGTGTTAGCTCAGCCAGGATGAAGTGAAGCAACATATAACCAGATGGAGTTCCTTTTAGGGAGGCTATTTTATTTCTATAAAAAAAAATCAAAAGAATGATTAGTGAGAAACCGTAGGATGAAGTTTAAAAACAACAGAGTCAAACAGGATTTGTAAAGGAGAAGGAGGAAAAAAGTCTGAACCACCTCCCCGCTGAAGCCTGTATGCCCCCCAGAAATCTAAGTTAGACTAACAATCTTCTCAACATTACCAAATGACAAAAAAATAACCCTCCCCTCCAACACAGTTGGCACACACACAACCATTCATCACCTTTTTTGCATATAAATAAATGCAGATAAATATGATCCATATGATATTTTACAGACTTAACAGAACCCAACACTGTCAAAAGACAAGCAACCCTTATCTTCCCAAGAGAGACCCCTGCAATGATTTTTAACTAACTCAGTGGCTGCTTTGAGTGTCCAACATGTAATGGAAATGAAGGTCAGTATGACCCTTTTATGTACAGGATCCTATGGAGAGCTGCTTTCCCACTTCATATATATAAAAGTTACATTTAAATACCAGAAAGCAAAAGTAGGTACACCGTTTTTTATTCAGCATTTTTTTTAAATAAAAAGAAACATGCTAACTCTTGTTAAGTAGTAATGTGTTTTTCATATTATATCAGATTGTGCACATAATATCTGAACTACTAACTTGTGAACATCATTCATTATTCTGTGTATATTAGGGTCTTAACCAATGTTCCCTCTAATTCAGGGGTGTCAAACTCAAATACACAGTGGGCCAAAATTCAAAACTGGAACAAAGTTACGGGCTAACATTAATATTTATTGAAAAAAAAATCTTCCTCCAGATATAAGAATGAATCTTTTCTTATGGACTCAAATAAGTTTTGCTGGAAAACTGAATATGGAACAAGCAAAGCTTAATACTAAACAATATATATTATTAGCTGTATAATACCAGTAGGCCAGCTCTAATAGTAATTTGGTATGGCTTCGCGGGCCAAATGTAATTAGGCTGCGGGCCAAATTTGGCCCGCGGGCCAGAGTTTGACACCTATGATCTAATTTTTCACGTGTCTGAGCGAACACACAAACTCCCTGAGCGGTCCCTTGGACCACTGTGAGCGACATCAGACGTGTGCACTGTGGTCACGCCGGCATCTAATCCATCCAAGTTACATGGTTTATTAAAATAATCAAATTACAGCATTTACATTTATGTTAGACTACTTTTAATTAACTGCTTTAGCCCACTTACAATGAAAATTTAAAAAAATCTACTCATTGACCTGTGTAGTATGTTAACACTATTGGAAGTAAAAATAACTTGAACTCCAATTTCGAAAACACAACTTTATTTTTTTTAATGTTTTTTATAAAGCTCTGACTTGTATTATGAGTCTGTGGTCTGGGAGAGAGTCCTGTAACTCTCCGTCTGCAAAATACAGTATATAATGACCAATGTTGGGCAACTAATTATATAGTTACTTCTTCAAAAAAGTAACTCAGTTTGGCAAACAACGTTTTTTGCAGCTATTTTTTTTTTAATGCAGCCAAGGCATTTTTAAATAAACATTTCAAACTCTTTACAGAACAATCAGCTGTTCTGCATCAAATTTGATGCCACACAAATTATTTGTGCCACTCCAAAGATAATTTCTGTCCACTATGAGATAAAGGAGAACAACAGCCTGATACCTGCAGGCCTGACAACAGGAGATGTATCACTCCTGTAGCACCTGTAACATTCAGCAGTCGCCTCATTGTTCTGACACACACAACAAAACTATTGATTACAGTACACACTAACTACACAAGATTTGCGCTTAACGTGTCAAAACACCGCCGTCACTCCAAAAACTTTCCCCCGTTTCTTAACAACTAGATGCCACGTTGCCGTATCATTTTTTGATTGGTCGACATGGTACTTTTTTGGACGAATAGGAAAGTGAGAGGTGGGGTTTGTTTTTGCTCACAGGCGGAGAGTGCTTTCGCGCCTTTTTTCTTCCCGCAGTTAATATAAACAACAACAGTATTCAGGAAGAAAACCAAACATTGCATATATTTTTATCAGAACTCTGGTTTTACGTGGCCTATCAACACAATTTAAAAACTGGTACAAAGTCCACACTTTTTCCGTCAATTGTTCCGTCTGTCCTGCTCACATCTCCAATTGTTGTACACGTTGTCATTAACGTGGCTTCACTCCACATCAGCCACGCCGCTTTGCTAGCTAAAACACCGGTGTTGGCACATAAGGACGCTGTCATAGCCTGTCAATGACGTTGATTGGCTGCGTATATACGCATTATTGGCTGAACTATGGGATAAGGTGGCATTGTTCTAATCCCATATAGGAGCAGCCAGTCACTCACTGACTAACACTGCAAAACAGGATTGTTGAAGTATTAATTTTAATTTCAATTCAGGTTAGATTTTTTTTGTGCGCAGCGCAGATTTTCTGTGCGCAGAGACCGTGCCTGCAGTGCACAATTGCGCACATGTGCAGCTTAGAGGGAACATTGGTCTTAACCACCTGGGTGCTTGGAACCTATCCCATCTGTCGTAGGGTAAGAAGTGGGTTACACCCAGGCAAACCATTCACACATTCACACCTATGGAAAACTTAGAATCACAAATTAACCTGGCAAACATGCTTTCGACTGTTGCATGAAGGTGGAGTACGCAGGAACTTCCTGTGCCGGATGCAAGCTTGCAAGATGCAATCTTCACACAGAAAGGCCAGGATACTTTTCCTGTGTGACAGCAGTGTTAATCACTTCTCCACCATGTTGGCGTCGTGGTAAAGACTTAAAAATAGATATTTTCCTCTACCTTGATCACATTATAATTTTTGAATGGTGGTAATAATTGCTGATAACTGGTAGGAGATTCAACTTTCAAAGCCATGTTAAATCTCTTTCAACACAAAATCATATTACTCAGATTTCAAATTAAATTAACCTTTCTTAATGCTGGTAACCCTCTCTTGTCTCACGTTTAGGGAGGGTGTTTGTGTGTTTCCTCCTCATCAACATTTCCTAATTAATAGCCAATCCAGCTCCAGGATGACTTTGAATGGTCATTCAGTGGTTGTAACCCCTTCATTTAAATGCCACTCAGCACAGTCATTTTTCTCAAGAGTGATATACTGTCCAAAATCAAAACATTAATTAAAAAGCCATTTTCTCACTCCTCACCAGCATGACATTTTCCCTCACCAGTTTGTTGATTGCCTTGCTTGGCAGAGCGCTGGCTGCAGCTGTTCTTCAGCTATACAACTCAACTGAGTAGCTGAAGACCTGAGGGAAGTAGACAAAAAGAACAGTGGGTCTAAGACGAAAACGGAAGAGGGGTGGGAGCTTTATGTGGATGAGATGTGTGCAACATTCTGGTATCAAGGTATAGTGCACAAGGAGCCTGTGTGGAATTTGACTGCCCACTAGTGTTAGAGATAGATATAAAAGGATAAGTGTAAAGACAAACAGCAGCTAAAAATAATAAAGAATAAAATATATATTTAAACAAAGAGAAGAGATTAAACTGCATTTAAATAAAGACGCAATTCATTGATTTAGAATGAATGATTTAAGTCTTTGTGTTTAAATAAAGGTTTTCTCTAATGTCTGTCCCTTAAAACTGTAGTTTTTTTTATGTTGTTTATTCTAAAAACAACAGAAAAAGAACACGTCTCATTAAAAAAAGTAAGTCCCTGCACCGCAATGAGAGTGTTAATTAAACTTACAATGGCTTTTGGTGGTAATATTTTGTGAGGCAGGTATGGAAAAAAAATTAAGAAAAAAACTGCATAGTACAAGGTTAAATTTAGCCTTTCACAACAGAGTTCTCATCACTTCCTTTGCCTACTTTCTATCTCACAAAAAAAAACCAAGCAAACGTGTCACTGGGTTTTCATGGGATCCATGATTATTTCCATTCCACTATGGAAGTGCATTCGCTCGTCATTATAAGGAGAAAATGGCAATGCAAGCCGCCAAGTTCTGATAAACACATGAATACATGAATATATGAGTGGGAGCCTTAGCGAGCAAATGTGTTGTTGAGTAGAGATGTTTGGGCCTGAGCTGTTTACACTGTAGAGAGCATTTGTGGAGATCTGCTCTTTTATGGTTTCTGTTGAAAACTGTGTGTCTAGACGAAGAGTCTCTGTCAGTGAATGCCATTAAACCTCTCTTTTTCCCCAACCTTTGTTGCTATGTACAGTTTTTATGAAATAAAGATGGAAATCTCCTCATTGAGGTGAAAAGCAATCAATATGATAATTTCTATATTTTCCATTCACCTGAAAGAACTACAGTGGTGTACTGTGTTTATGTCCCTCAAAAGAGTAATTCATTTTAATGTGTCCACTGAAAATATTTTTCATTGTTTCTCCATCCTGACTGACATAAGACAACACATATATCCTTTCATTATTTGCAGCTGTGCTGAAATTCATTACCCAGTGAATTGTAGACAGTATTTCTAATAGGCTTTTTTACAGGGGTAAACATTTGCCTTGTCAATCTGACTGCATGTTGTAAAAGAGTAGTATTAAAACAACAACAAAAGAAACAAAAAAGAAAATAAAACGATCGTGATGATTTATAAACTCTCATGAAAGCACAGTAAAAACTAGAAGGTTACTCAAGGGCATTCAGCCTTCCTGCCTGGCTCACTGTTCAAGGTGAGAACACTCCTGTCCCTAAACACACACACACACAACCTTCCATCATATCACATTTTACAAATATCCCATGATGCGAGGACTCTATGACCCCGATGTGCAATGTGCTGGTGTGTGAGTGCTGGCAGGTGAGGGGGCTTGGTGATGTGTGGAGTGCATTTGCAGTACTACCGTTTGAGTAAGTTTTATGTCACCATGTGGTTGCGCATACATGCATTTACATACCTCTATCCTGAAACTTCAGAGGACATTTTTAGGATAAAGGGTGTAGCGTAAAACATTCGAACATGCTCTGCCTATTTGCACGTAAACTCTGCAGTGGAAATGCCTCCTGGTGACTATGATGTATTACATGTCACTGGAACGCATCCCTGTAGAATACTAATGCAAGCATCTGTGAAAATTGTAGCAGTATTTGTGTGTTGGTGAATTTCTATCAAGTTATGAAAAACAGAGGTTTCAGAGGCGGACATCACTCTTTGGTTTTGTACTTTCCTTTAGATAGGAGTTAGAATGATAGGGTCACATTTCTTGTAATATGTCTTAAAAAGAGGAAGGCAATGGTAAAAGTTAACCTGGAGTTTCTGGATTTAAAATACTGTAGGAGACTGTAAATTACTTGACTACAAAGGCTGAAATTTGATGTTAAAAGGAGCCTATGGCTGCATTCAGCCTGTCATTTCTTTATCTTCTTCTCCTGTGTGAGCAGCCTTAGAAGGACATTGAAAGTATTTGTGGTGGTTAAACTCCATCTAACCGCCAAACCCACCTGAGAAGGGTCATTGAATGTTTTTACATTCAATAAGCAACTTGTGGTGTATGCTGTTGACAGTGCTGGGGCATTAATCATAGTGAAGTAACAGAAAGAAGTGGGAGAGCAGTGAAGGATGAGAGAAGACTGAGATCTGCCAGTCCAGTGATTTGCAGTGCATGTCAGCTGATGTCAGAATAAGTCTGAATTTACTGGCATCATGAGTATACCTTTGTGTCTGTCGGCATCAGCTTGGTGTCTAAGACAGTAAGGGCCACAAGATTTTGCAAAATTGCAGAAAGTGCAGAATTTCAGTTTTATTTTAAGTATAGCGTTAACTGTTTAGGAATTACAACCTTTTTTTATACAATGAGCCTCATTTTCACAGGCTCAAAAGTAATTGGACAATTGGATGGCAAGCAGTTTTATGGCCCTGTGAGGGGTGCTCTCTCATTGTTTCATGAATTATCAAGCAGACAAATGATTTGGAGGGATTCAAAGTGTTCGTCTTTTCACTGGAAATCTAAATATGAGGTCAAAAGAAATGTTGATACAAATGAAGTAGGACATGATGGTGGGGCATGTATGGCTGCCAATTAAACCTGGTCAGTAGTGTTTATTGATGATGTATCTGCTCATATAAGTAGCAGAGGGAATTCTGAAGTGTACAAGGCTATATTCTCTGCTCAGATTCAGCAAAATGCTCTAGAACTGATTGGATGGTGCTCCACTGTGCAAATGGACAATGACCCAAAGCATATTGCAAAAGCAACCCTAGAGTTTTGCAAAGAAATTGGATATTCTTCAATAGCCAAGTCAACCACCTGATCTCAAACCAATGGAGCATGCTTTTCAGTTACTGAAGACATAACTGCATGTAGAGAGACCCACAAACAAGCAGCGAATTTAAGTGACTGCAGTAAAGGACTAGCAGAGCATCTCGAGGAAAGAAATATGGTATTTGGTGAATTGGTGGTCTATGAGTTCTAAGAATCAAGCATTAATGCCAAAATACTAATTTAATTACTAAAGCAATATTCATTTTTGTCCAAATTTGTCCAAATACTTTTGAGCATTTGAAAGAGAGGATCAAATGTAATTCTTAAACAGTTAATAAAGTACTTTCCCAGCTCTTTAAATCCAAACTAAAAGTCTTGATTATTTGATCTGCATTCCCAATAAAATATTGTGGTGGTGAATAGAGGCAAAATTTATATTTCTTTATATTTTGCTCCAAAGGAACAAACTGTCTTATAATAAAAGAGATCTTTAAGTTTCAAATAAGCACGGGTTTTCTTTGGAGTTTTCTGACTGCTTTTTCACTCCGTTTTTGTCGAGACTTCATCAGGGCTATTGCTGCTCATATTAGCTCTTTTTCTTTTCTTCCCTGTGAAAAACAGAATCGTGGCAACTGCAACTTACTGACATCTGCACTCGTTCCGGTGTTGCACCCAAAAAACACAAAACAGTTGTTTTTAAAAACCACCAACCCACTTAAACCCCTGACTATGCCACACAGTTTGTCCTCTTTCATCTCTTTTTATGCGATATACCCTGGTGATTAATAAACAAATAGATTTGCCTTTCATGTGTTACTGTTCAGCCTCATATCTGTTTGATGTTTGAAGGACCGCAGTGACACGGAAAAAAATTATAAATATATATCTTTATTTTAATAGTTATGTCAACTAGTTGCCTGGAATTAGTTGAAAAACTTAACATTTTGATGAATTGGTTTTGCAGCTATTGACTATGATGACAGCTACAACTAGATTAACAGACAGTGTCTGCATTAACATTACTAATAATTTTACTAACATTACTAATCAGTTTATTGTGCCCCTCAGTTTTTAATTTATTTCAGTTGTTACAGCTAGTGAAAAAACATAAAATTTTGTAACGTTTCATTTTCACCATAGATAGTCAAAGAAATGAGAACAGGAAAAGGGATATTTATAGTCTACACATTTCAGTTAGAACATATTATTGTGTAACGTAAACCAAATTGAACGCAGTATGTTGTATTGTTGGGATTTTCCAGGACACGTTTTTACATTCTCACTGCTGATTCATATAGACATGTAATGTTCAACTGCTTTCTGGTCACCCATATTTAATATTTATACTAGATAGATAGATAGATAGATAGATAGATAGATAGATAGATAGATAGATAGATAGATAGATAGATAGATAGATAGATAGATAGATAGATAGATAGATAGATAGATAGATAGATAGATAGATAGATAGATAGATAGATAGATAGATAGATAGCACGGCATGTAGATAATAATGATAATGATAATTAAAATGAATGGTGTGACATGCAATTTTGAGTAAAAAATAGAAAAAAGGGGGAAAAGCTGTAATTTTTTTAAATATATATATATTTTTTAAAAACCTTTAAGCTAAATTTAATGCATATGTGTGCATTGCTCAGACACAGTGTTGTTTTATTAATTTTTTTTACAATAATGGTAAATAAAATGGAAGCAACCAAAATTTGATTAAATGGTTATAATAAAAAGGGGGTTGTAACCAATGATGTGCTACAATTTCCATAAAAGGAATGATAAATCAGGAGAGCCAGCTGGAACTCTGCTGGGCGGGTGAGTTTGTGGGCTCAGAGGGTGTGAAGGAGATAACAGTCCTATAAAATGACCAGCCTGATCCATGATCTAACAGAGGCCGGTTTTATATTGTAGCAGTTTCTTCTTTTTCGTGTCAAGTAGTAGTTGTGTAAAATCGCACATGCACATTGTGTGAAGACACTTTTAAATGCATCACAAATATTTAAATTAAAAATAGTGGCTCTGGGCACAGGTTTCATTTTATGTGATTAAAGGTGTGAAAATCATTATTAAGTTGTTCTGAGTAATCACCTTTATTCTATAAAATATTTAAATATTGTTATAACATTTCAGTAATGGTTCAGGTCAGTAATAGTTTGAGCATGACAATGACATCACAACTACATGGTGTCTTGCCTCAGCAGTAACCAGTTGTCAACCTAAATAAAGGCTTACGGTACCTATCTTACACAACACTCTTAGACTTCTCATTTGGAAATTAGATAAGGGACTATATTTTGAACAAATTGTTTTCCACCCCTCCAACACACTTGTAGAATCAACACCAACATACTTTGGTGGTCTTCCAGTGAAATGTGGTGGCCCACCACCTTAGTAAAATGTATATGTTGTTCATCCTAATTTACCAATATGAATACAGTGCAACAGTGATATTTCTATCTAATCTCTGACCTCAACCCTCCCCGCATTAAAACATATTGTTTAGTTCAGCCCAGCAGGTAGACCGACATTACTAACCTTCCCTCCAGGAATAAACCTGGACTGGGCTTTGGCATGAACATACAGGGAGTTCAGAATTATTAGGCAAGTTGTATTTTTGAGGAATAATTTTATTATTGAACAACAACCATGTTCTCAATGAACCCAAAAAACTCATTAATATCAAAGCTGAATGTTTTTGGAAGTAGTTTTTAGTTTGTTTTTAGTTTTAGCTATTTTAGGGGGATATCTGTGTGTGCAGGTGACTATTACTGTGCATAATTATTAGGCAACTTAACAAAAAACAAATATATACCCATTTCAATTATTTATTTTTACCAGTGAAACCAATATAACATCTCCACATTCACAAATATACATTTCTGACATTCAAAAACAAAACAAAAACAAATCAGCGACCAATATAGCCACCTTTCTTTGCAAGGACACTCAAAAGCCTGCCATCCATGGATCCTGTCAGTGTTTTGATCTGTTCACCATCAACATTGCGTGCAGCAGCAACCACAGCCTCCCAGACACTGTTCAGAGAGGTGTACTGTTTTCCCTCCTTGTAAATCTCACATTTGATGATGGACCACAGGTTCTCAATGGGGTTCAGATCAGGTGAACAAGGAGGCCATGTCATTAGTTTTTCTTCTTTTATACCCTTTCTTGCCAGCCACGCTGTGGAGTACTTGGACGCGTGTGATGGAGCATTGTCCTGCATGGAAATCATGTTTTTCTTGAAGGATGCAGACTTCTTCCTGTACCACTGCTTGAAGAAGGTGTCTTCCAGAAACTGGCAGTAGGACTGGGAGTTGAGCTTGACTCCATCCTCAACCCGAAAAGGCCCCACAAGCTCATCTTTGATGATACCAGCCCAAACCAGTACTCCACCTCCACCTTGCTGGCGTCTGAGTCGGACTGGAGCTCTCTGCCCTTTACCAATCCAGCCACGGGCCCATCCATCTGGCCCATCAAGACTCACTCTCATTTCATCAGTCCATAAAACCTTAGAAAAATCAGTCTTGAGATATTTCTTGGCCCAGTCTTGACGTTTCAGCTTGTGTGTCTTGTTCAGTGGTGGTCGTCTTTCAGCCTTTCTTACCTTGGCCATGTCTCTGAGTATTGCACACCTTGTGCTTTTGGGCACTCCAGTGATGTTGCAGCTCTGAAATATGGCCAAACTGGTGGCAAGTGGCATCTTGGCAGCTGCACGCTTGACTTTTCTCAGTTCATGGGCAGTTATTTTGCGCCTTGGTTTTTCCACACGCTTCTTGCGACCCTGTTGACTATTTTGAATGAAACGCTTGATTGTTCGATGATCACGCTTCAGAAGCTTTGCAATTTTGAGACTGCTGCATCCCTCTGCAAGATATCTCACTATTTTTGACTTTTCTGAGCCCGTCAAGTCCTTCTTTTGACCCATTTTGCCAAAGGAAAGGACGTTGCCTAATGATTATGCACACCTGATATAGGGTGTTGATGTCATTAGACCACACCCCTTCTCATTACAGAGATGCACATCACCTAATATGCTTAATTGGTAGTAGGCTTTCGAGCCTATACAGCTTGGAGTAAGACAACATGCATGAAGAGGATGATGTGGACAAAATACTCATTTGCCTAATAATTCTGCACTCCCTGTAGTATTCTATACCTTTATACTGTGGTTTGTTGCAGATGAAGCAATCTAATGCTAGCAAAGGTTTCTCTGTTTGTATTAAACCAGATGGCAACGCTTTAATTTTTTTTTTTTTAATTTTTTTTAAGTTTGCATACAGCCTAGAACATATTGGTTGGTAGAGAGTCTAGACTAAACATGGCTGCAACGAGACATAGCAATGTAACATTGTAACATTTCTTGTGGTAAACAACATTAATCTTCTCTGAGCCTTCTTAGAGTGGGGATAAAAACATCACATTTGTCCAGAGGGTTGGACATGATTTATGCCACCCTAGCCATCATTAAAATTTGAAGGGCTCCCTTTCTCCACTTTGGAGAATGAATGTATTGCAGACTGTCACGGATTTCATCTACTTGTTAGAGAGTTTATAAGATGCACATCTTCTGTGCAAAACTCACATTTTGGGCTGAGCATGATGCAAAGCTAAGTCAAAAATGGAACCATTTTATTCTATAGGGAGACTTGAGATCAATTTAATCCTTTTGACAGATATTCTGATGACAATAAAAGAATGTCAGTATACCTAGACCTAAATTATACCTCAGTTTTTACTTTTTGTCATAATCTGGTCATATTAATTTGCTTTGATTGAAAACAGATGTATGAACCCTTTATGAAATTTAGCAGTGCTCCATTAAGTAGTGCCATCTTTTTAAATGTTTGTCTTTCAACAGCTACTCATCTACATAGGTTGTTCCCACATATCCACAATCATCTTATGTATGCAATATTTTTTATAGAACTACTGTGGCCATTTTTACAGGCGTAATGTCTGTGTGTGTAGCACAAAGAATTAGAAGGCTCAAATTCACATTAGTGGAAACAACTCCAACATTACAGGCAGGAAAGTACAGAAGTGACCCCCTGGCAAGGTGACATCCTGACTTTTACCCTCCCTTGATAGCCTAGGATGAGAAGGTAGTGGGACACAACAAGCCTTTCAGCCACAGCCAAGGTTTTGATGTTCTGAGCCAAACACCGCTGCTTACTAAAGATAGAAGGCTCTTATCAATTAGTGGCTGAAGACACCCCACTCTCAGCACCTTGGTCAGATAATTCGCCCTTGTGCTGGGCGATTGGATTCCCACCTCCCTATTTGTCTACCCCTCCTACTGTCCTTCAGAGTTTGGCATTAGCACTGTTCAGTGTCTCTCTTTACCGCAGATACCAGAGGTAACCTTAAAAGTGCAGTACATAGAAATAGTATAGAAACACAGCAATTAAAAGCACCTGCATGTGCCTATTAATTCAGGCAGATCTGTTAAAGTGTGGTAAAGTTGGAGATCTTGGCAGAAGACATAAATTTAGACAAGTATGAGGAGCATGTAGTTTGCAGTATGTTGCTTGTTTGAGTGAATGATTTAGGCATGTATGGCAGAAATATGTCATCTGTTTGTTTTGTTTTCATTTTTTTATGTTTGTAACCAGAACTGATGCAAATAAAACCTATGTTCTTGGTTGAAAATGGGGAAAAAAATGAAAATGTAACATTTTTAATATTTTACACGATACAGCGGATAGATACTGTCTGTGCTAAAGATCCATCCATTGAAGAGGCTTTTGCAGTTTTTCAATAACAAATCCTAAGAGAAGTTTTCATGTTCTTTCACAGTTTTAATAAACATCACAGCCTGCACTGCTGGCAACTTGATCCAACTCCAGTAGTGTTCATCTAAAACCTATCCTTTATCAGGAGTACAAATCCAATCCACTGCCTTGAAAGATTTATAGATTCATGCAAGTTTTACACCACTGGGAGCACTAATGGCTTTTAGTGCAAGGGCCCTAAGGAGTCATTGTGCATGAAAACCAGAAAACGCAAAGCAGCACTTAAGCTTCCCCACAATGTCAGGTTTCTGTCAAAAGACGCTGTTGACTTGGAATACTGGTTCTAACCAGTGGTTTTTTTGACTGAGAAAAGACACGGACTTCATAGGCTTGTGTCGTATGCTATCTCTTAATTTGTCAGTCACAATTCTCTAACTGTTTATTCCTGTAGAAAATGACCAATCTCTTGAAATAGTCTTTAAAATATATACGTATTAAGTACAAGTAAAGTTAATAATAAATGTCTAGGCTGTATGGTTGCATTGCTTCTAAGAGCAGATTCTTTTGCACGTAGTGTTTTATATAAACAAGTTATACTCCTCGCTTTTTTAGAGCAGAGCCTGTGCCAAACAACACGTGAGAGGGTGATGAGAAAGTGCTAAACGTCTCTAAAAGAAGATGCAGCCAATAAATCAAGTAAGCATCTCCTGTCACAAACTTGTCACCTTATTAGGGATAGACAACTGCAATGACAGAAGGTGTGTATGGCTGAGATGTGGCAGGGAAGGAAAACGGCGCAGGGCACAGGAGAGGTTGGATGCTTGAAAAAGAAATAAAAACAAACACAAAAAGCAAAGATTTCCTTTTAGCTAGTTGCTACCTGAGTGCTGAGTGAAGTTGTATACAAGTCTAGAAAAAGCATGGACATGGAATAAAAAATGGCACTGCTTATGATTAATAATTCAGTGGATCGCAATGGCACAAAAATAACGGGAAAAAGCACTGGCACTGGACTTGACATCACAGTAAAGCTGTGTTTTATCATGTTTGAATGTTGTTGGCTTGTAGTATGTCGGCCAGAGTATTTCAACAACACAAGTTTTCCTTTTTTTTTCAAGATGTCTCCCCCTCATATCCACCTTAACCTTTTGTTACAGTGCACTCAGACTTCAGAAGGATATGTCAGCTCATTGCTTCTCCCACTGTGACAGGTACAACACATTACTGTTCTCAGATTGAAAATTCCTCAGAATTATATTTTCAATTATGGAGATAGAGTAACACCCACACACTCATTCCATGTAAAACATTTTGACCTGACAAAGATCCAAGGGGCACTTAAATATCTGGCTGAAGAAGAAAAAAACTGAACTGTGGATTTGGAGTCAGTGAGTGGGCATTACTCTCATTTCATTGTTCTTCTTTTATAATATCCCTTTAGGAAAAATAACACAAATATCTTATTTTATTGTGGTAATTAAAACATATATAAGATTTTTTTTAATCACTGTGATAAGATTACATTGTATTTGCTAACAAAGACATGACAGAATACATGAAAATGCATGTAAAGTAATGAACTTGCTCTTTAAGATTCTCAGAAAATACTGCAGCCAGAGAGATTTTCACAGAAAGTGTGTGTGTGTGTGTGTGTGTGTGTGTGTGTGTGTGTGTGTGTGTGTGTGTGTGTGTGTGTGTGTGTGTGTGTGTGTGTGTGTGTGCGCGCTCATAAATAGCTCATAGAATCTTTTGATTAAACTTTAATCAAATCTCTGTTTTGACTCTTTCATAATGCTGCCAGTCAATAGATACTTGCACCCTGAATCTCAAAGTCTTTAATTTTGTGCTTGTGAGCAGTGGAGATTTAAAAAAAAAGAGCTTCATCTATTTCATGAACGTCTTTCCACTCCAAATTATGTATTTCAGCACAGTGATCCAGCACACACGTGATCTCACATATACACACCAAATCACAGCACATTTAAAATCAGATAAAAACATACTTCACATGTCCAAAAGCACGTTTTTACATTCAGACCAAAATTAATTGTTTGGTTAAGTTTTCTTGCTGGAATTTTAAAAAAGGAAAAATGGAGAGTGCAAAGTCATCGTGCCTTAACTTCAAATACCTGAACAGTCTCACATGAGTTGATCTATCTGACTTGGAAACACAGCTAGAGTACACAGCTAACTTTTAAGAGTTCACTGTTGCTGATAAGCAATTAGCTTCCAATAATCCCCAGGAGCTTAGAGGCTAACAAACACAGTTCCAGTAACTCACTGACCTTGCTCCTGCACACACAAATACCTCCCAGCCTAATTACTGAAATTAGTTGGGGAACTCAATCAACAAATACCAATTACTTTCTACATGCCAATCAAGAAACTGCATTTGAGCTTTCAGTTCTTATTTCATTTACAAATAGATGCCTTTGATACGTCGTCTTTTACACTTTCTACATCTACATCTAACTAAATTTTTCTGACATTTGCTATTAGATTTCACCAATTTGATCAATATGATAATTAGTGAAATGAGCAGAAAATCAAACTGGATTAATTATTATTATTATTAGTTAATTAGAATAGGCCTTTTTGTGTCGACCCAAAATACACTACCTGAAATTGTGTTTGGGTGTCTTTAGAATTGAATTATTTTTGTCCAATCGGCCTATAAGGCTCAATTAAGAGTCGTGCATGCAAAGCAAATAAAATGTACAGCCAGTAGGTTTGTGCAGCACAGTAATCAACAAAGAACTTCATAAGAATTTGTTTGGAATCAATTTGCTTGATAAAAAAAAAACAAAAAAACAACAGCAACTGGGAGATAAAGTTTGAGTTGGAAATTGAGAATAGGAACCTGTACTGAAGTTACCAAGGCAGCAAGACTTTTGCACATGCTTTTTTACATACTGGTATGCTGTGCTAAGCCCTTCAGTGACAAATAACTACACTGTCACCTTACCTTCATAGCAGACTTGAGAGGAATCAAAAACACAAAAATAAACATTGCAAGAAGCATCTGTTAAACATTCTTTGAAAAGCTGTACTTTCTGGTAAAAACTAAGCCAAACAGCTTATTTAAAAAATTGAATATATTGCACCAAACAAAACAAAACACTGTTTATTATTTTGAACATTGTTTTGACCAACAATCAGTTGTTGACAGAAGATAATGATTGTAAAGGCTTAATTACCTGCATTTAGCAAACCAAACACAAGTAATTATGTACTGGTAGCAGCTAAATTTAACATTTTTTTAAATTTTTTGTTTTTGATTTTAAGTAGAGTTAGCCTTGCAGTTTACCTCTGTAACTAGTTCAGTTTATGTCAAACCAGACAAGCATAATTTTTTATGGACAATCTTTTATGGGGCGAGTAGATTAGCAAATGTTTCCTAAATTGCTAGAGTGTTCCCTTAATAGTTAGATTTTAAAGCCATTTTCAAAAGGATAGATAGCAAACATTTCAATCACATTTTTTGTTATGTAGTTTGCAAGTCCCCACCCACTCCGCTCGGCTCCGTTTTGTGCTTAGACCTCCTTTCATTTGTGTCCATCAACAGATACAAATTCACGTGGGAATCTGGGAGTGAGGACCCTCTGATGTGTTCCACATTGCTGCCTCCCTGATAGCACTATTTACAGCGAAAGGCAACTGCAGCTGAGTGCTGTGGAAGATAATTAGACCTATGCTACGACCTGCTTGTTTTACATGAATAATCTGCTCAGCTGAAAAGGCAGCAAACCTATAGATTTATTTACCTGTGGGGTGCAAAAAGCATATGTGAACATACAAGGATTGTATGTTTGACTGGTTCAAGACATTTTTAAGATTTGTGACGTTTAATTGGTCATTTCTGACTTATTTCTGATTAAGAGATTAGTATTTATGTGATAACCGAGACTCTGCCCATGGTTTGTTTCTATTCATTAAGTGTTTGACATGTGGTTTTCAGTCATCCATTTCATGTATGTCTTCTATTTAAAACAAACCAGTTTCCCACAAAAGGTATATAATGACTCAGATTTCACTTGAACAGGCACATCTGGAAAGGCACCATCAGTTCTGAAAGATACCACATACCACATGTGGTATCACATGGCTTGGTTGTACACTAATTAAAGTGCTTAACTGGCCTGCTAGAAGTCACCTTTTGCCAAACATTTGTGTTACGGAGCAAAAAATGAGCCAGGAAGACATTTATGTTCTGATGTTAAAAGAAGAGGGAATTCCACACAGTGGTAAACATGGCTCTGATACAACTTTTTTTTACAGTATGTGTTGCTCCCATCAAATTTAGTTCAGTTCAAATCTAATTTCTGTCCATTACATTAACAAAAACAATAGCAGTTATATTTGAAAATGTGTTGTCTGCAGCATTTTTGCTGACTAATGACGATGAAGCAGGTGCTTCAGACCAACCAAAACTGAACTACACACTAAAAAGAACAGCAACACCAAAGACTTTGTGAGAGATAAGATCAAATGACTAAAAATCGGTGTTCTTAATCCTGTCTTAAAGCCTGTAATTTCCAGTGAAGTTATTAGCAAACACAGACACTACCTGTACAAACACAACATTAAACTTTCCCTCTGCAGTGAAGTCAGACTTCTTATACAGGCTGTTAGTAAGTTCAAATTTAAATTTATCATTTAATTTATTTAAGAATAAATGAAATTATATCAAAATCAACTTCAGTCAATAGAATTAGCTTAGGTGAAGCTGAGTAGACAGATAAGGGCTCCAGCAGCCGCTGTTAATACTACTATATTGCTGCAGCTCCAAGTGGATATTGCAGGAAACGCAGTGTCTGACACTGTGCTGGCTTCATTATTCAGCCCCAGAGTTTGCTTCTTGGGGGGCCAAGACTGTCTGTCCTGGTTAATCAGTTTATAAAGTACTAATTAATCAGTGGCACTTGTAACAGTTGCTCTTCTAAAAGACAACAAGGAGGAACTTGAGGAAAAATGAGGAAAATGATTAAACTGAGACATTTAATGTCCTTATATAGCTGCCTTTTCTGAGGGACATGAAGGTCCAAAGAATATACATTCATTGCCCAGTAATACCATCTTTAGGCAAGATGTTGTACCTGTACTATACTCACAGTATACATATTATTTTCACAATAAAAATGTATGGCATTTTCATGAAACTAACCTGACCAGTGAACACCAGGAACTGTACAGTATGTGCCACTTTTGGGGGAATTTTGTATCTAAACAATTAAATCACAAACTGTGCATCATTAATTTGTCATTTGCCATTATTGTTTCATGGTAAAAGCCATGCTACCCTACTCCTTCTGTTGCAAACTAAATGGACCATCTGTGTAAACACTAATTCTCACTTAACTGCTTAAACACAGACATTCCCACCGACATCAACCTTAATGGACAATGTGTAGTCTCATATAACAAAAGGATCCCGACATGCAGGGGTTAGATTACTGACTTTATGGTGTCAAAGTGCACCTCCAGTGTGCACTTACATGTGCACATCAGCAAAAGTGACACAATATTTTGACAAATAAAGGTCAACATTTGTACTAAAAACACGTCATAGACATAAAATTTTAAATCATGCTTTTTATTTGCTTTTGTTTCTAATGTCTCTGTAAAGCACTTTGAATCACCTTGTTGTTGAATTGTGCTATACAAATAAATTTGCCTTGCCTTGCCTTGCCTAAAGAGTAGCTTATTGTCGACGTAACTTGGCAGACAGTAAATAAACTATAACACAGTTTGATATTCTCTGAGAACCCTCTGCTCTGACTGCTTCAGGGTGCTAAAGGACCAGGTAAGGACAATAAAAACCTTTCTTGCCTCTGCAGAGAGAGGTCAGGAACTGAGGTCTGATTTATATGTAGATGTCACAAAGATTAGGTATCATGTTCAAGAGCTTTTTAGTCAGGCAGATGCATGCTGGCATGATCTCACTGGAGCACCGACTCACAAGTAGAGACAACAGTAACAGTGTTTTCTCAGTTTTGCTGTACATATATAATATTATCTGGGAACCTGCATCTCGATGTGTTGTAGAAACAATCTTTAAAGCAATTATTTCCAAACTTCTCTGACATAGATTGTGACTGTTTAAATTTGTGAGTAGCCAAACATAAATTAAAATGCCATGTCACACTAGTTAGTGGTATCAAACAAGGTATTACTTGCTTTTACAGTGAGACATGTATGGTAGACAGAAGCACCATCTATTAGCAGAGAGCTGCCTTCACTAGTCGCATCTTTGAATACTGATGTAATTTATTCCCCACCTTCCCCCTGAGTTCTGCCACATCAGCTGCTGAACGGTTCTTTGATGTTTCTTTTGTAAAAAGCAGTACAGTCTCAGGACCTCTTTGATTGTTTGAAATGTGCTGTGTGTTCACTATTAAACATCTGTTGGCAATTTTACTCTTTTAGATGAAGGTTTTGGCACCATTGTTGACCTGCTGACTCACTTCCTTTTTCGTTGGATGACTGTCTTAACTTTCATTCAACTAAAACATTTGAACAGATATATATAATACATAATATAAGACATTTAAACCAACATGAAACAAACAGAGACTAAAGTGACTATGGGTCATTTGAGACATGACAGATAAACTTTGTATATGTTTATATATACAATACTAGTCAATAGTTTGGATACGCCTTCTCATTTAATGTTTTTTCTTTATTTTCACTACTTTCTACATTGTAGATACAAACTGAAGGCATCAAATATATGAAGTAAGATATATGGAATTATGTAGCTAAGAAAAAAATCATAAATAACTCTAAATATGTCTTATATTTTAGATTCCTCAAAGTAGCCACCCTTTGCTTCTCTTGACAGCGTTGCAAACCCTTGGCTTTCTCTCAGTGAGCTTTATGATGTAGTCACCTGAAATGGTTTTCACTTCACAGGTGTGCCTTGTCAGGGTTCATTTGTGACATTTCTTGCCTTCCTAATTGGGTTGGGACCATCAGTTGTGTTGTGCGGAAGTCAAGTTGGTACACAGCTGACAGCCCTATTTGACAACTGTTAGAATTCATATTATGGTAAGAAACAGTCAGCTAAATAAAGAGAAATGACAGTTCATCATTACTTTAAAAACTGAAGGTCTGGAAAATTGCTAAAACTTTGAATGAGTCCCCAAGTTCAGTTGCAAAAACCATCAAGAACTACGATGAAATGGGGTCACACGAGAACTGCCCCAGGAAAGGAAGCCCAAGCAAATTAACAGCACCTCAGATAAATGCAACACAGAGTTCCAGTAGCAGACGCATCTCTACATCAACTGTTCAGAGGAGACTGCGCAAATCAGACCTTTATGGTCAAATGACTACTAAACCATTACTAAGGAAAAGCAACAAGCAGAGGAGATTTGTTTGAGCCAAGAAAAACAAGTAATGGGCATTAGACCAGTGGAAATCTGTGCTTTGGTCTGATGAGTCCAAATGTGAGATCTTTGGTTCCACTTACCGCTCCATCCCAACAAGTTTCTGTTTAGTTGGACCATCATTTATTTTTCAACAGGACAATGACCCCAAGCACACCTCCATTCTGTGTAAGGGCTGTTTGACCAAGAAGGAGAGTGATGGTATGTTTTCCACAGTCACCTGAACTAAATCCAGTTAAGATGGTTTGGGATGAGATGGACCTCAGAGTGAAGGCAAAGGGCCAACAAGTGCTCAGCATCTCTGGGAACTCCATCAAGACTGTTAGAAAACCATTTCAGGTGACTACCTCATGGAGCTCATCAGGAGACTGCCAAGAGTGTGCAAAGCAGTAATCAAAGCAAAGGGTGGCTGTTTTGAAGAATCTAAGATATAAAACATGTTTTGAGTTATTTCACACTTTTTTGTTTACTACATACAGTAATTCCTCCATATGTGTTCATTCGGAGTTTTCATTACATGAGAGGGTCTGTGCAAACTTTTGACTCTAGTGTATACTTAAGTGTTGAAACTTACATCAAATAATTAAGAGACAGTGTGAAGATATAAGGTGTCTAACAAAAATACTATATTAACTATTTTTATAAATCACTCATTTTCAGAGAATCAAAAAGTAATTTTACAGTTAAATGACTCACAGTTTTGGGGCCAGATAAGGCCCGGTCCCTCAATATTCCATGGTAAATTACGACTAATATGTGGTGTTGAACTTTTTGTGGCTTTGTAGGTTTTTACTGGAACCCTAATATGAGATCTAAAAAGATGCAGGTAAATGAGGCCATCATTAGACAGAAAAGCCAAATAACTCTTATCAGTTATCAACAAACTTTAGAGGCCAAAACAAGAAGTTAATTTTTCAAAACAAGGAGCACAATAACACCAAGAGCCTTGAAGACTCTAGAAGAAAACTCAAGTAGTGAATGACAGAACTTTTTCCTCCCCATTGGAGGAAGATTTATATCATAAATCTACAATCAAGAAACACATTCATAAACGTAAATACAAAGGGCTTCCAATAAGATATAAACCACTGGTGATTTTCAACAGGAACAAGAAAGCCCAATTAGACTTTACCAGGAAACATACTTACAAACAAACTCATCACTCTTCTAGCTCCTTGTTGGAAAATTGTCAAAACTGATGCGCTTTAAAAAGAAATAGAAAAGGAAAAGAAAAGAAATGTTGGTTTGTCAAGACTGCATTATTTTTTTCAGTTTAGGTTGAGTTACGTTGCTTTAATTAGCTGCTTGTCTCACATGCTGCCTCTCAGATGTGGTAAGGTGTATATTATGAGAGTGCAGTTTGTGTTTGACAGTGAAATTATCCATCTCTCTGTTTGCTGTGTGTGTGTGTGTGTATGTGTGTGTGTGTGTGTGTGTGTGTTACCCGATTAACAGACTTTTGCACAATAAAAGCAGTAAATGCAGCAGCAGTGACCCACTTGCCCTTGCAGCCAACAACGTAACATTTAGATGCTTTCTTTTCTTTGAGACATTTATTTTATTTTATTTGCCAGAGCTGCTCTAACTTGAACAGTTCTGGGAAGTAAAACAAAGAGCACGCTGTGAGGCCGTTGGTCATTTTTTGATTGAGGGCATCTAAAACAAGCCGCAAGGTAAGTTTCATTCCATCAATTTGGATGAGAATGGCTGGATGGATAAATGCTGTTAGATTTGAAGGATCACAACAATTAGTCTATGATGTAAAATATGAAACTACTGTCAACTGATGTGATTATCTATAAGCGAGCTTTTGCTCAGTCTGTATCTGTAGTCTCTCCCTGCTGCTTTCTGTTTCACCACGTTTCATGTCTTCGCTGTTTGTTTTTTTCTGTCTGTTTTGCAGAGAAAACACATACATGAAGTGAACTGGAGCAAGAGACTGAAAAACAGCAACAGATGCTCTCGCAGTAAGCTGTGCTGAAACAAATGTACATAACTTGGGTTAACAATAATCTTTGGTTTGTTTTAAATGTATTACTATTATTATCATTAATAGTTTTCTGGGATAGTGGGCTTTCTTGCTTGTTTAGATTTACTTTTAGACTACTCTTTATACTGAAGAATATTGTGAATATTTAGTATTTAGTATTTTAGTTTTATGTAATTGAATGCTGTATATCGTTTGTGCATTCTGGATGTCAAACACAACCAGGGACAGGGGACTGAAATTAGCAATAGCTATAAACTCTGTGTGCAGCACAACAGTTTCATTATTTGCACTGGAAAGCTGTCAAACGGCATTGTCCCTTTTAAATAAATAAATAGAAACAGAACAATATGTTAGTTCATTTTACCACAAACCCTGTACTACACCAATGTCAGTACAAACAGAGATTATGACTTCATTTTCTGTTGCATTCGCTATTGCTCTTTGTTCTTGACTTTACCTTTTTTGTCTCTGTTTGTGTAGGATTACGCAACACCTCTAGCTGGCGAGGAATTTGCAGGCAAACTATGTGGGTTGGATTTGGAAAAAAAAACAAAGTCATAATGTTGAAGACACAATAAAAGACGAATGCCTCTCTAAAAGACGAATGCCTCTCAACTGCAACAAGCTTCTTTAATATTTCCTTGGTTACCATGGCTACTTGTGTTGTCACAGCAATGACATCCAGAGAACCCGTGGTTTCATTATGTCTATTGGATGCGTTGATGGACTCCTGTTGACGCTTTCAGACTGCTTTGCATAAGAAAAAATTAACTTTAACGCGCACCCTCTTTGTTATACCGCGACCAAGCATCAGTATGTGATGGCTATTCCATATGATGCCCATTAAAGAAAAAAAATGCTCTATTATTTTAATGGAGATAAAGGAAATCCTGTCTTATTTTGATAAGCGTCATTAATTTAGCGTCATTAATTTAAGTGAGAGGTACATTCCACTACTACGAGCCACTATTATGGCTTACAAGACTGCCTGCTCAACACTTAACCTGCTAAACTTATAATTGTTTCATCTGCATAACTTTCCTTCCAGGTGAACATAGCTGTAAACTATAACCTATAAGAGGGGGATAAATTCACGCAGTTTTTCCATAGGCTGCCCCTAGTTAAGTAAGTTACTTATTAATTTCAGAATAAGTGACACCAGATTTCCTGAGAAAGATACAGCTGCTCCTCCACCTTTCTGTCTAAGGAGAAGACTATGAAGTCAGTGAAGGAGAACATCCTCAGCTGTGTTTGTGCATAAGCAGCACATTACTGAAACTTTTAACAGACTCTGCCTGCACCAAAAGCGATGACCTCCCCCGCTGTGCCTGTATCGCCAGCACATCTGCCGCCGTTGCAGATGACGACAAAAGTCTGTTTGATCAGCAATAGCAGTCTGAAAGACTAAACAAACTCAGCAAAGATCAACCTGTTGGAACCAGCTTCAAATCAGTGATTAGCGAATCTCCTCCATCCCCACCAGATTAACTAGTTGAGCCATGACCTGATGTGTCCATCACTGAGGTGCTTCAATTGTGTGACAAGAAATAAGTATTTCTGCAAAAAATTGGAAACCAGGACTCGTACAGTTTTTCTTTTTTTTTTTATGTTAGGTTGTTTCACAATTGTATTTTATGATTGGATTTGTTTCCATTGCAAGTGACTCAATCATTAACTTTCAATCTATGCATTTGAGAAAGGAAAGATATTTTGCAACACTGAGCATGCAAAATGTAAGGGTTTTTTTTGGAGGTTTGGCTCCAGTGAGAAGCAACATCATATAGTAGAACCCCAGATGAAGGTAGGTGTTAATGACTGAATCCCCCTAAACTCTGGATTCTGGTGGAGATGGGGCAAAGTAAAATAGTAAAATAGGAAGTAAGAAAATAAAGCACGAAGAATAACTCAATAGAGGGAGTAAAGATTTAACATGGGATAGTAGATCGTACTTTTTTTAAATATTACTCACTGATGATTTTTATCCTGGGATGAAAGGTTGAAATGTGCTTTTGGTTAGATCTAGTACAGTTGCAGAATTGGACATTATCCCTATTAAAAATACGTCAGATCCACATTTATTCATGATCTGTTGCTCATTACGATTTCGCCGCATAAGGTTTTTAAAAAAAAGTGTTTTTAAATCCATCTCTACCCCCCCATTTCGGTTCCGCTCACACACATTACACTTTTTATTGTTCTACTCTCCATGTGCAGCCCTTGCAGTGATTTTTGCACTAAGCAACTTTTGTGCAGTGTACTGTTCAAAAGAAGACAATGTGATTGTAGGACAGGCTCAGCAGCAAATCCAAGCAGAGATCAGGGAAAATGCTAGGATGATAAAAATAAATAAATAAGTAAATACATAAATCAATAAAAATGCTCTTTGGTCTGACAGTTTTCAATGATGATAACTAGGACTCAGGGTGCACCAGACAGCATTTTGTTTTGGCCCTGAGTTTGATTGACAAATAATGGCCCCACAGTTGTTGTTTTTCTTAGCTCGGCACATAGTGTGTAACGGACACCCATTTCACCAGTTTGTGGCATTGGGGAATAATTACAGGAGGCCGCCTGAGGTAAGGCCTGGCAGAGTTTGTTCGTTAGTGATGAGGGAGAAGGGTGGAGGAGAGAGGCCTGGGAGGGTAGATATCTTTGCTCTGCACAACAACAACACAAAAACGAGAGGGTTCTTGCTATAGCTGAGCTCAGTGCAAACTAGCAAACTAAACACTTTCCTTAAGCAGAACCACTTCTCTCAGCCATATTCCACACGTTGCAGGCGTTCTTCTGGCTCTTCTGAATAAATAAACAACATAATGCACATGAACAACCTGCATCCATTTGATATTTACCTTAATTGTATGGAGGTTTCTGGGGGGGGGATGCCACAAGGGGTTATGGTTACTTCCACATGCATGCACACTAATACCATGCAGTCATCACGCTGAATGAACCGAAGATGTGCAGCAGAGCAGTATTCATTCACCAAAGTATGCTGAGCACAAAACAAAGACTAATAGGACAACTGTCAGCTTAACTGAGAGAAGACATTTTTGTTGCTATGTTAGTGTGCTTGTTCCACCGTCTGTTATCTGGTAACAGAGGTGGGAAGTAATGAAGTACAAATACTTTGTTACTGTACTTAAATAGAATTTTCACGTAGTAGTACTTTACTTGAGTATTTATTTTTCTGAGAACCTTTTATAATGACTCTCTATATTTTTAAACAAATATTTGTACTTTCTGCTCCTTACAATTTCAAAACAGGTTTGTTACTTTTGGTTTAACGTACTTCAACAAAGTTATTATTTCACCACTGAAATGCAATTTCAGCCTAAACAGTAATGTATGAAATGTAATCCTGGTTGCATATTAATCACCAGAGGGAGAAATTTGTGCCAGTTGGTGGTTAAAGAGGGCTGCTGTTTTTGTTTATTTATTTATTTTATTATTATTTTTTTGCCACAACACGGAAATGACAGGTGTACTTCAGCTAGCTAGCGCTACAGAAGACGAGCAGGCATAAAGGGAGTAACATGTTGTAGCAGGTAATTTCAAATTCTGCGTTTCTATCAACTCGAGAGACATCAGTAAACATACAAACAGTTTGTATGCAGTTTGTCTTACAGTGTGTGGCTAGCTAAAGGGAAAGAGAAATAACTTCACTCAGAGATGGAGAAACATGAGATAGAGGACAGGAGAGGGAGAAGAGAGGTTAGATTCACAGGTAAGAACTACTCAGTGTAAGACCAAGCCCATCAAAAAATAGCCAGAAAATTCAGGTTTTTTTTGGAACTGTGATGTTTATTAACCCTTATAACAAAATCAGTTTTTTTTCCTATATCATGTTGTGTATGATATATTTGTATGATATATTTATTATATAAATACATAATACAATGTATCATATTTGATACATTGTATGATATATATATATATAGCGCGTAGTGGTTAAACTACACGCCTTTGGAACAGAGGATCGCAAGTTCGATTCCTGCCTGGGGCGTCTGTATCCAGTAAGGGTCCTAAGGCTAGACCCCCTATGCTAAGCAAGCCTACCGCAGACATGAGCGAGACAGATAAATATGAAGGCATGCCGGCTCGGACGTCGCCCGGATCAACAAGGTCCGCGTCAGGTGTTGAGGAACCAGGGCACCCTGACGAAAAGTGGGCTACTGGAACAAGAAGGCATCGGTGGGCAAGGGACGAAAACAGGGCGTTGTTGGAATGCTACTACGCAAGTAACCCCGGCGGAAGGGGCTACATGAATAGGATGAGGGACCTATGGATTCTTCGATACCCAACATCCACAATGACGGCGAAACAACTAGTAGCTCAGTGTTCCAACATTCGAAAGAAGGGACTGCTCTCACAGCTAGAGATTGACGAGGTACAACACAAATGCTACGGCAAGGAGGAGTCAGGACGCCAGGTCAGGGGGGAGATATCATCACCCCCACCCGAGATTGGGTACATAGCCCCAAGTGCGATAGGAGAAGGATCGTTGAGTGCGAGAGGAACTGACCTGAAAAATAGGATCATGGCCAAGCTTGAAACCTGGATCCCCCGTAGCCGGTTACCAAGATTACGTGAAGTACCCTCAGAAGGTCTGCTAGATGATGTTAATGCAGCACTACGGGCAATACCTACAACCACGATTACCGACACTAACAAGCTGATCTACAATACGGCAGCAGTGATCAGTGAGATGCTTGGCTACAAGTTGAACAGCCACAAGGGGCAGTACCCTCCATGGAGAAGGAGGCTAGAGGGCAAGATCAAAGTAGCACGGAGGGAGGTTAGCCAACTAACAGAGTTGCAGAAAGGTGCGACAAATAAGGTGCCTAAGAAATACAGCAAGCTGTCCATACCTGAGGCCTTGGAAACTGCCAAGCAAAGACTCACAGCCTTGGCCAGCCGCTTGAGGAGGTACACCAGAGAGATAGAAGGCAGGAGAATAAACCAGCTGTTCTCCACAGAACCAGCAAAGGTGTACTCTCAGTGGCAAGGGAACAATAAGAGAACAGCACCACCAAGGCTGGAGACGGAGCAATACTGGAAGAGCATATGGGAGAAGGATGCAACCCATAACGGCAATGCTCAGTGGCTAGAGGATCTGAGGGCAGACCACAGCGACCTCCCTGAACAGGGTCCAGTAACCATCACAGTGGCAGATATCCAAGAAAGGGTCTCCAGTATGAAGAGTTGGACAGCACCAGGGCCCGACATGGTTCACGCCTACTGGCTGAAGAAGCTGACTGCACTCCACGAGCGTCTGGCAGCACAAATGAACCAGCTGCTAGTTAACGAGAGACACCCGGAATGGCTAACTGAAGGCCGGACGGTCCTGATCCCCAAGGACCCCAAGAAGGGACCGGTCCCCTCCAACTACCGACCAATAACCTGCCTCAGTACTACATGGAAGCTCCTGTCAGGCATCATATCGGCTAAGATGAACAGGCACATGGGTCAATACATGAGCGGGACACAGAAAGGAATTGGCAAGAATACCAGAGGCGCAAAACACCAGCTACTGGTAGACAGAACAATCAGCCGAGACTGCAAGACCAGACTGACCAACCTGTGCACTGCCTGGATTGATTACAAGAAGGCCTATGACTCAATGCCCCACAGCTGGATACTGGAATGCCTAGAATTGTACAAGATCAATGGGACCCTAAGAGCCTTCATCAGGAACTCAATGGGGATGTGGCGTACAACACTAGAGGCCAACTCCAAGCCCATAGCACAAGTCACCATCAAGTGCGGGATCTACCAAGGAGATGCTCTGTCCCCACTGCTGTTCTGCATAGGCCTGAACCCCCTCAGTGAGATCATTAACAAGACTGGCTACGGATACCGACTATGGAACGGAGCAGTTGTCAGCCACCTCCTGTACATGGATGACATCAAGCTGTATGCCAAGAGTGAACGAGACATCGATTCACTGATCCACACTACCAGGCTATACAGCAATGACATTGGAATGTCGTTCGGACTGGAGAAGTGTAGTCGGATGGTAACAAAGAGAGGGAAGGTAGTCAGAACTGAGGGGATTGAACTACCAGAAGGCAACATTGCAGACATAGAGGACAGTTACAAGTACCTGGGGATCCCGCAGGCAAATGGGAACCATGAAGAGGCCACTAGAAAGGCTGCAACCACCAAGTACCTGCAGAGGGTCAGGCAAGTCCTGAGGAGTCAGCTGAATGGTAAGAACAAGATCCGGGCCATCAACACGTACGCCCTGCCCGTGATCAGGTACCCTGCTGGGGTAATAGGCTGGCCAAAGGAGGAGATAGAAGCCACTGACATAAAGACAAGAAAGCTCCTTACCATGCATGGAGGGTTTCACCCCAAGTCCAGCACCCGGAGGCTGTACGCTAAGCGGAAGGAAGGGGGCCGGGGACTGGTGAGTGTCAGCACCACAGTCCAGGATGAGACAAGGAACATCCAAGAATACATTGGGAAGATGGCCCCAACTGACCGAGTGCTCAGTGAATACCTCAGGCAGCAGAAACCCAAGAAAGAGGAGGGAGACGAGGAACCATCATGGAAGGACAGGCCCCTGCACGGTATGTACCACCGGCAGATAGAGGAGGTGGCTGATATCCAGAAATCCTACCAGTGGCTGGACAAAGCTGGACTGAAAGACAGCACAGAGGCACTAATCATGGCAGCACAAGAACAAGCTCTGAGTACAAGATCCATAGAGGCTGGGGTCTATCACACCAGGCAAGACCCCAGGTGCAGGCTGTGTAAAGATGCCCCAGAGACAATCCAGCACATAACAGCAGGGTGCAAGATGCTAGCAGGCAAGGCATACATGGAACGCCATAACCAAGTGGCTGGCATAGTGTACAGGAACATCTGTGCCGAGTATAACCTGGAAGTCCCGAGGTCAAAATTGGAGATGCCCCCAAGGGTGGTGGAGAATGACCGAGCTAAGATCCTGTGGGACTTCCAGATACAGACGGACAAAATGGTGGTGGCTAACCAACCGGACATAGTGGTGGTAGACAAACAGAAGAAGACGGCCGTAGTGATCGATGTAGCGGTTCCGAATGACAGCAATATCAGGAAGAAGGAACACGAGAAGCTGGAGAAATACCAAGGGCTCAGAGAAGAGCTCGAGAGGATGTGGAGGGTGAAGGTAACGGTGGTCCCCGTGGTAATCGGAGCACTAGGTGCGGTGACTCCCAAGCTAGGCGAGTGGCTCCAGCAGATCCCGGGAATAACATCGGAGATCTCTGTCCAGAAGAGCGCAGTCCTGGGAACAGCTAAGATACTGCGCAGGACCCTCAAGCTCCCAGGCCTCTGGTAGAGGACCCGAGCTTGAAGGATAAACCGCCCGCAGGGGCGTGCTGGGTGTTTTATATATATATCATACAATGTATCATATTTGATACATTGGGCATTTTTGGCAACTTTTTGTTAACAACAATGTTAATTTTAGACAAAAAAAAGAGTTTTGTCCATAACATTTTGAAATGGTTCAAGCTGAGTACATTTATTAGAATTAAAATTTAGACTAAAATAAAGTTTGTATTCCCACCTACAAGTATTATTTTATTACTACATTAATATAGCGCATGGTTCAATTAGCTTTGCACAAAAATAGCTGGCGCCTCGACGCAACTGTTGTTGTGATTTGTATATAAATAATAAAATTTAGTTGAATAGAAACATCCTCCAAAGAGCTACTTTTTACTTTTTTACCTTGAGTACATTTCAGAGCCGGTACTTTTTCACGTTTACTTGAGTAAAGAAGTTAAATCAGTACTTCAACTTTTAATAGAGTAATTTTTACTATTAATATCTTTACTTCTACTTAAGTATATAATTTCTGTACTTTTGCCACCTCTGCCTGTGAATGATTTTAAATCACACCAGAGAATATTATATTAAATCCAGATCTTAAGGCATTAAGCTACAGCTGTGGATACAACTGTAGCTTGCCTTCACCAGTGTATGAATGTGCAACGTGAGAGTGAATGAATAGTGGTATTGTAAAGCGCTTTGAGGGTTCTTGCTTTGAGGGTATAGCAAGACCCCTCTCGTTTTGTGTTGTTGCTGTCCCGAAAAGCGCTATATAAATGCAATCCAGTATCATTATTATTATTATTACAGATAACATTCTGAGAAAGTAAGATTAAAAGAACAAGAAAATAAAGAAAGAAGTTCCTTGTACTAACATAGCTCTCAAAAGTTCAAGGATTCACCAGTCCAGTGATGACTTTTTATCTTTTTATGATAGCTTTTTATCATTTTAATCAAAGACGGAAGGTGTTGTGCTTTGTGTTCACTCTAAAGTTGGCATCATGCAATAATTGCTATGTGTTATGTAGCAGCCATCGCTGCCAGTGTGTGTAGTTAATATCATTTAGTTGGAAAGTACACAAATACTATTTACATTTCTAATAAAAGAAACAAATTGAACATTGAACTTCCCTGATTTTCTGATTGTCACTTGTGGATTGTTTCCAGTTCCAGTGGGCAAGGCTGATAGATCAGACAACAGGTATAAGGGAGCCCTTAACTCATGTAGCACAAGTAAGTTGAGTGCCTGCAGTGATTATGCGTTTGCACTGCAAGAATTGTAGATAGGCATTGGACACAAAAGTCACCAGCTGGACAGCTGGGGTTAAAAGGCTTTTGTTATTCAGACATACAGTTAACAGCAGGAAACCAGTTAACAGGCAAGGCAACCTCAGAGATAAGAACACTAAAAGAAAAAATAAATGCAACCCATAGCATCTGATAAATGACTTATATACTCCAACACTAATGAGCTGAATCAACACAGGAAACTGTCTAGAGTGTGAGAGCAGGGCCTAAAAGGAAAATACACAATACTAAACAAAAAACACATAGACTGGTACACTACTGAACCACTTGTGACAGATGTTAACAATGTAAAAACTCTGAAAAATAAAATTCTCCTAAATGATAATGTGGCATTATAGCAATATAACAGGATTTAAGGACAGGTCAGCCTATACAGACTTTAATACAAAAGCCTGACAGTTATTTGTAAATGAATTTTGCAGCATGAAGTCCTTGTATGGCACTATAGCCTATCTTTTCTTTTCTTGTCATTTTCTTTTTATTTCTTTTCTTTTCTGCCCATTAGTAATTTTAATAGAATCCACGTTTTCCTGCCAGAAAATGTTGAAACTGACACATAATACACTCGTGCTGATAGTGCTACTCTTGAAAACACTAAATTTGCATTTCATGTTGCCCTCTTTTCTCTAGCTGCAGACTGGCTTCCAGCATCCTATTTCTAGTACGTGCATGGAAGTACCATGAAATTGGCCTAACACATTTGCTTTGCTATATTTTTATTAAAACAAAAACTTAGCAGCACAGGTGGATTGAGTTGATGAAGTGTTCCTTCTTGCATCTGTTTTTCAGTAATGAGTCGTATAAGAAGCCACAGATGGAGCCCTAGAATTTACACTGGAGTGTGAGATGCAATTAACTTGTAAAATTGTTGTAACAGCACAACAATAAACAAAATTTTACAACAATAAATAAATATTAATTTCAATATTTTTTTTCAATAAAAAAAAGATTGTTTTTTTTCCAACTTCAAATTTAACTCTTGGGTTGTCCAAAACTCTGCAGACATGATAATCCTTAAGGTCACCCAGTGCTTTATCACCTTGGTGATAAAATCCACTGTTTAAAAACTCATCAAAGCTATATAATATGCATTATATAATCAGATGGCACTTACCAAACATGACCAAACATGATCTACAGAAACCAAGAAAAACAACAATCTTATTGGCATCATGCAATAATTGCTATGTGTTATGTAGCAGCCATCGCTGCCATGTAATTTTCTCCTTACAATATTTGAAAACTGTTTGACTTTTTGTGTTTTGGAGGACAGAGTGTGCAGGCAGGAGAGTGTGGATGAATATTTGATGTATTAGCACCACGCAGTCAGGTAACACTATGCACAGACCCCCCATCAGAGAATACTGGGAAAGGTATAGTCAGGATCAAAGGGAACGTGGAACATGGCAGAACGAGGGATCTCAGGGCTTAAGGGCTCATTAAGAATATTACGAAGGTAAGGCTGGGAATTAGGAATCTGGGTATTAGTGCCAAGACAGTCTTAATACAAAACCCTAGAGGGAGGGCTTATGCATGTTTTGCAGGTACAGGTAGGAGATTTAGCTGCAGTTAAAAAGTACTGACCATGTGTCATCTTAGAGTGTGTATGCTTTCTAACCTTGAATTATAAAGATTGCATCCAGGAGGAACACATGCAGTGCTTTAATGTAAAAAATAGAAAAAAGCGATGTTGCCTATTGCCTGTCATGTTAGCAGTTGTTACCTGGCACGTCCTCTGTTGTAATGTTCTGCCATAACAGACGTGAATAGTAATGCATTTTTAAGTGTCTGAAGCAGTGTTCGACAAAATCATGGTTGGCATAACAACCATGTATTCAGGTACTGAATTAAAGTTCCTCTAAATTTAAAGGTGGAAATATAGAGTAACCAGGGCAACCAGAGCCTGGAATGTCCACTAGCAATCAACCAATGAGCGATGACACTTGGAGGTTTACTGCAATCTGAATAGGCTTTCTGTGAGCATTACATTTGCTGTTGTACGCATATATTTTAAAATTTATTCCAGTTTGTGCAAATACGTTTTTCTACTGCATCTAGCATAGATAGCATATATTTTTAGTAGTGTTGCCACGTGTTAACAAGCTAACTGCGCGAACGCGTTGATGCCGTGTAGCCCCACACACGGGGCGATCCGCGGTAACTCGTTAATGGAGATTTGCCGCGTTAATGCAGTTATAGCGTTATTTTAACGAGATTAACGCTGACAGCACTAATTTTTAGTGCTAATTTTTATCAAACCTGTCTTGTTATAGTTTATTGTGTCTTTTTTTGTAATATTTTGAATGCTGTTTTGAAAATACAAATTAAGTGTATAACCACAAAATGTTATGTAAAAATATAACATAATTTCTGATGGTCATTACGTGTTAACTAAGGCTATTATAAACATGATTGGATATAAAGACCAATCACTACAAAGTGACGGGCCTGCGGGAAACTTGCCCAGTTGCCTGCTGTTATTCCTGAACCATATGTTTAGTATGTTTTTGGCACCTGCAGAAAAAAGTAACATCATTGTGTTGTCAGCTGTCTTAGATGAAATAATTCACCATAGGGGCATAGAACTGAACTCCTGTGAAAGCAGTACTGAACAGTTTAAACACTACTTTCAACTCTTGGTCAATGGTAAAAACAGAAATCAATCTATCAATTAGACCAACCATTAGCAGAGTTTTAGATGAAGTGAGGATGGCAAGCCAGCTGTTCGCATAACATGTTTCCTCTCCTTTGTTATGAAGTTATGTGTTTTTTTCTGTTATAATGAGATCAGGCAGGTATTCATGGTGTCCATATGCACTGTCAATGCCCAGGGGCAACACTCATTGGTGTATTTAGCAAGTGGAGAAAAAAGATAGAGGGGGTTAGACTGTACCACCATCTGGGCATCAGTGTCAGAATGCAGCAGTGTATAGATGGAGAGCCTCATCCACAAACCTTGGGGGTTAGCAATAGAGGCAAAGCTCTCATTAACATCAAAGCTAATCAGATTCTGAAACATGAGTCTTTGGCAGCCGTGGCTGTGTATCAGTGTTGTGTTCATTTGTAATGAGGTGACGATGATTGAGTAGACCATGCAGACCAGGGGTGAGGCTTTGTCATGCAAGAATGTTTCTAAAATAATGCATCGTCTTGGTAAATTGTTGTGAAGAAAGGGGATTTAGTCAAGAAAAAACAATCCCAGTTGTTTACAGTCTGTACAGAAACAATTACATTTCATACGTGGCCAAATATTTAGATGTACCCCTTTCTATCACCCTAACAGCCAGGCTCAGTTCTCCTGCAAGTCAAACACTGATTTTCAGCACTTCAGCATCTCGCTAGCTCTACAGAAGACGAGGAATCATGAAGGGAGTGACTTCTTTTTAAGTGGCAGGTAATTTCAAATTCAACGTTTCTATCAGCTTAACAAATATCAGCAAACACACAAACTGTTGGTGTGCAGTTTGTCACAGTGTGTTGCTAGCTAAAGGTCTAGCTGCTGTACTTCAAAGGGAGAGAAAAGAAAGAGAGCTAACTTCAGTCAGAGATGGACAAAGATATAAGACGACAGACAGAACAGGGTAGCAAGAATTATATTTAAAGGTAAGGACATCTCAGTGACCCTTGATAAACTGCAAATGTAATGAATGTAATGTCATCATTTTAATCACATACTGGATCTGTATATAATGTGTTTTGATACATTTTCTCTTTTCATTTTGTGAAACAAGGATTTCCATATGCAGAGAATTTCAGATGCTCAGTACTCACTGGATATGTTCACAGATTTTTACACTCTGCAGAGTTTCAGAATCAGAATACTTTAATAAGCCCTAAGGAAATTATGTGTTTTACAGGGCTTTGCATACTGTTCAGCTCACTTACAGTATAAGAATGCAGGTTTTGCTTTAACAGGCCCATAAATGTGTATACTGTTTTTATGCATGTAGTCCTATGAGTTACACAAGAAACCCATTACAGCCAGTCAAGCACACACAGTCATAATAACACAATGAAGACAGAAACTGAGGAGCGAGATACTGTGTCACTGTGTGTTCATACTTAATTTAACAACGAGAATGATATTACTTGGTAAAATATAGAATTCCCTTTTAAATGAGTACTTCAGCAGTTTGGGAAATACACATTTTGACTCACATGCCGAGAGTGTGACGCCCACAGACTATGACCACTCATGTTTTAAGGCTATCAGAAGGGGTTTGTTGGCTTAGATGGCAATAAAGACCACAGTTGTGAGAAATGAGCAGTCCAAAGAACATTAGCTCTCTTTAAAGATGATCAGAATCTGAATATTTTATTAATTCCATGTCATCGTCATTTCACACGAGTCAAGTCATGATTTCACAGCCAGATTATAGCCTGTTTTCCTGTGTTCCTTTCATTGCAATATCTCATTCAGAATATCTTCCATCTGTCTTTTTATTTAAAAAATAAATAAACAAAAGTATAGACGCCAGAAAAAGTACAGTATAAATCAGTTCAGTGGTTTAGATAAACTAACACAAAAGCTTACCATTCATAAAAATTCTTTTTTGTTTGTTTCTCGTATGTTAACCCTTTAATATCAATGATAAGAGATTACTGATATTATTGTTGCTGTTTTTATTTTAGTTAGTCATTTCATTAACAGTATACAAAAATACGCATTCTGCTTGTCATGTGTGCCTATTTTATGCCTTGAACATGTGATTTCACATCAATAACTGACAAGGGTTAAGGTTAAAGTTAAATGACACAGAATAAGGTTAGGTCAAGGTGAGGTCAGAAATGTGAGGCTGTCTGTGTCATGAAATGGCATTCAAAAAATCAGAAACTCTGCATGGATAGCATACATAATAATCTGATGTAAATTCATATTACATTTCTTCCACAAACCTCTTTTTTATAAAACAGGGACAAAAACTTTTCATATTCTTTATTATGTATTAAAGACTTGAGGCATATTTTTATTCTTTTATAATACTCTGCTTCTTACTCTTGTGCTCACAGTTGTGTGGGATGTAGGGGAGCAGGTCCCATTGGCATTTGTTATTTAATTGTTAATGTTAAGCATAAGGTTATGTTACTTGTATTTCATGTTGGCCTCACTCTCCTTGTTAACATGAGTCCCAGGGTAAACTTTGTTACAGTGCTGCATGATTCATCAGTGCACCCAGGGTCAGGCAATATATGCTCTGTATTTCTCAGGCATGAAACTAAACACTTAAGGCCTCTGTCAGGAGAATACTAGAGTAGTTGACACTGTTCTTGGACTCCAAAATATTGTTGGAAACACAGTGGGACACTTTATTATATTAATGAAATACTTTCTTCTATTAGAAATTAGAATTCTTAAAAACTGGATTTAATTGCGTCATCATCATTATTCTTATTAATGTAATTATCTAATTAGGAGGCCTGCATCGTGACTATCTTGGTTGGACAGTGACACTTTTAAAATAGAAATAGCTAAAGCATATTTGCACATGATGCCATAAAAATGAAAAGAATTAATACCAGCCTTGTGGGGGGGAAAGTTGACAACAAGCTTTGCTGATGTTTCCAATGCAGCATTTGAAAGGGAAGTGTTTCTCTCCAAAGTGGAGAAGGGTTCAGCTGGAACAACTATACTTAAGCAGTTCCCGTGACGAGTGTAACAGATGGTTTACTGTCACATTGATGCTGGCAGCCATAATCCTGCATGCAGTCTGTGTAGTTTTTTCCTCCACATTATCTTGAAACCACAACATTAACAAGAGCATATTCTACCTTTGTGATTCTTTAATTGTTTAATGCATTCAAGTTTTATTTTTCATTGCGACAACTTACTAATGTTATGATGAAAATCTAGGTTATTGTTACTGTACACAGAGCAGTGCAGAGTCAACCATGTAGGCTGCCATTAGTGACATTTTTCCATCTCTATTGAAAATACTGAGGGCTGCTACAGCTTTTTATGAAGCCTTAAAGTATTTCTCATGAACACTGTAGCTGGCAAAGAACTAAGGATTTACTCTATTTAGCATCTTTAATGATATTGGAACTGAGGTTGTTATGCTAGTTTGATATTGAGGCTTCCAAGAAAGAAAACAACATTACACAACACATACCTTTCAGTTTTTTATAGACCACGGGTGTTTCCAGGATTGTTTAAATTGGGTTTCAAATAGTAAATGTTTTCAATTTAAATGTAATGTAAAAATTTCTGTAGCCTTTCATTGCACATAATATGATCTAACATTAAATAGTTGTATATTTAAAGTGATGCACCGAGGAGAACAAAACTGTTTGGACAAAACTGTGATCTGTTACTTGCCATCATCCCCCCACTTACTTGACATACTGCTGGGATTGTATAATAACTAGTGCTGTCAAAATTAACGCGTTAATTGTTGAGATCAATGCGAAATGTTTATCACGTTAAAAAAATTAACGCTGTTTTTTTTTAAATTCCCTGTAATCTAAGACCTTTAAATTCATGAGCACCTCTGGAGGAGGGGGCAACAGTGTGCTGTGCTGGCATTTGGCCTGACAGAAATGATTAGAAGAAGAAGTGACACCATGCTACTATCTAGCTAACACTAGCAAACACACGCAAGCATGGATGAGGGCAGACTTTTGGGTGGAAAGTTTCTCTTTAAGAAGTTGCCTGATGGCTTGTTGGACAAAATGAGAGTAAGGTGCACAATTTGCAAAGCTGAATTCAGGTACCACAGAAGCAGTTCATCACTGGTGTATCACCTGAGAGCAAAACACCCAACTGAATCCGCCTCTACGGGACCTCGCCAGTCTACGCTTCAGGAGTATGGTGCTCGTGGACAAATAACAAAAAATGTGAGAGAAAAATTAACCAATTCCTTGGTTGTTTGGATAGCTAAAAACTGCCGACCAGTTAGCATAGTAGAAGATGATGAACTGAGAGAAGTCATTCGCGCTGCATCAGGAGATGTGTGTTACAATCTGCCCTCAAGAGGAACCATTGTGTCGAGACTGCACACTTTGTATGAGGACCAGAGAGCTCAGCAGTCCAGCAAGCTTGTGCAAGTAAGGAACGTCGCTCTCACCGGAGACCATTGGACTTTGGTGAACAACGATAATTACTTGGGGGTCACGGTGCATTTTATTGATAACGACTGGACTGTCCAATCGTTTGCACTAACAGTGAGTAAAACTGAAGAGAGACACTATGCTGAGGCGTGTGCTGATCATTTTCTGAATGTTGCAAACGAATGGAAAATCAAGGACAAGGTAACCACGCTTGGCACCGACAGTGCTCGTAACATGGTTGAAGCCGCCAGACTACTTCCATTTGAACACATGCCCTGCATGGCCCACATACTGCAAAGAATGGTCACAGTTTCTCTTTACGACAGCGCATTTGAAAGGGCTCTGGCCAAACGTTGCAAGATTGTTGGACATTTTAAGCATAGTCCAGCAAACGCTCAGGAATTAAAGGCACAGCAAGCTGCACATGGACATCAAACAGAACCGCTTGTTCAGGACGTTCCAACAAGATGTAACTCCACCCTAGAGATGATCAAGCGGATCCAGAGATGTGGGCTGACCACCATCCTGACTCAGCAAAACAGCAAGGTGACCATGTTGACTGACCAGGAGCTTGACAGAGTGCAAAAGCTGGAGGAACTACTTGAACCTTGCAGGTAAATAATTTCGTTTCTCATGATTGTGTGTCTATCTTTGTGTTCTAGCTTTGTTTTCAAGTATGTTCTCCACCTCTCTGTGTATTTTCATATGTAGTATTTATGTTTGTCTCTGTCTGGTTAATAGAAAAATACAGACTTGATCTTTCTATTCCAGATATGTGACTGAACTGCTGGGGGGAGAGCGGTATGTCTCCTGTTCCATGGTGTTGCCAGCCTTGTGTCATTTGTTCAAAATTATGGAGCCCTCAGATGATGACCCAGTCTACGTTTTGAGGTTTAAGAAGGTTTTTACCACAGACCTAGCTCAGCGGAGGGACAGCAGCAATCTCACATGGCTGAAGATCGCTAATGCCCTCAATCCCAGGTTTAAAGACCTTAAGTGCCTTTCCAAAGATGAAAGAAGAGAGGTGTGGGCTTCAGTACATGACCTTCTGATGGCAGAGACGCATGCACACCAACCATCTGCTCAGACAACAGAGGAACCATCACCAAAGAAGAGCAAGATGTCCATCTGCTTGCTGGGTTCTCCTGATTCAGATACAGAGGAAGAGGAAGATGCTATAGACTGCTGTCTGAATCTGCACAAAGCAGAGCCCAAAATTGACACAGGAGAGTGTCCACTATAGTGGCACCTATTGCACGCAAGTACCTGTCAACCCCTGCAACCACAGTGCCTTGTGAGAGATTATTCTCACTCTCAGGTCACATCATTCAAAAGAAGCGTGCTTCTTTGTCATTAGACAATGTAAACAGAATAGTCTGCCTCAGTAACTGGCTGAGTGCAAAGAAGGACTAAGCCAGATTGGTCCTTTGAAGTGAAAAATGTTCAACATTCTGGGTCATTTTGTGTTTTAAATACTGAGTTTTGTGCACCCTTTATTTTTATGGTATTCAATTTAACCTTTAGGCCTGGGTTCGGTCACTGTTGATGGCCTTAAAAGTTTTTTTGTAAGTTTTAACTGTGTTAAAGATTGATGAAAACTATTAAAATTCTCTTTGAATTTCAGCATAAATTCTTTGTGTTTATTCTGCATTTACGTCATTGTATTGCATAAATGTCTGTTACAATCTTAAAATATAAACTTGAAAAAATGTAATTGGAGCCAGGTTATTGATCAAGTAATTGCGATTAATCGCGATTAATAACAGAAAATTGTGAGATTAATTAGTTAATTTTTTTAAATCTATTGACAGCACTAAATGATAGTTTATTAACTTATTCATGTTATTCAGAGACACTGCTGTGAAGATGTTTTATTATTTTCTGCTGATGTAGTCAAATAAAACACATGAAAGATGCATTTTTACAAACTGATATTTGTATCCTCAACATTTTATTGTTTATTTAATGTGATAAGTTGCACTACAAAGTAGGTGATTCTTTTAAATGTTTTCCTCCAGGCATTCTGATATATTGTTTGATCTTGTGGCAGCAGTTGTAAAGATATGACACTTGTAATGTTCACTTGACTTTCTTACAGCTTGCTCCCCCAGGGAAGTGTTAGAATTCCTTTCTTTCTACATCTTAACCTGTATTAATAGCTCATTTAGCTCAAGCTCTGTCCACCCACTGTAAAAGTCAGTTGCTCAGCCATGCCTGAAAAAGCCATTATTGAAGCCTACGATTCTATATTATTTGAGAACGGCTCTGGGAACATGACAAAACGGTTTGCACCATTTTTTAAACCCCATGTGGGGATCTAGATTCTGGCCTTCTCCCAGTGTTTGCGTGGGTTCTCTCCAGGTACTCTGGCTTCCTCCCACAGTCCAAAGACATGCAGTTAGTGGGGTTAAGTTAATTGGTAATTCCAAATTGCATATAGGTGTGAATGGTTGTCTGTCCGAAAGACTGGCAACCTGTCCAGCATGTACCCCGCCTCTCACCCTATGAGAGCTGGGATAGGCCCCAATCCCCTGTGACACTGACAAGGATAAGTGGAAGACTATGGATGGATGACATTAGAAAAAAACAGAGGTTTAAGTGATAAGACACGATACAGTAGGGCTCCATCCTTGACATACATCGACACAAGAAGAGATTTAAACTAACATGACAAACAGAGACAAAAGTGACTATGGGTCACTTGAGACATGATAGATAAACTTTGTATATCTTTATATATATATATATATATATATATATATATATATATATATATATATATATATATATATATATGTACATATATATATATATATGTACATATATATATATATATATATATATATATATATATATATATGTACATATATATATATATACATATATACAAAAAAACACCCAGCACGCCCCTGCGGGCTGGCGGTTTATCCTTCAAACTCGGGTCCTCTACCAGAGGCCTGGGAGCTTGAGGGTCCTGCGCAGTATCTTAGCTGTTCCCAGGACTGCGCTCTTCTGGACAGAGATCTCCGATGTTATTCCCGGGATCTGCTGGAGCCACTCGCCTAGCTTGGGAGTCACCGCACCTAGTGCTCCGATTACCACGGGGACCACCGTTACCTTCACCCTCCACATCCTCTCGAGCTCTTCTCTGAGCCCTTGGTATTTCTCCAGCTTCTCGTGTTCCTTCTTCCTGATATTGCTGTCATTCGGAACCGCTACATCGATCATATATATATATATATATATATATATATATATATATATATATATATATATATATATACACACACACACACCAGTGTTGGTCAAGTTACTTGAAAAACGTAATTAGTAATTGATTACTGATTACCTCTCCAAAACAGTAACCCCGTTATGATGCATGCTCAATCATCCAGGTGAGTAAATCTCCAAAAGTTGATTCTGTTCATCCGGACGTAGCGTTTTGTGGGAGAAACGTTTCGTCACTCATCCAAGTGACTTCTTCAGTCTCAGCTGACTGCAGGTTTCCCCAATCTTATAAACAGTACATTTGCATAATGACCGAAACCAACCCAGTGAAGGAACAATGGGCTGGGAGGTCAGTTCCTTAATTATGCAAATTCTCATGACCATTGATCAACAGCCACTGATCAAAGCCCACTGATCAATCGCCATGAGTACCATTCACAGAGAGTTGGGGAATGGCTGCAATCACAGCATTGTAAGATGGCGAAAGATGTACCCTTAGGTCCCCTAAAACAGGATTACTCCTCAAAGTTTGCAAATGAGCTCTTCAGTTAAAGGCTTCCGGGCAACAAAAATCCTCCAGAAGGCACAGCACCAGTTGCTGAATGAACGGGTGAGGCAAACAAATTTTACCATCGACATGCTAAAATCTTCTAGATGAGAATACTTTTAAAAAGGTGTTTGACTTTACTGACAAGGCTCGTCTAGCACAACAGAAAAAGTCTAAGACCAGAAGACCAGGCAACAAAGGAAGTTTGACTTACTTGTTGTACATCGGAAACCACCGCAAAATACGGAGAGTTTCCTCAGTGGCCAGAAGAGAGAAGGATGCAATGCCGAGGATGTGGACAAGTGGGTGAAGAATTTGTCTGACAGAAAGCTCACCCAAACAGAGAAAAACATCCTTGCTAAAGGGTTGAATTTTGCTGTCACACTGAGACAAATCCCACTAGAGGAACTGATCACAGCCACAGAAACAAGTCAGAAGTGGAAGCAGAGCAACTATGGATGAAAGTTTTGGCCTGTCTCAGCAATGCAAAGCCCCCAGCATCCAACATCACCATGGAGGAGAGGAAGGCACTCACATCACTTAGTAATGACAACAACATTATCATCCTTCTGGCAGACAAGGGTAGGTGCACAGTATTGCTAAACCAGAAAGACTATCATGAGAAAATTTGTCACTACTCAGTGATGAAAATACTTATGAGCCCCTGAAACGAGACCCAGGAAGTGGTTACAGGAAGAGGGTGATAGACTGTCTGAAGCAGTTAGAACAAGACAAGGCTATTGACCAGACCTCATAACACAGGCTATACCCAGGGGATTCTACACCAAGTCTGTATGGTTACATAAACAGGGTGCACTTAAACTCCCGGAGAGCAGCCATTTGGCTTTTCTACCTTTAAAACCCAGAGAGCAGCCAAATGGCTTTTAGCTAGGCTTTAGCTTCAGCGAAGTGGAAGCTAAATTGGCTAGTCATTCATATGTAAATTTGGTTGTTACCTGGGAATTCTGGAGGGAGTGTCTGTCTAGATGTCTGTCTAGTGGATTGAGGAATTTTCCTGCGAATCTTGTTGACTGTGCCGAGGATGGTGGTTTTCCGTCTAAGAAGTTTTTGCGCAAGTGAAAGCGATGTGAAAAAATTGTCCGTGGTAACATGTCTGCCCTTGTCTAGGAATGGTTCCATCAGCCTCATTACTACATTTTCAGAAAGTCTCTCCCCAGTGGGACGATTGGGGTCCTTGCCAAGATATGGGAAGACATTGCAAATGTACTTGGATTTTAGGTCGCAAGCCACCCAAAACTTGATCCCAAACTTGTCAGGTTTACTTGCAATATACTGCAGGAAACAGCACCGAGTCTTTGATGGGAAAAGCTGTTCATCAATGGTGATATGTAGACCAGGGTTGTAGCACGTGATGCAGTTGGTGACAAATGATCCCCACACACTGGAAATTGCAGCGAACTTATCAGTCTTTGCTCGATCACTGCGGGTGGACTTGTCATCAAAGCGTAGGTGTTGCATGATGTCTTGGAAGCGGTTTCGTGCCATAGTTCCAATTATCTGTAGGTTTCCCAGGTTTGCTGACCAGCAGTCATTTAGAGATGGAACCCTGTTAACCCCCCGCAAGATGACAATTGCAATAAATGCCATTAGTTCAGGGAGGTCTATGAACCAATAAACATGCTCCGTGCACCACTCAGCAGGCCATTTGTAAATATGTGTACAAATGGTTGGTTTTTTGTACTGTTTTTATCAATAAATCTCAGCAACAAAGGACATACACCCATGTGTGTTGATTTCTCCCTAAGATGGCAAACTGAAACACTCCAAGTTGGTGACTTTTGGAGATTTATTTCCCTGGATGATTGAGAATGCATCAAGACGAACACAAAAGGAAGTTCACAGCTTTTAGCAGCTCCCCCACCCCCTCAATCACACACCCCCACTCCCCTCCCTCCAGAATTCCCAGGTAACAACCTAATTTACATATGAATGACTAGCCAATTTAGCTTCCACTTGGCTGAAGCTAAAGCTTAGCTAAAAGCCTACCAGCCATTTGGCTGCTCTCCGGGTTTTAAAGGTAGAAAGGCAGAAGCCTGGCAGTGCTACTGTTAAGACCGATTGTCTGTATGATCAACTCGGTCACCTATAACATCTCCAAGTTTCTGGCTTCAATCCTCAACCCATTGGTAGGCAGCTCTGAGCACCACATCCAGAACACTTTGGATTCTGTTGAGAAGGTGAGAGATGTCATTATGGAGGCAGATGAAACCATGGTCTCGTACGACGTTACATCTCTCTTCACTTGCATCCCAGTCACGGAAGCGTTGGAGGTAGATTACAGGATGACCCCAACCTCAGCAACAGGACCACTCTCAGCATTGACCAAGTGTGTTTGCTTTTGGAACTGTGTCTTCATTCCACCTACTTCACATACAAGGGTCAGTTCTACAGGCAGAAACATGGGTGTGCCATGGGCTCCCCAGTTTCACGCATCGTGGCCATTGTAATTAATTACTGTACATGGAAGAAGTGGAAAAGAGGGCTTTACCCTGGAACACCACCAAGCCATTGATTCAGATATGTGGATGACACCTAGGTGAAAATCAAATCTCAGGACGTTTTCACGGATCACATTAACTCGGTGGACCAACACATCAAATTACCAGGGAGAATATGAAAAGTGGCAGGTAGCCTTCTTAGACTGTGAGATTTCCATCAGTAATGGGGGACATCTAAAAGCTGATGTGTACCGTGAACCTACACATACAGATCAGTATTTAAGGTTTGACTCTCATCATCCACTGGAGCACAAACTGGGTGTCATCAGTACGCTACAACAAAGAGCGAACACCATCCCCACTGACACAGCGACCAGGGAAGCAGAAGAACAGCACATCAAGAAGGCCCTGAGTAAATGTGGTTATCCCAGCTTTACTTTTGTCAAAGCTGGGAATACGCCAAAAGAAAGCTCCAGCCGATCCAGGAGAGAAGGACAACCACGGCCTAAGCGAAAACCTGTAGTGATCCCGTACGTGTCAGGAGTATCGGAGCAGTTGAGACACATTTTTTCTAAACACCGGGTCTCTGTGGCTTTTAAACCCCAAAACACGCTGTGCCAAAAATTGGTCCACCGACACAAACAGAGTAACATAGTGCACACTGTTAAGTGCCAGGAGGATTCCCAGGATTTATGCCTCGGGGAAACAAAACAACCTCTGGCGAAGCGGATGGCACAACACAGAAGAGCTACCTCGTCAGGCCAGGACTCGGCAGTCTATTCACACCTACAGGCCAGTGGACACTCTTTCAATGATGAGGATGTACACATCGTGGACGGGGAGGAACGCTGGTTTGAGCGCAGCGCAGAGTCAAAGAGGCCATTCACGTGAAAATGGAAAGACCATCTCTGAATCGAGGAGGGGGCCTAAGGGTACATCTGCCACCATCTTACAATGCTGCGATTGCAGCCATTCTCCAACTCTCTGTGAATGGTACTCATGGCCATTGATCAGTGGGTTTTGGTCAGCGGGTTTTAGTCAGCCCATTGTTCCTTCACTGGGTTGGGTTCAGTCATTATGCAAATGTACTGTTTATAAGATCGGGGAAACGTGCAGTCAGCAGAGACTGAAGAAGTCACTTGGATGAGTGACGAAACGTTTCTCCCACAAAACGCTACGTCCAGATGAACAGAATCAACTTTTGGAGAGTAATCCCATTACTTTACTGATTACTTATTTTCAAAAGTAATTAGTTACTTAGTTATTTTTTAAAAACATGATACACAAGCTGAATAGGTAATAAAGCAATAGACCTTTCAGTCCAATTCTATTTTTTTATGCATAATCCATCATATAAAATGTAATCAAATGAAAAAGGCTCTTTTTAAAAATTGTTTTATTAGTTTTAGTCTTTTAACTTTATGCAGATTGCATCAAGCAAAAATTAAATTATATACAACAGCCATTGACTTGAAGAAATTGTTGACAATTTAAACCTATTTTGAACATTCCAGCATATAAAATAAAATAACTTTTTGTGTTTACACTCACGCTTTCAAATAGATTCAAGTAAAACAGCAGAAAATAAATAAAATCAAAGATTCAGCGGTACTAAGTCCTATCGCTCCTAAATCTATTTTCACCTGTTTAGCAGGAGTGGAGCAGGTGGAGGTTTGCCCTGGTGCAGGTGTGTCAGTGTCTGGGTAATGTCAATGTCTGGGATCTGGGGGTTTCTCTGTGAATTTCATGGCAGCGTGCTCAGTACTTGATTGGAAGTTTAGGGGTTTTTTAGCTGTAAAAATTTGTTTGCTTCCCACACAGTGTACAGCGTACGCTATTGTTTTTGTCACTTTTTACAGAATCAAACTCAAAGTAAGGTCAGTACTTCCATGCTTTAAACGCTGCATGGTCGTACTCTCTACTGCACTCGATATATTAACCATTGTTGATATGCACACGTCTGTTACCACGAACGTTGCATGAGCTTACATCATTGTCATGAGACACTCTCCCAAACAAAATCACAGTTTAGTAAAGCAGTAATGCAGTAACGCAACATGCTTACGGGAAAGTAACAGTAATCTAATTAGCTTTTTTGGAACAGTTATCCCTTACTTTACTCATTATTGGAAAAAAGTAATCGGATTACAGTAACACATCACTTGTAAAGTATTACTGCCCATCACTGATATACACTACCAGTCAAAGGTTTGGGCACACCTTCTCATTTAATGTTTTTTGTTTATTTTTACTACTTTCTACATTGTAGATACAAACTGAAGACATCAAATATATGAAACAAGGTGTATGGATTTATGTAGCAAAGATAGGAAAGGAAGACCGAGAGTCTCCTCTGCTGCTGGAGATAAATTGATCCGGGTCAACAGCCTCAGATATCGCAAGTTAACAGCACCTCACATTAGAGCCCAAATAAATGCCACACTTAGTTCCAGTATCAGCACATCTCTACATTAACTGTTCAGAGGAGACTGTGCAAATAAGGTCCTAATGGTCAAATAGCTGCTAAGAAACCACTACTATTAAAAGCCACAAGCAGAATAGATTTATAGAAACACAAGGAATGGACATTTGGCCGGTGGAAATCTGTACTTTGGTCTGATGAGTCCAATTTTTGAGATCTTTGTTTCCACCTGCCATTTCTTTGTGCAATGCAGAAAACGTGAACAGATAGTCTCTAAATGCATCACGGAGGTGTGATACTGTGGGGTGCTTTGCTGGTGGCACTTTTGGGGATTGAAGGCACACTGAACCAGCATGGCTACCACAGCATCCTGTAGTAACATGGACCATCATTGATTTTTCACCAGGACAATGACTCCAAACACACCTCCAGGCTGTGTAAGGGTTATTTGACCAGGAAGGAGATGATGGAGTGCTGCACCAGATGGCCTCCACAGTCACCTCACAAATCGAGATGGTTTTAGATGAGATGGACCGCAAAAACACAAAAACGGCAACAAGTGCTCAGTATCTCTGGGAACTCCTTCAAGACTGTTGGAAAACCATTTCAGCTGATGACCTTATGAAACTCATGGAGAGAATGCCAAGAGTGTGCAAAGCGGTAATCAAAGAAAAAAAATGGCTATTTTGAAGAATCTAAAATATAAAACATGTTTTCAGTTATTTCACACTTTTTTGTTTACTACATAAATAAAGAAAAACATTAAATGAGAAGGTGTGTCCAATACTTTTGACTGATACTGTATATATTGTTATTTTAAATTCAAAGGCTCTTTAGAGCTGTAATCAGTTGATTTCAATTCATGTGCAGGAGGGAGGTCAATGGTCACAACTTTTGAGAAGTGACAATATAAACATTACTTTTATTCTTGGTGAATGAAAGGACAACAGAGCAATGGTGCAAACTATATACTATATACCAGACAGAAAAGACTGCATTATACTGGGTTCTTTGGAAACATTTACACAGACATCAACTGGAGTGATGGTAAAGCTGAATGCATGCTGACCTCAGCCCAGCAGCAGTTAACAAAAGCAGTGATGAGCAGTAGGCCTTGCAGGATAGTAGCCTCCATTTTTACCTGCACATGTTTCTACAATAGTGGAATAATTGTTTATATTGTTAAATGGTAATCATGTGACAATGGAGGACATGTTATAAATTTGTTTCTCTAGAGAGTAATTAAGTAATTTAATACATTACTTTAAAAAAAAGTGAAATGTAATGTATAATGCAGTTTCTTTGAGTAATGAGCCACACTGGGTCTAACTAGCCATCCTATAAAGTATCTACATATACTACAGAAATTTCTGTGTGACGTGGCATATTTCACTCAAGATTCCTAAAACACTGCCTTTTTGTTTATTTTTTATGTGTTTCGTGTTTCACTAAATCAAGCTCAAGAAACAATTAAGATTTTATTTGCAGTGTCTGTATAACTGTATCTCATTACACACTGCATGTGAAAACATAACCTGACCTGCTTTAAATCAGTACAGAACCCTGGTGCTCAAAGCCTTATTCCCAGCAGGAGAGAGCATATTGCACATATTTTAGCTGAGCTACACTGGCTGCATCTTCAGTTCAGGGTTGATTTTAAGATTCAACTATTCATGTTTAACACACTTGCTGGTCTGGCTCCCAGCTATATCACTGAGCTTTTAAGTACCTATGAGCCAACGGTTGTTGCTTGAGATCATCAGGAAGGTCACTCTTTGCTGTACCCAAATCTAATTTAAAAACTCAGGGTGACCTTGCTTCGCTATCAAATCTGCAAAGGCTTGGAATGACCTCCCTGAGGAGACAAGGTTTCACTAACAACTTCCAAATCTACTCTCTAAATTTTGGACTAACTTTTTTGTAATCTAAATGCATCTCATGAAAACTGCTAGTTTAATAGGAACATCTGTTCAGTTTTTTTTTGTCTGTAATCCAACTATAATTTATTCCTTTATCACTCTACATCCAAATGTCCAAAAAGGCAATGTCTTAAGAAAAATAAGGGTAAACAAGGTAAACAAGTCTTAATCTATTCACAAAAGGCAGGCATTAAGAACAATAGAGAGCACAAAATGAGTTTTCAAATGGCTGCCACTTGGGTTAAAATGTATTTTATGCTTTGTGTTCTTGATACCACAATAGCCTAAGGACAGCAGAGGGAGAGAGAAAGAAAGAGAAAAATGTCTATGTTTATGGGCACTAGCACAAATGCACAAATCTGTTGACACTTCGATCATCCATCTCTTGAAATCACAATCATTAGGTCAGTAATCTCCTTACTTTCCTTACTCTGTTTGCATTCCCTATTTTCAGTTGGGGGTGGGTGACACCCTTCAATGATTGAAAATAAATCTGTAATACATTTTGGCAAGGCAATTAATATTGCAACAGGGGAAACAGTTTCAGAGGTCCATCAAAAATGCACTGAATAATTAATCCTGAAAGCTAAGTTCAAAACCAATCCATGCTTGTACTGCTCAATGAGTGAGCAGCCAGATTCTGAACATACGAGATATACAACGTTAATGCCCTGATTAACGGGGGAACTCACATGCATAGTCTGGCAACAAAACTTCTTTTGTTTTAACATACAAAAATAAACATGAAATATTATCATTTAACATGCAAAACCTTGAAAGACAAAATAGGTGAACGGGTGATGTAAGAGGGTATTAAACGATTTAAACAGGACAAAAGATGCAAGAACTTACCACAGTTCATATTTTGCATAGCTATTGTGAATATTTTGATAACAAATAGTGCAATATTAAGTGAGTGCAAAACAAATCAGACAGATTTTTTTCATCAGCTTAAAGTTGCATCAGTTTTGTGGTTTAATAAACTCTAGAGCTTTTGCTTTTTGCCAAATGACAGCTGGACTTTCCTTAATTCCACGGAACATTATATTTGTTCAGGAAGAACGTGCTGTTATCAGCTGATCACTGTGTACACAACCCACAATCAATCCCAAAAACATCCTTGCTACACCAACTGCTGTGCTCTCTGTTGCTTGTTAAAGCTTTATGCCACCTACCCAGTTTCCACCTGTGCCAGCATATCTACTTGAGCCAATGGTAGCTCTTAAAGTGATAACACAGCACAGTGTTTCTATCCTGCTCATTATGACTCTTGGCTATACCAAGAGCACATCCACTGGATAAGCAGGAAATATCTTAATGCCAAGAATAAATCCATCACCCTTTGCCCTTAAAAATAGTTTATTATTAGTAAACAATGTTTTGTGGCAAATTTGTTTTAAATCAAATAGTGTACCCAACATTAGTTAATTTCTCCAGCATTCACTTGCCCTATAATATTGCCAGCAACAAACTCAAATTGAATACATTCAGAGAAAAACAGGAGCTCTTCTGCAAGGTCTGAGCAATCCACTTTTCTGGGACCTTGTTTGAATTCAAATGTGTGAAAAGAAATGCGTAGTGTGGCGCAGCTGGAATCAGACTCACTAGAACTGTTTTTAGGCCCACTCACTTCCACTAGCTTTGCTTAGAAGTCATACAAATTGCATTACATGGTTTCTCTGATGCGTTAATTTCAAGGACTGACAGTGCAGTTTGTCCTAACAGTTTCTCCATACAAACATGCGGCTTTGCAATACTCAGGCAAGTATGTTTGTTGTCTGCTGTCAACATACGGTATAGTATATGGGGCCAAATGCACTCTGAGCTTTCATCTGTGTCTGTATATTTCAAAAAGGCTGTTGAAGTACTCAACATTCAGCACACTTTTTGCTTGTTCACATCCCCTGGGAACACAGATTATATATAACTTTCAAACAAGTAAAATGCATTTTAATTGCAAAACAGTATATTATTGGCACCATACCAATTTTTTGTGCTATACGGCAAAATACAGCGCCTTTATCATTGGTAATAGGTTTTCTGCTGCTCATCTTAGGGGATTTTTAGGGTCATAAATGTATCTAGTGTGGAGGGGTGGGGGAAGAGAAGAAGAGTGGTTCATTAGTTAGGACTGTCACCTCTCTGCAGGACAGTTTCTGCATTAGAATTCAGAAAAGGTCCACCTGTGTCTGTGTGGGCTGACTTCCATGATAATATATGTTAAGTTAAATAGTGATTTTAGATTGGATTCTAGCATTGATGTGAGCATGAATGGTTGTCTGTCTTTTTGTGCTTGCACTGTGGTAGACTGGCAAACTCGCCATGATGTACCCTGCATCTCACCCAGATAAGCTCTCACTAACAAAGTAACAATGGCTTGGGTAAGCAGGTGAGAAAATTAATCAATTGATTAGCATTTTATCATTGTATTTCATATGTTCCTTTTTAACCTGCAAAACATCTCATAGTCAACATTTGAATCAATGTTGATGAAGAAGTAAATGCCAAACGTGTTAACGTGTTAAAACTGATATGAATAAATGAGGGTTAATCTATCCATCTACTTTAGTGCAGACTGTACATTTTTAACACATTGTCATTTAACTCATAGATTCCATTATGTTTGTTTGCATGGCAATTAGTTTCACATCTGTTCATCCAAATACTGTAACATGAATTTCATGGGTATCCATGAACTTGTATTACAAGCACAGAACTTGTGCAGCCTTTGTAGGTTCACTGCTGCTTGTCATTCAAAAATCTTTATTTCTTATTCCCATTTTACTTTTAAATACTAAGTAAGCCTGCATGCAGTGCAAGAGTGTTCTAATGGGCTGATTTGGTACTATAAAGTCATTAAGATAAGATGGGGCCTGTTTATTCAAGACCTTGTATGTAAGGAGCAAGATTTTAAATTCAACTCTGGATTAAACAGGGAGCCAATGAAGAGAAGCCAATAAAGAGAAATGTGATCTTTCTTTCCAATCCCTGTCTTGCTGTAGCATTCTGGATCAGACCCAATTACGTTTCTTCTCAGGGATTTGAATCCTTATAGGGTGTCTGTATGTATGTACTGACACCAGCCGCTCCATTCAGGTTACACAAATATGCTGCTTAGTTATGCAGTCCTGCACATGCATCCTTGCAAATGTGAAATGACAGATTTAGCCAAAGGGATGACCCACTGGCAGATCACTGTCATTGGCTTTCCCCTGTGGATTAATTTGTCATGAACATTAGGGATATCATCCTTCAAGTCAGCCAATGAAAGTCATGGGATTGGCAGATAAAGGGCATGGGGGGTTTCAAGAAGGCAGATTCATAGGGCTTTGTATATATTATCAGCTGTGACATATAGCCCGGGGCAAGTGTGAATTGCTCTGAGTTAAGGTAATGGATACCTGTCTATTTAATCATGCCCCGATAAAACAAGAAAAAGTGAGAAAGAAGATACAAGGATACAGGTTATATTGTAAAGTGTTTCCAAAGCAGGAGTGCAATTATAAGACTGACAAATATTAGCATGAATGTGTAAACACATATTATATTATGCTATATTACTTGGACAGCATGGTTATGCAACAATTAGCATGTTGCCTCACAGTTAAATGGTTATATGTTTGAGGTGTTCTTCTGGTGTTCTGCTTTATTTCCACAGTCCAAGCATGTTTGGTTAATTAGTGATTCTATATTAACAATGGATGTAGATGTGAGTGTGGATGGTTGTTTCTTTATTAGCCCTGTAATGGACTGGGTGTATCCAGGTGTACCCTCTGTATCTTGGGTAGTTAGATATACCAGTGGATAAGCATTTAAGAAAATGGATATATGGATAAACTGTGTGTAGTATAACTCAGCAACCTATTAAAATATTTTTCATTGTGGTCATTTCAGATAACATTTTTACATATATGTTTTCAACTGAAATCAATGCTGAGAATTTTTATTAGTCATTTACTTACATTTCAGAAAGAATGGAAATAAAAAGAATCACACATACAGCTAATCCCTTGATGGTTTGCCTTTTATTTCCTTTTGACAAGTCTCCCTCATATGTATATTGTGCAATATCATCTTTTATTTTATCCATTTTTATTATTTCATTTTTATTTTTGTATTTCTACATCTCTGGGTCTCTGTTACCATTATTAATTGGTATTATTTGTGCCCTTTTTTGACATACGTCTGTGTTAAAAAGTCACAAATAATTACCTTGCATATTTATATCAGGCTTAGTTTACAGATTATTTTAGGTGTTTAGCTTTTGTAAAATGACCACAAATCTCAGGTTAATCTGATACACTGGACCTGCAAACTGGAGAACAGACATCTTTATGTTGCGCCTCCTCAGAAGGAATACCGGCAGAATAAACAAGACCATTAAGACAACAAGACAATCTTCTTTTGCAACAGGTTCACGGCTTGCCACCACTGACCTCCCTCAGGAGGAGATCAAGTGAAAACGTATGAAATAAATAATGAAATACTGTAAGCCTATAGAAATCAATAAAGTGGAGGACTGGTTATTTTCAACAGTGTATGTTGTTCTTTGCACTCTAATTCATCTTTCATCTATGACCATAATTCTTTCTTCTAAAACTAGTAACTTCTCATTTTGCATCGCCATTTTGGAGACTATAATTTTGCAAGAAACACAATAATGCTGCCTTCATCATCCCCCCCCCCAAAAACACGCACACACACACGCACGCACAAACAGAGCAGCTTATTGCTCCTGTTCCAACTCCAGAAGGAGTTGCTCCCTTTTCCTGCGCTTGACCACTGGTTGTAATCTCGTTTTACTGAACTCTAAGGACCCAACCGTCTTGTTAGCTCCAGCGCAAAGAACAAGTCCATTCATTATCCGGAGCCTGATGAATGACTTGGTCAGACAGTAAGGGAAAGCCAAGGTGTAAATGTTCAACCTCTCATAAATCACATTGACGGGCAAGTCTAGACCTTAACCTACATGTACTCAGGAGTGATGATACCTTTGTATATTCCTACCCAGTTGTGTAGAAAAATAGTTTGAGAATAGTGCTGTGCTTCTGTCTGTCTCTGAGTTGTGTCAGAATATGAATAGCAGAAAAAACTCATGTGCTGAGACTGCGGAAATTCCCTTTATAATACAGTGTCAAAAACTAGGATAAAGTGGAATGATGTCAGTCACAGATTCTGATTTTTCTTAGCTTTTTTTGTGGTTTTTAGAAAATCATGTTTTTATATTATGTTTCTCAGGTTTTTTGCATTTATTTTGTATAAACTTGTAGTTTATACATATCTAGCACAGAACAAAATTCTTAATTTAAAATGTATTAGCTCAAATTAACATCTATCTTAGCATCTATCTATCTCTTATAAAAAAAGAAATGACAAAAAAAAATCTCATTATCTTTATAGTGGCAAAATTATTTGGAAAAAAATGTCTTCTTAATTTTTTTTGTGGTTTTCTTGGTTAACAGGCGCCAAAACTTGCTATATACACATCAGCACTGCAGCTGAACAACCTTTTCACACTATCTATTTCAAAATGTCATCATACTTGTCAAAATAACATCACACAAAGGTCAAAACCCCAATCTACCCCCTCCTGAGACCACCTACTATAGTGGTAACCAGGTGCAAATTGCAAAGCATTACTCCTGGACATCCATGTGATACTATATTTCACTATAAATATATAGTTGTGTATTCTATACTGCCGCTATATAATTCAATGAAGTCTTCCTTGAGATGCATTCCATGACCTTTTTTGTAGTCAAATATCCTCTGCATTTTTTAAGTACACAAATGAAATAATCAAACCTTTTGAAAGATGTGAGTGAAGAACATTTTCCTGTGTGGAATGATCTAAATTTCTTGGAAAGCTGAAAATATAAGTAGAAGTTATTTGATTCAGTCAGTTTGTCACCATTCTCATTCTGAAACATGTACCATGTAAAAATCTTTAATCTTGGCCAAGGTTTAAAAACAGCTGGAGAAAGTGAATGGACGTTGTTGAAATTAACCAGATATAATCCTAAATGAAACATCTGGTTGCTTAACATTTTTCTGTGAGCTTTACCTGTAAAATTAGACCAAATCCTTGTACAGCTGTTGTCTTTAACCCTTGTGTACAAAAGTTATTTTTAGGACTATTATGATTATGTTTTCATGGTCAATTACTTTTTTTAAAATTTGAAACTAACTGTTTGTTTATATTTCAATGCGTTATGTTCATGTCAACATGCCATTACTGGTGCACACAAGAAATAGCATTTCAATTTTCTTTCCAGCCATTTGGAGATATTCTACTGCATTTAAGGAGCACAGCTGAATAATTGTAGATTATACAATCTATTATGAATAGGTAGTTTGAGTTTAATATTTTAACTCTAAATATTTTTTAATGTTAATTTAATGCCAGTGTTGTGTAATTAGATGCAGAATAGCCCATCTAATCATCAACGTGTAGCATATTCTGAGGTGTTTAAGTGTAGATGTAAGTAAGTATGTAAATGAGTTTAATTATTATAATACGTCTTTGTAAAACTTTGTAAATATAGTTATTTCAACTTGGGAACATTTCTGAGAGAACAGAAGGATCTGATGCCAGAGTCATTGGTATAATGTACAGAGGATATTAGTAACTAACAGCATAGTTTTTGTAAAAGAGGTAAAGCAAAAGAATCAGTTAATAAAGATTTAATAATTTTTGTAACTAGCTTTTTTATTGGCTTATTTGTTTGGTTAGTTGCTGGGCGCGTTGGCAGGTTGGTTGCTTTTTGTGTGTATGTTTGTGTTGTTTTGGCATTTTTCCTTTTTTAAATTCAGTTTGGATACAGTTAGTTTCTAGAGTCAGCGTGCTCTTTTCAGTTTGTCTTGTATTTTTTTTAGAAATGTTCATTTCAGTTCAGTTGTTATTAGTTTCAGTGTTAGTTTTAGTTACATTATTGTACACTGGGCATATGCCAGAGGTAAGATTTAAGAATATTAGTGCAGATATTACAACACAAAACAGCTGACTCACATCTTTTTTGACACCACTCAATAAGCATGTCTATGAAAGCCACAGGCAAGGTAAGCTAAAACATTTGACCAAATTTAACAAATACTAAAAATACAAATACGCATATTTTCTTTGATATTTTTTATTTTTAGCCTTGTGTTAGCCTTGCGACAGACTGGCGACCTGTCCAGGGTGTACCCCGCCTCTTGCCCTATGACAGCTGGGATAGGCTCCAGCGCCCCCCGCGACCCTGAAAAGGATAAGCGGAAGTGAATGGATGGATTTTTATTTTAGCTAGTTTTCCATGTTGACAATTTTTTTTTACTTTTCTTTTTTTTATTTCAGTTAACTAGAATGCTATTTTTCATCTTCATCTAGTTTTAATTTTTAGTTCAGTTTTGTTCACTATAATAATCCTGAGAAGAACATTTCAGAATGCACAACCTGTTAAATTTCAGGGAACTCCTGTGAACTAAGAACAGAAATCTGATGATCAATTGCAGTCATGAAGGCAACAGTTGGACAGCTAAAAAAGCAAACAAACAAACAAAAAATACATAATCCTACATAATCATTTTCTATTTCAGACATGTATCCATGCATGCAAGAATTTACTGTGACCACTTGATTCAAAACCTGACTAGCTTCAACAAGTCGAGCTGCTGATGGTTAATAAAGTGTGAAATGGTTTTTTGTCCCTTAATTTAAACTAATTATGATTCTAAATGATCACTGACCATGTGCATCTCTTTATGGTCACATCTGTCACAACAGAAGTCCATATAAGGTTATTTTTACAGCAATGAGTAGAGATTGGTACCCAAACCCCATATGAATTTTCACCCTGAAAAGTGAAGTAAAAGTAGTAAAAGTGAAACAATGTTTGAATTTTTCTTTCCCAAAAACAATCTCTGTCCCAGAGTCCCTACACAAGGAAAAGAAAAATGTTTGAAAAGGTTAAGACTGACAAGTTTTGTTTAAAGATTGATGTATTGTTCTTTTTGTCTGTTGCTCTACTTTTTAAAAAAAGTGCAGTATTGCAAGTAACTCAGTCTGGTGTGGGATATAAATAGCTTGCGAAATCAGGTTCTGGATTTAGTTAAGAAGATAACATCATCTATTTGCCATTTGCCATTTGTTTCACTTCCTGTTTGCCATTTGTTTGGAAGTTGTGTTTTGATCGTGTCCTGTGGATTTTTGAAATTTGGCCATCAATTTCTGGAGCAAAGACTACTCACATTGTTGGAACTTTTGGTACAACCCTGTCTGGATTACGACTTTGATACAGGATATTGGACTGGACTAACGGAGTTAACGAGGTAATTGCAGGCTAGCCAACGCGTTACCAGGCTAACAGCTGACTGAGGAATCAGCTGACTGAACCTGCTACCAGGGTAACCAGATAAAATGGGGCCGAAGAGGACACCGACAGCTGAGGAAGTCGAGGACATTAAAAAGTCCCTTGACTTCATAATGGAGGAAATTTCTACTATCAGGTTGCAGCAGAAAAATATCATTGAAATTGTGGAGGAGGTAAAGCTCCTCCGCATCCAAAATGCCGAAAAAGATAAAAAGATTGCATACCTGGAAAGTAAGGTCGCTGACCTGGAACAATACTCCAGGATAAACGACGTCATCATCACTGGGCTCCATATTAAACCCCGGTCATACGCTCAGGCGGTGACCGCTGACAGCAATGAGGAACCTGGAGAGCTTGACATTAGCTCCACGGAACAACAGGTGGCTGCTTTCCTGCGGTCCAAAGGGATTGCCCTGGACTGTAACTCTGTCGAAGCATGCCACCCTCTTCCCAGGAGGAACGGCAACATACCGGCTATTATATTAAGGTTTGTAAATCGAAAGCACAAGATTACGCTGCTGAAACAAGGAAGAAAATTAAAAGGATCTAATGTCTTTATCAATGAACATCTAACCAAACACAACGCTGAAATAGCCAAAAAAGCGCGACACCTTAAGAAGCTGGGAAAAATCCAAGGCACTTGGACGACGAACTGCAAAATATTCATTAAACTAAACGGATCACCAGAGGAAGCCAAAGTTCTGACCATTAAAAATATGGCGGATCTCGAAAAATATCAGTGAGCAACACGATCTGGACGGCAAACAAGGTAACAGACAACCACACACTCACTTATGACACACACTGGAAGGAAGAACTCAGATACATCTGGAAGAATCAGCTGCATCAGTCAGACAGTTGCAGAATATGATCAATTGGAACTGAAAACATTTAACTATATGGATCACAATACACACGACTTGGAATATGAAATAGATCCAGACAACAACTTTTTCTCATCTAACAATAACAATTGCTGCTACTATACAAATAAAGACTACAATCAGAGGATTAAAACTGAGAATAAATTATCAATTATCCACTTTAACTGTAGAAGTCTCTATGCTAATTTTAGTCATATCAAAGAATATCTTAACCAGTTTTCACATCCATTTAGTGTCATTGCCTTATCAGAAACTTGGATCAATATGGAAAAAGGAACAGACTTTGAACTGGAGGGTTATGAATTCACATTTATAACTAGGCGAAACAAAGGAGGAGGAGGAGTGGCCTTGTATGTGGACAAATCCTTGAAATTTAATGTGGTGGAAAAGATGACGATGGTGATTGATAATGTACTAGAATGTATTACAGTTGAAATTTGTAAAGAAAAAAGTAAAAATGTAATCATTAGCTGTATATACAGAGCTCCAGGTAGTAGTATTGAGACATTTAAAGACTGGATAGAAGAAACATTTATTGAAATAGCTCGCAAAAAAGTTTTCATTTGTGGAGTCTTCAATATTGATTTGCTAAACCCAAATAAACATAAAACCACTGAGGAATTTATAAACACAATGCACTGTATGAATCTATTCCCTAAAATTACTAGACCTACCAGGATTACATCACATTGTGCAACTCTCATAGACAACATTTTTGCAAATGACATTGAAAATAAGACTGTAAGTGGACTCCTGATTAACGACATAAGTGACCATCTTCCAATTTTTACAATCTATGATAGGAATTACAAGATCAATAAAATGGACAGTAAAAAAGAGTACAGACGAGTAAGAACAGAAGAAAGAATGAATGCATTTAAAAAAGATTTATTGAAGGAAAACTGGGGTGAAGTATATCAGGAACAGGACGTTAATAGTGCTTATAATAAATTCCTTAGAATATTTACATTACTGTACAATACCAACTGTCCAATAAAGCAATATAGTAGGAAACAGAAATATATGGACTGTCCATGGATAACAAAAGGTCTGCAAAATGCATGTATAAAGAAAAATGCTCTATACAGAGAGTTCTTAAGAACGAGAACTAAAGATGCTGAAATCAGATACAAAAGATATAAAAATAGGTTAACTAATATACTTAGATTTAGTAAAAAGGAATACTATAAGAAGCAATTAGATATAAATAGAAATAATAATAAAAGATTATGGGAAATCCTGAACAGTGTTATAAAATGTGGGACTGGACAAAAGAACTATCCCAAGTATTTCATTTGTAATGACCATGAAGAATACAATATGGATGTTGTGGCAAATAGTCTCAATGAATTCTTTGTAACTGCTGGACCAAATTTAGCAAGAACAATCACTGATCCTGGGAAAGCACAGGAAAAACCCGATACACTGATTGACAGAAATCCATATTCTATGTTTCTCACAGCCGTTGATGAAAATGAAGTTCTTGAAATTGTCAAAAAATGTAAAAATCACAAATCTTTGGATTGTAATGATATTGATATGATAGTGGTTAAAAGAGTCATTGAGGCTATTATAAAACCATTTACATACATCTGTAATTTATCATTTCAAACTGGTCGATTTCCAGACAGAATGAAAATAGCAAAAGTTATACCTCTATACAAATCTGGAAACAAACACCATTTCACAAACTACAGGCCTGTCTCTTTACTACCTCAATTCTCAAAAGTTCTTGAAAAACTGTTTAAAAACAGACTGGAAAAATTTATAGATAAACATAAACTACTCACTGAGAGTCAGTACGGATTCCGATCAAGCAGATCAACATCATCGGCACTATTAGATTCAATAGAATACATCACAAATTCCATAGACAAAAAGCAATATGTGGCTGGGTTATTCATAGACTTGACAAAGGCATTTGACACTATAGATCATGATATATTAATAAGAAAACTGGAACGTTATGGTGTCAGAGGGGTAGTTTTAGATTGGGTCCGGAGTTATTTAAGTGACAGAAAGCAGTTTGTGAAAATAAATGGTGGTTGCTCCTTATGTATGGACATTGCTTGTGGTGTACCCCAAGGGTCAGTTTTGGGTCCAAAATTCTTCAACTTGTACATTAACGACATCTGTAAAGTGTCCAAAGTATTAAAAGTGGTTCTCTTTGCTGACGATACAAACATTTTTTGCTCTGGTGATGATCTGCAGAATTTATTGGAGGATATGACTAATGAAATAAGTAAAGTGAAGTTCTGGCTTGATAAAAACAAATTATCATTAAATTTGAATAAATCTAAACTTATGTTATTTGGAAATAGTAGTTTAAATACTAATGCAAAGATTCAAATAAATGGTGTTGATATTGAAAGAGTCAGTGAAAATAAATTTCTGGGGGTAATAATAGATGAAAAACTTAACTGGAGAGCTCACGTAAGATATATTCATTCCAAAGTATCACGAAGCATTGCAGTACTAAACAAGGCAAAACAGGTATTCAACAGAACATCACTTCATATTCTCTACTGTTCACTGGTTTCACCATACTTAAGCTATTGTGCAGAGGTCTGGGGCAATAACTATAAAACCACATTACATTCACTTTTTACTCTTCAAAAGAAAGCAATTCGAATCATCCACAATGCAGGTTATAGGGAACATACAAACTCACTATTTTTGCAGTCTGAAATATTGAAAATTGACGATATAGTGAAATTCCAAACAGCACAAATTCTATTCAAAGCAAAAAATAAAGAACTGCCAGGTAATATTCAGAGTATGTTTTTTTTGAAAGAAGGAAGTTATAATTTAAGGGGTTTTTGTAACTTCAAAACAATGAAGGTACGTACTACAAGAAAAGGCTTTTGTGTTTCTGTTCAAGGAGTGAAACTATGGAACAAACTGAATATGGAATTAAAGCAATGTCCAAACATAAAACTGTTCAAAAAGAGTTATAAAAATATGATCTTCTCGATCTATAAAGAAAAGGAAAATATTTAAATTAAGTGAATGTCTCTATTTAAAAACAAACAAACAAAAAATTCATGATGTGATATTATAGTATATAGTATATCAGAAATCTGTTCACTATTTTTATTACAAATTATATCAGTAAGGAAGCTGACTAAATATTCACTGATAATTTATGGGACAGGGGTGGGATTAAATAAGTGTATACTTCTTCCCACTCCCTTTCAACATGTAAATTAATCAGAATGTTTTTTTGTATGTAATTTGTATAGTATATTTTTTTTCTCTCATTTCTTTTCTAAATGTACTTGTATATTGTTCACATGTTGAAATAAATTACCAATCAATCAATCAATCAATCAATCAATATTTTCTGCATTACACGCATGGTCATTTATTTTTCGTGTAGATGGATAACTCTACCAAGTCTAGTTGGCAACTTTTAACCCTCAATCAGTCACTTGTGGACTCAATTGATGGAATAACATTGAAACAACAAGACTTTCATCAACAGTTAAAAAAACAAACAAAAGTTAAATCCTTTGCAAATTGGGTTGCATGTGTTTTCCTTTCCAAATACCCACAGTCTGCACTGCCTATGGTACAGTTATGAGATCATAGCTGGACAAGTGCTTTGTTGTCTTTATGCACATTAGTTGATGCTTAGTGGATATTTTAATTAAATGCTATGGAGACATTAAAATAGACACATTTTTACAGGTATTACATAAACCTTGCTACTGGAGAGTGTGACTTTGGACTCAGTGTCATTTAAGGAACATTGTGTTGTTCTCTCCCAGAAATGGTGGCATGTTACTGCCTTGGGTGCATATCCACCTTATCAGTTTAATTGGACAGCTGCTCCGAATCAAGATTCAAACACACATGCCCACTTCCTTGAGTCTGATGGCTCCTTTATTGTGACAAATATGGGGTCAATTTATTGGTCTCCCTGGACAGTAAATAGAAGGTTACATGCAGCACCAGAGCTTTAATTGCATTGTCAGGAGAAGGTAATGTCTAGCCATGGCAGCTCTGATGTGCATACATAAACTCAGATGAATGTACACACCCACACGCAGCCTACTGTTTCTATGCACACTGTTGTGTAGTGTTTAAACAATATGCACTAGCAGGCACATGCATTTGTGTTTTCAAGAAAATAAGATATTTTGTAAAGGTCCTCTCTCTATAGATTCTCTTTTGCTTTGGTTACACTTCAGTGCACAACGCGAGACAGATACTGAGATACAGACACACAGCTGTTTGCAAGAGCTTTATTCTGATAACACAGTCAGGGCATTTTTTAAACTGCTTTCATCAGTAAATCTGGTGTTCTAGGAATATTAGGCTAACATGTGAAACATGAATGGTGAAACTAGGACAGAAGTCAGATTAGCACCAATGTCACTAATCTTATGGCAATATTGTTGTAAGCAGTGTTGGGTAAGTTACTTTAAAATAGTAACTTAGTTACATTACTAGTTACTTCTCTCAAAAGTAACTCAGTTACTTCAAGTTACTCGTTACTTTCAAAGTAACTAGTTACTAGGGAAAGTAACTTTGGTTTTACTCAGAATTTTCTTGTTAATGTGTTGCTTCCATAACTTTGCCAGTCTTCTAGCTTGCTTACTTGCCACAAGTGCACTGTGCCACCGACAAATAGAAAGGAAAAGATAATGTGCATATTTCCACGAGAGAAATCCCACGCCTGGACCGTCATTGACTGCTGCCATGATTCTAGCCTACGTCACAGCGTCATGTGCGCCTTTTACATCCAACACAAAAACTGCAGTCGTGGTGCTTTGATTGTACTCAGAACTCGGAAATTCTGCCTTCTGAATAGGAAGATGTAGGCAACACCAGACTGCAGATGAGCTGCATACAGAGCTGGACTGGGACAAAAAAATCGTCCTGGGCATTTTGACTAGAGACCAGCCCACCATTATAGGAAAAATCATAAAGCCTTTGAATGAAAAGAAACGCTGTTGTGACAGTGATGTACACTGTTTTGATGGTATATATGCATCAATCTATCAATCGTTTGTTGTAAGATTCAGATAATTATTTTTTAAAAGCTAGACATTTTAAATGAGAATAAGAAAGAAAAGTATTTCTTTGTGCCCCCCTTTCCCTGTTAATGCCCTACCTGGCCCCCCTGGCAACACTTTGCTAGATCCGCCCCTGCACAGTTACCAGCTGTCAGCTACCTAAAAAAGGATCCTGGGGTTATTTGTCTCTCAGAAACAGTTCATAACTTCCCTTCAACTCATTCATGTCACCTAAAAGGTAAACCTGTTTCTCCATCACCTGTTCAGCTCTGATGATCCAGTAAGGACATCTCCTGGTTTCATCTTCATGTTTCCCTCTCACCAGATAACCAAACCATATCATGACCAGCAGCTTTTTTGCAGCTGTGGCTCCAGCAAACATCAGCTGATACTAGAAATTAATATTAAATAAATTCTAACGATAGCTGATCAAGCTTAAACGTGCTGCTGTTGTTTAGCGCAACATCCGCTGGTTTCCTCTTTCGGCGCAAAGTGAGCGATAAACAAACAAGAGAGAAAAGCCGATCAGCTGATCATTGATCAGTTTCATGATTGAAGTAGAAACGGGAGAGGGAGGGGGAGAGAATGAGAGGCAGTTGTGCAGCGTAAACACAGAATAACTCCAGCTTTGTGCCTTTTTCATTGTAGCTGAAGTCCGGGACAAACTGTTCCTTTTCACCTCAATAAGAAACGCGTAATATTTTCTCTGAATACCAGACGGGACAGTTGGCAACTCTAATAACTTATGAACAAAATAAAGTTCAACATCATTAACTTCATAGCACCACCCAGCTGTATAGAAACTCCGTCATGCTAGCTAGCACGCAGTACGGAAAAAGTCAGAATAACGAAAATAAACTCCACCTAAACTTGGTTTATATCTGACCCAGAGAGACTGCAGGTCATAACTTCTTACCTGAAGTTCAGTTCACACTTGGACCGGCGGCCGCCTCGGGTCTCTTTTCTTTCTGCGTCCCTTTTCCTTCATCCACCCGCTGGCCTCCACCACTTGCTAATGTTATTGAATCTGTGGAAGCTCCGCGATGCCACCACACGAAGTAACGAGTAACGACCCTATCTAAATCCCAGTAACGAGTAACGCGTTCCTAGTTTTGGCATAATAACTAGTTACCGTGCTCGTTACCACAATAATAACGTAGTTACTGTAACGCGTTACTTAATAACGCGTTAGTCCCAACACTGGTTGTAAGTAAGTTGTGTTTTATTATGATTCCCATAGGATTCATGGTTTTCACTGGGTTTGACTCCTAGGATGGGAGGAGTCAAACCCAGTGGAGACATTAAACTAGACAACACATTTTCACAGGGACTGACGTGTCAGTCGCCAGCTGTGATCACATAGTGGTTAGTTCTCTGTATTGTACCCATAGAAACCATGGTTCAAATCCAGGTCATGGCACTCTTTTTTTTTTTTTAAAGCGAAGATTATCACACAAGTCTTAATCATTAAGGGCGCATAGACAGCTTTCGTTCGAGCAAAATTATGAATTGGACATAAATTGGTTTGGGTACCTTGGCAAATGGCTCAAGTGTTTACCTGTAGCTTATGGGTCACATTAAAGCTAATTTTACACTTATACAATATTTATATAAGTGAGTATAAAGTGTAGGAGAGAAGCAAACTTAGTAAACTGCTAAGAGAAAGTCTAAGGAGCTTCGAAAGAAAACTGGACTTCTTGAAGTTTCCTTGAAGACGTTTCACCTCTCATCCAAGAAGCTTCTTCAGTTCTAAGAGCAATTGGTGGAGAGCCCTTCTGGGACCGATACATCTTCAAGGAAAACTTCAAGAAGTCCAGATACTTTTCTTTTCAAGCTCCTTAGACTACAATGACCTGGATGACTGAGAACCTTCACAGACATATTGCTAAGAGAAAGCCACTTGAGTTTAACTGTACTGAAAAATAGAAAGCAATGCAAACACAGTAACACAAACCTATTAATTCTCTGCTAGTTTTAAATCTGTCCTTAAAGTTTAAACACTGCATGGTTGTCTATCATCATCATCATCATGACCTGTGGGCATATGATCAATGGTAACAATTGCATTAGCAATAGGCTAAGAGCAGGATGCCCAATCCCTATAGGAACACTGTCATCCAAAGCAAATGACTGAGTTTTCATTTCTTCAGGTAATGTGGAAAAATTATGGAATTTGAATTTGTTTATTTGCAGGAAATATTTACAGTATTTCATTCATAGCTTTTTTTTTTAAAGACATTTGTTAGATGTTATTTTTCTCTGGCTAAAATAAATATAAATAAGTAATAAAATATAAATAAAATGCACTCCATTTATCTCAGAAATGCAGAGTTACTGTACAAGGCTAATGTTTAACACATTAACACATTAGAAGTCCCACGTTGGATTAAGTCACTGTTCACAGCAGTGGATTTAGCGTCTGTGTTAACAGTATGCTTTAATTCTAGATCTAGTAGTGACCCAGGAAGCAAAGAGTTGGGGGCAGGACTATGGACAACTTTGAGGTAACTACCTATTGGTTGCTTGAGACAGGGAAATTCAAACTGGTTTATAAGGCTTTGATATTGTCTTAATGCTGGGGTGCTGGAAGAACACCAGTAGTAAACAGCTTCAGATTTTTAGAGCTCATAGCACCTAGCACGTATAGTCAAATCTGAGAATTTGGCATGCTGATTGGGGACAGTTACCTGATTCTTTTAGTCAACTTTCATGAATGCATCTCAAGTGCACCAATCTACCATTAATGCGATAAAGTAGAAAGTATGTTTAAGCGCTGAACCTTTGATGAATATACCCAAATCTGACTTGAATTATATTAAATTCACACATCACAGTCCTTTTATCGTTGAACAAATTTGGAATGGATAATTTCATCAATAATATGATTTGATTTTCGAAAGCATGTGTTTGTCATAGTTAATTCAAAACTGTTGGGAAAACTGCCAAATAGGTTTAGAGCTGTGATCTATAAAAAATAAACTTAGTGTAGTCTAATCGAGCTTCTCTTTTTTTGCATTTTACTAGTGGGACAGATGAAAAAAAAAGATTTTTTTTCCTGTCCATCCTTACAGCCATGCTTTTACCGTGATCAGTTCAAGTTGCCATGGTGACTGTGCCCTGCTAAACCGCTTGCCCCTGCTCACAGCTATATATTTAAAACTGTTCTTTTCTCTGCTGCTGTCAGCTGTCATTTCAGTGTCAGATTAATGCAACCCTCCTCCACCCTATTCACCTCCAGTTTTCATCAGGACCAGTGTCCATGAATGCTTCCACTAAGCTCATCAGTAGTCCTGCAACACAATATATCCATCCTGATTTTTAGCATCAGTCTTCAATCTTGTTCCACTATCAACAGCTCAATGCATCACCATCCTCTGGCTGATGGTGGGATCTATGGCAATCTTGGGTTGAAAAAGAAAAAAGCAAACTAGGCCACAGTTTAGTCTTATTTGACTACATCGTGTCATACATCCGAGTCCTTTCCTTTGCACGCAGCTTTAACTGGAACAAAGCTGGCAGTTAAGTTAAACTGCTTGGTCTAGATAATGTTTCTCATTATGCACTCAAGCTGCACAGCAAAGTGTGAGGCAGGATTTTTTTTTAAATTATTGTTAATCAGCAGTTAGCATTATCTTTGGTACCTTTATTATAAGTTCTTCACTTATTAGCTAAATACCATTATCATATCTTTAACATACTCGCTGGGTACTGAAACGGAAAAAAATTAATACAACATTATATGTGCCAGAAAGAAGTGAAAAGTCCAATGCATAACTCTCTAATTGGGGTCTGGTTTGCCATGAGGGTGGAAGACCACCAGAAGGATGGAGCACAACTGGGGATAGAAGTACTAAATAGGAAGGAGCAGATGGTCTACTCTAGAGGACAGACACCCAAACACATGCAACAAACTGGACACCATAAAAGTTGAAAGTAGGTGCACATTTATGTGTGTGTGTGTGTGTGTGTGTGTGTGTGTGTGTGTGTGTGTGTGTGTGTGTGTGTGTGTGTGTGTGTGTGTGTGTATCTCTGCATGTGCATGTGTGTGTGCATGTGTAGGTCTGTGTGTGTATTTCATATATTTATTCCAGGATTTTCTCGGTGATTACTGTGCAATCAAGTATATATATATATATATATAAAACATTGTTACATGTAAACCTTTATGGATGATGCATGTAAGTCATATAACATAATGTGTGTGTATGTCTTTGATAATGTATGTTCATTAATAGTAATTGATAATTAAGGGTTTTGTTTCATTGCTTTATATATAGCAATAATAGAATGCTCTTTGTACTATTAAGAAGTGCTTTTTCCACATTTTGCTTGTTTATTATTTTCTTACATTTTCTTTAGGTTTTATCATTACTTTAGAGAAGTGCAGAATTAACAGCAACTTTTAATTTTCTCCATTTTCTCATAGGCATTCTATTCACAAGAGAACCCTGATTGCAATGTTTCTCAGTGCAGCTGTAACTACATTTAGGGCTTTTGTTGTTGCCAATGACTGTCCCATTAGAAGACTGTTAGTGTAACACATAGATTTAAAAACTACCCAGCTGAATGACTGGGTTATGTTTGACAGGTAGCCAAGCAATAAATTGTGAAATTTACACAAACCTATAATTAGAGTCATTCAGTACTACAGAAGCTGGGTGTTAATGGGGTTGGTTCAGCTCCTGATAAATAATATGATCTGGAGACAATATTATGGATTAACCCTCTCGAGGCAGGCGTTGCCGATTTGCAACAGTTAAAAACTAACAACCTGATTACCCCACATACATATTTTATGAGTTTTCTTTACTCAGAAGGACCACTGCAGGTTGTGCATTAGCAAAAAAAAAAAAAAAAAAAAAATTGAGCCTGAGAGGTTTAAAGTGGTATATTCCATCTATGGCTTCAGTAACACTTAAGAATTTTGCTGTGTAAGAAATTTACTTTTTTTATTGTTGATTTTTTTCTGCTACATGTGAAGATGGTTTCTGTTTGCTTTAACACTGTATTCAGTCTACACACTGTGTGGGAGTGACTGAACATAATGGGCTGTTATGCAAATTAAAAAGGTCCAAATTGTAAGTGCATTGTGGATGTTTTTTTCTTGTATGATTTCAAATTGAGATGCTCTATAATTTTGATGATAATGGCTGTGAGCTTCATCTGCAAATAAAGTGAGTGCCAAATCTATAGCAGTGCGTGTGGGCAATAAGGTGAAGGACAGACATTGGTAACATTATATTGATGTTACGCAGCCCATTTACTGTTTTGCATTCAGAATTAGTGGACATTTTTATAATACATACAAGGATAGAATAATGAGTAAAAAGTATCAAGGCCAAAGGTATAATCATGACTTAAGGTTTGGAAAGGCAGGCAGTAGCTGTAAACACCTCCCTGGGTGGCAGAGCCTCTGCTTTTGAAAGAAAACAGACAAGTTAAGACCTCAGTCACACAGGCCTGGAGACCATTTACCAACCCCTGACAAATTCTGGACACTAAGAAGTGAAGACTAGAGAAACTTTACCAGTGTAAAGGTTGAATGCATGTAATGAGTGCTGTGAATTCATATATGAATATTTTTTTCAAAAATGGTTTATCAATTTTAGGCCAGTTTTTTTCTTGGGTTTTTCTATTTTGCACACTGAAACCTGTGACAATGTTTGAACATAGATACCTCCAAAAGTAAAACTAAAAGTCTGAAATTTTCATTGGTCTTTCTTACCATTAAAATTAATCAGGATCTGTAGTCTGGGAGAAATACATAAAAAATGTCAAAGTATTGGCTGGTTTAACTTAAACATATATTTGTTTTCTTTGTTGTTGTACAACTTATCATACTTCCTCAATCCAGCATGAAAAACGGAAGAAAATAGCATTTTCTTCATTTTAAAGCAGTTATTGTAAGTGTTCAGATTTTCTGTCCTGAAAACTTTCTATGCAAAGTGGAGATGCCTGAACAGAAGGCCTTCTATGTGTGCACCACAGTCCAGACCAGAGTGTGCTAGGCTGATGTGACGCAATACAGAATAAATCAGGAATAGACAGATAGATCTCTAGATCATCCTCATTATTCATGATCTTAACTACATCATTGGTCTATACTATTTAGGTTTAATCATGCTACTTGTTAAAAAATAAGGAAGAACAAAAGATTTTGAACAAAAGATTTTTAGTAAAAAGGGATTTTGCTTTTTACAAGCCAAATGTCTCTATCTTAGAGTCACTATATAATCCTTAGAAAATATATTATGTCCAAACAGTCACTGCAGTGTAGCATTCCTGATTGATTTTCTTGGGTCTGCATGCAATTGTCCTCTTATCCCTGTCTTTCTACAAGGCATTGCAACCTGTTGACACATGAGATTAAAATATATCCTTCATAATCCAATTTTCCTTGCTAACACCACAGCTTGTCTAATTCTGTATGAAACAGCTAAAACGTGTCTTGTATCAGTGGTGTGTAAAATTACCTTTGGGCTCTTTCTTGCAGCCCACTGATATTCTAAAGGAATGAAAACATGTTTCTCCAGTTGTGATAAGCATGAGGTTGCCATTTGGTCAGTGGTGGTGTCATGTCCTTTGTTTTGGTTTAACATATTTATATCTCACATTTGAGCAGAAGCAAAATATGAGATATAAATATGTTGGGTGTTATCGCTCTAACACCCAACATATTTATATCTCACATTTTGCGAGTGAGAAACATTTGTTGCTTAAGTACAATAATCTATCAAAGCAACATACATTCAGAGAAAATGTATTCTGAAAGTTTCTCTTTCTATGAACAAAAGTTCAACAAAACAAATTAATCATCATGTTCATTTATAACTGTGAAGTATTAAATGTAAAGTTTAGCGTGTGTACACACATACATATATAGTTCAGTTCATTTTTATTTCAAACACGTGCCTTCACAATCATTACAAAATATCATTCCATTATTTGTTTTAAAAGGAGTAGGCAGAAGTATTTACTTATTTGCCCCTACCCCCTCAAGTTTTACCTCTCATTCATTAATTTTTTTTGTTTAGTCTTAAATTAAACAAACATATGAAACAAAAGTAAAGCAAAACAAAACATACTTAAATCAAAAACAAGAAACTAGCAAGCCCTACCACAGTGTGTGTGTGTGTGTGTGTGTGTGTGTGTGTGTGTGTGTGTGTATGTATGTATGTATGTATGTATGTATGTATATATATATATATATATATATATATATATTAGGGGTGCAACAATACACAAAATTCACGGTTCGGTTCGATACTTTGGTGTCACGGTTCGATATTTCTTCGATACAAAAAAATGTTCATGCCTTTTTAATTTGTCATTTATTAAAATTATAAATATATATTTTAACTCAAAAGTACAGTTTTTAAATTTAACCCTAACCCTTGTGCGTGTTTTTTATTTTGACAGCGAATGCGTACCTGCGGACCACTTATGTGCAGCCCTGGTTATTTAGCTCATCATATTGCAGCCACAGAAATAATTTTGTCCATGAAACCATAAAGCTGCACTTTCTTTTTGCCTTATAGTCTGATTTGTCATAACTTTTCCGTTTTGTGGTAAGCTTTTCTTTGGCTGTCACTTCTTCACCCTGACCTGTCTTATTTGGCTCAGCAGAACTAAAATATATATCTGTCTGTGAAGGTTCTCAGTCATCCAGGTCATCGTAGTCAAATATAAATCCTGCTGCTTTTACACACGCACTCACATAAGCTCAGCGATTCTCTGCGCGATCAACCTCTCACATGTTTAAGCTTGCTGCAGGAGATTTCACTTGTCATGTTTGCATAGTAAGCTAACGATTAATAAGACGATGTCAGAGGAATTGGTGCGCAAATTATCATCACTCACAGATCAGTACTGTCGCTCTCTATACACAGTTCGCGCGATTGCAAAGTGAAAGCAAAAAAACAAGCGCAAATTCAAACGTGATTTCAATATGTCACATATTGACAGTGGCTCACCGATGCCAATGACATAATTACCCAGCTACATTTCCGAAAGAATGCAAAAGCATTGACATATATTTTTCCTTCCTACAATAGCCCGACGGGCAGGGCAGAGATAGATTTTGGTACCCCGACTGAAAAAATCTCTAGCCCCGGGACGTCGGGCTAGCGATATTGCAAGCCCTGTATCTGATTGAGGAATCACTCATCTTTGGAAAAGAGAGTTTATTACAGAGAGATGGCTCTTTCCAAAATAAAAGCTATACTATCCGCTTCTTCTGGGCTATATTCTCAGCAGCATATTAAACAGCTGTCTAAATGACTCGGCTAAAGTTAGTAGCATGCTTGCTTGTTTTTTTTCTGCTTCCACTTGTCTTTGCACTAGGATGATGTCGGCGTAAATGTGCAGTCATATTCGTCGTGTTCCCACTAGTGCTTTCAGGTTAATCTCGTTGAAATGACCTTAACGCCACAACACGGCAAATCTCCGTTAACGAGCTACCGCCGATCGCCCCGTGCATGGGGCTAGACGGCCAACACGTTAACGAGCTAACTGCGCTAACACACTAGTTCCCACCCATGTAATTGAGCATTGCGTGGCACATCCAACATACTGTTTTACTTTAGTCCATGACTCGCTTACCTTCAGGGTCATACGTCACATGAAAACCAAAATAATTCCAAACGCCAGATCTGAATGAGAGTGGGGGAGATCCATGTTGTAAGGAGAGCTTAACTTCTGTCTCGCTAGCTTGCCCTGCGCTCTTCCTTCTGACGATGCTGTCTGTGAGCGCTCAGTGGATCTGCGTTCGACTACTCCGCCTAGGCTGCACTGTCGACCCTAGGCGGAGTAGTCGAACGCAGATTCACTGAGCGCTCAACACAGACAGCATCGTCAGAAGGAAAGTTGATAAAAGAAATTACAAATGTTGTATTGTTCGATACATATGTGTACCGAACCGAAAGCACTGTATCGAACGGTTCATTATCGATACGAATATCGTTGCACCCCTAATATATATATATATATATATATATATATATATATATATATATAAATAAGTTCTAAGTGGTAAAGACATTCATTTCATAGGAAAAAAAAAAAAATTGTAGCCATCCATCCTCTTTCGCTTATCTTTATCATGGTTGTGGAGGGTGCAGGACGCAGCCTATCCCAGCAGCCTATCCCAGCAAGTAGAACAGTAGGTGGGGTACTGAGACGGTTTCTCTCTCTCTGATGAGTTCAAAAAGTACTTTTTAGGCTGGACGTCTTGTAATTTCTTATCGTCAGTGTTACATCCCCCCCACCATGGTGGAGGCAAAGGTAGGAAGGAGACAGCAACACTGGACAACCACAATCAATGAAGGAGGAAGACAACAGAGAGTTAAGAATCAGGCAGGATTTATTGGTTGCTTGCCTTGATAGTCAAACTTAACAAAAGAAAAAAGGTGGGGGAGGAGGACTGGGCGGTTGATCCACATCAAAGAAATTAATAAAACAAAAAGAGGTCAATAGCTTCCAGGGCCTAACTGAAACAAAAAATGCAAAACAAAAGGCCTACCTAGCTACTCGACAAAAGGTCAGTGAAAACATACAAGAGTGGCATCAACCGCATAACCAAGTGTGACTAACAGTTTAAAAACCTGCAACAAGTGTATAGGGTACCCCAGCTTACCTGCCCAGCCTCCCACCACACACAATACAAAGAAGCCTGTTCGCAAATGTTTGTCATAAAGCAGAAGCCAGCAGCCACCAGCTGCCCAGGGAGCTGCTCATTTGTAGTGATCCTCGGAGAGTGATTGGCCAACTGTGCCCAGACCAGCCAATAGACACATGCCAATCAACTTTGAACTGGCCAGTAGGTGGAGGCTTGACACCTTAAAGATAAAAATAACACCAAATGCAAAGCCACATCTCTTGGCACGTAACAATCAGGCTGTTCAAAAACCCACATGAAAGGTTTTAAGTTCACCTCCAACACTGCAGTTACCAGAAAAGAGAGATCATATTTCCCCCATGTTGGCAGAATTGAATTTAAAATCTGTATCCTTACAAAGTCTTGAAAAATAAGATCTCATCACATAATGACATGCAGTAGTGACATATAGATGCATGGGGGTGAAAAATGACAAAAAATGCTCAGTGGATCTTAGAAAGTCCTTCAACAAAGCTCAGGGTCACCCAATCCAGTCATAACGTTTCAAAGTTTCAATAATCTTAAATATTGAGTGGGTGCCTGTCTTCCAAATCCAAACTGGGAGCTGTTACACAGGAGGGGTCCTGATAACCTGAGGCTGGCTCTAGTTTTACTTTTGGAAACTCTAGGAACTACAAGTGAGCCTGCAGTTTTAGAGCAAAGTATTCTGTTGGGATAATGTGATACTAAGTTCTTTAGTGTGTGAATGGGTGTGTGAATGGATGAATGACTGAATGTAGTGTGAAGCGCTTTGGGGTCCTTAGGGACTAGAAAAGCGCTATACAAATGCAGGCCATTTACCATTATATTTAATATTCTCTCTCTAGTAGTTTGTGTCTTCATGCATGCTCTATCATCCAGGAAAGGAAATCCCAACAGTTGATTCTGTTCCTCTGGACATAGTGTTTTCAGTGGAAGCAGAATCAACTTTTCGGGATCTAGTAGTTTGTGTTTTTGTCATTGTCTCTCTATGCTCTCCTGTTTCCTCTTCTCTTCCCACCCTCTCATCTGGTCTCAGCAGATGGCTGCCCCTCTCTGATCCTACTTCTCCCAGCGAACTCTTCCAGTTAAGAGAGAGATTGTTCTCCCCGCCATTGCCAAGTGATTTCTCATAGAGGATCATTTGATTGTTGGGATTTTCTGTCTAATGCTGTATTGTATTTACCTTACAATACAAATAACTTTCAGGCTATTGTTGTGAATCTGCTTTATAAAAGTAAAGTTTAAATGAACTGTATATTTAAGAGTGACAAGCTCAAGACAAAGAGTCAGTTAAAGGCTCGTGGTTTGCTCAACAGTGTATCTGTGTGATAGGTATGCTGGGTGTAAAGTATGAAAAGCACATTTGCGAGTGAGTTGGTGATAGAATAGTGTAAAGCACCTTGACTGCTTCATAAGACTAGAAAAGCACAAGAGAAATGTAGTCCATATACAAATCAATACAAGCGGCAAATTGTTCCTCCCACATATAAATTAGATATGCTATTCACAATCCTGACCTCCACACATAGCTCTCCCCCTCACTACATAAAGGGCAAAATGCACAATTATAAAAAGATGGCACTGAATGTAAATGACATGAGCATTAAATAATACAAATATACGTAGATTTACTAGCAGTAAGTCAGATTAAAAGACAAATATAAAAAAGATAGAGAAAATCCTATTTACAGTGCTACACCTTAACCATCTTACAGGGCATACTCTGTATTATTCAAACTGGTTTAAATAAGGGCACATGACAGTGGGGTTAACTGAAGTGTGGCTATAGACACAATTTTGTAAGCACAGTTTGAGTCCTTGATCTCATTGCACTCTGCTGACACAAATGCCTTTGACACTACAGAGAATCACTGACTAGCAAGAATTGACCAAAATAATATATGGAATGGAGACATGTTGTCATTTTCAAAGGCTCAGCTTCTTGTTCCACCTACTTAAGCATGCATGGTCAAGCAGCAGCAGAGCCTGCTCATTTGTCTCATTAGTGGAGAAGACAGAGAAAACTATGACTCTCCTGAAAACCCTGCCCTTGCCCAATTCTCAGGGCAGGACTGAATGAAAGGCGACCATATTGAAACCCTGCTTCTGATTGATTTTCTGTATCAAACATTAAAATATGTTGTAAAGAGAGAGCTCTAAGAGGGTTTTTTTGTCCCTGCATGTGAAGTGATCTTTACAAGCGGTTACATTTCACCTTCATTATATCTTGCTCCAGCTTGAGGTGGTGGTAAATAAACAACTTGTTGCAAAATGTTTTAATGAGCGGTGAGCGGATTGTGGAACGGATTTGAATTAATCATCGCACAATTACATTTCTCTAATTTATATATTTTTTTATTTGTATATTAGTATGATTATTATTATTACCAGTTTATTTGTTTTTGTAATTATGAGTGTATATTCTAACCATTTGCACCATTCTTCATGTAATCGTACCTTACAGTCGGAGAAATATATAGAAAATAAAATTGAAAAAATTGCAAACTGTATATATTGTGAATTTTAAATTAGTCATGGTAACAATTCAACAAGCCTGAACCTGCCAGGTGCCCTCAAATGTTAATCTGTAAACTTTGAAGTCAAGGTTGGAAGTAAATCTGTGTGCACAGATGTAATAAATAGGATGCAGGGTTTTCTTTGAAGGCACTCCAGATGTCTTTTTATATCAATCTTACACTGGTTTTGAGGTAGCCTTCTTTCATGTCAAAACCTCATAGCAAAAAGGCCATGGCTTCAGCATTCATTATAGATAGCTCTTGAGAAAATTCTCATGAATAAAATAGCAGCTTGTACTTGAAGAAAACTTTTAACTTGTGGTTGACGCACAAAGATATGATTCACCTGTGGCTCACTACACTAATTAAGAAGCTAATAATAATCATAATAATAATAATATTTATAATATGTGTTTGAATGTGTATATGTGGCCGAAACTAAGAAACATGTTGCTTCTTGAACATTTGTTAAGATTTGTCTATTAGTGTACAGTGATGCTTTCTATTAGTGCTGGTTCTTGACCATGTATCACTGCAACAGCACACACACACACACACACATACTGCAGCAGAGGATTTGCATATATACTCTATAAAATAAAATTCTGCTTGTGTGAAGAAACACTGTAAAAGAGTCCATTTATAGCTCTACACATGGCTGATCTAAGCATCGGCTACTACCACTCTACATCCCAGGAGCTATTTTTGTCTGATGAATAGTCACAGCAGCTACTGCCAGCTCGACCTCCTTTGTCCTCAATTGACACAGTTCCTGTCCAGGTTCTACATTACATTTAGCACTGACTGTAAACTACAATGTAGTTCATGTAATTTTACATGGGATATACGGTGATATCTGCTCTAATGCATGATAAAGAATTTCACTACAACTAGCTTGCAGTAGTATATGAACAAATATAGTTTGTAAGATTGACGCATACTGTGTTACATGGACATATAAACTGCTACTGTATCAGATATATGGCAATATATGTGATGCAACAACATTCTGGAAATATATCTGTGGAATGGTTATTTCTATGGGAGTTGAGGTCTAGATAAGTCCTCTGTGGCCTGCATTATGTAGAATGTTCTGTATACTCAGGGTACCCAAGTGAATGCATGTGGCAGGAAAAGATCAGTATATTAGTTTATGCAGGGTATATCAAAAAGAATCCAATATCAAAAGGCTATAGGGTTTTTTTTTAGTAATGGACATAAAGACTGGCACTAAATTTTAAAATACAAGTTTGAGTATAAAGTTATAAAGTATATAAACTTACAATGTTTAGAAATGCTCAGTGCATCCCTCTCTGCATGCACGGCATATGTCCATACGATAAACAAAACCGTCTATTATTTTTGAGAGTATGTCTGGAATCACTACAGCCAGTGCTGCAGCTTTACTACCTGTACTACCTGCTGCTTTTGTTATAGCACCTACCAGCGACCACAACAAACTAAAAAAAAAAACCAACTTCTTTCTCACATTTTGATCACTTTGGACTTTTTGATGAACCTATATATCATGACTCTGTCATGCAGTAATGAGGTTTTGTGCGACATTATACCTCCTGGGTCAATCAGCTCCCTGAAACAATTTCTCTACAATATTTTCAGTGTGTATATACGTCACACAACACGTTTGCATTGGAAAAATCTGGAATTTCATGCTTTTTCGCAATGCACTCAAAGTCTAAATGCCTTTACACTTAAGTCACAATAGTTCTGCAGTCATGTTTTCTTGAGCTGAGTGCCTAAAAACACCTTTTTCTGTGCAGGAAATGATATATCTAATCTAATCACCATACCTTGAGCATTTTTTGTTGCCTTTCTGTTGTTGTTCATTTATATTTAACAAATGATATCCAAGGAGCAAACAAAATGTTTAGTAATTTTTTTCCCCCACAAAAAAGCAAAAACTGTGCCTGATTTAAATTTTACCTAGTTTTGGCATTCCATTCATTTGAAGTTGCTTTGCCACTTCCATTGTGCCCGCTATGTTTTGATTACTCTTTGGGTGTCCCATTCACAGCACTTGCATTTGCATGTTTGCAGAAACCACTTAATTGTAACAAAACTACAACTTGAATTTCATTTTGTGAAGCCAAATCTCTCAAGTAACATGGACGGTGAGCGAATACCTCCTCTTCAGTATGCTGTGAGCGAGCACAACATGGCATGATGGCATAATGGAAGTGGCTGGTTGGACCAAATGTTCTGTTATGTCCCGAGGTGACTTGAGGAATTCTGCATTGGCAGTCTGACCCTTGGGAATGAATTAATGGTGGAAAACCTCATGAATGGGCAAAAAAATGGAAGATGCCCTGATGTGCCTTCTTCTGGTTTGGATACTGTGGGGGAGTTTTCCACAAAAAACAAGCACTGTATGGTGCTTTAGTAAAGCTGAAGACATAGCTCTTATTACCAGTAGTGAACCCAGAATTTGAAGCGAATGATGCACATTGATATTTCCTTGCATGTTTTTCCTGCAGTGGAAATTTGGAAGCTAGACCAGCCCAAAAATCTCTTTGCCACATTAATGCTAACAATAATATCTTCAACAGCTGAACACAATAGCACCAGTCCAAACAGGTGAGGTAAGCTAATCTACTTGTAAATATAATTATAATCAAAGATCAATTAGCACAAATTCTAAAAACAACAACAAAAATTATTTCCTATCTTGCCTCATCAGTTATATTTCCTCTTCTCTTGTTGAAGAGTAAAAAGCGGGTTTTTTTTTTTATCATCTTTGATTTATTTTCAAGCCGACACATTAGAGTCAGTTCAATATTGCCTGCCACAACAGCTATGTACTCACATTCTTCTCTGGATGAAACTGGGAAACAACATCAAAAATAGTATAGGTCATATTCTTTGTGGAAACCAGATAAAGAAAGGAATTCTTTAGACATTACTTTTCCTCTTAAGGAAATTATGACACTGACACTCCTACACCTAACAAGTAAACTGTCTGAACATATCACTCACGTCCAAATGAAAACTTAAAAAACCCACAATTTTCTGTTACATCTAACAATGCACTGAGAGTCACAAAGCAATCCGATTTAACTTTAACAATTTAACTAGTTAACTGCATATGTTTTTTTAAATAACAAAATGCATGAAAATGGACTACTGCATTAAAATGATAGCACTTTAATGTCCATTAAGGTATTGTAAAGTAAATATAAAGTTCATTTAAGTTCTTTTACAATTAAATTTTGTTACACTTGATTTTTGCAAATTTCGAAAAGCTATGAATCTTTGATGTGGTCAGAAATAGTCTATAAATGCCTATGTTTTAAACCCTAAATATGCTTTTGGTCAGCATTTTAGGGCTTTAAGAAGAAGAAAACAGAAAACACTCAGCGAAACAGTTGAGATAGCTACACGCGATAAACTGTTATCGATAAAAATGTGAGAATGCTGGGCTGCATCTGCCAGAAATGCAATAAGGAGAGATGAATAACACTCTGGGATTGGTTACTTTCAAACCTCCCACCTCTGAGTACATGGGTATTTCACCATCCCAAGCCACGTTTTCTTCTACAGTTGCTTTGTTCCCTCTACAGTACTAAAGCATGTATGTAGTTCTATATGTTATATAAAAATTTACTAAATTCTAAATTTCCAGTCTGTGCAATACTGCCGCTTAGTGAAAGTCACTGGCTATAAACATGCATAATGTGTCCTTTAGCACTGATCGTGTGAAACATGTTGCAAAAATAGTGAGGATGGTCTCACTCCTAGCTTGTCGCAATTGAATTCAAACCACACCTGACCGAGCAGTTTTATTGTCCAAATCTATACACCTATTGAAAGCAAATAACAAGTGAAACAGTTAAATTTATTCCATTTTGTAACAGCTGTGTAACAATTTTTCAGTTTCAAATTACAAATAACTATCCACATAATGTTTACATTTCACAAATTTACACTGACCTGCCTGTAAGCATTATTAATGATCTTTTTAACAGTTAAAAAAACTGTCATTGCTTTACAAAGTAATAGTTTCAGACAAACACACATTTTTCAGTGTTAGCTAATATCACACAAAGCAACCTGAACTTAACCTTTTTCAACAAAGCTTCTGTGCTTACTGTTATAAATAGCTACCGAACAGCAGGTAGCTGTTAGTGATGCATTAAAATAAAATGCACTGCAGTAGCAGCTTCTCTAGGATGAATAAAAGAGGAACCGGATTATAACCATTAATATAAAACCACCACTAATGAACAGAAGCACACAAAAAAATCAACACTAAATCCAATGACACAGAAACAGACAAATTCCTGAGGGAAAGTTAAGTGTATGAAGAAGGAAAATGGGGATGAAAAACAAACAAAAGTGAGATTTAAAAGATTTGAATTAGGACTATTGTAGAGTTTCATAGCTCAATATCTGCACGGTAAAGTCAAGATCTTGGAGAGGAATCCCAGAGCTTACACCCAAACACTTTTGGCTTAATCTGTAGAAAATTCCTGGCACCTCTAAAGCTGCTAGATTTCCTTTTAATGACTTATGCAGCTTAAATGTAAAAAAACAACCATTCCCACCTTTATTGGGTGAATTCAGCAAATAAGCATTGTTCTCAAAATGCTGCATCGTTTCAGGAGTTTAAAAATTACAAGGAAACACATAATTCACACATAATTCATGTGACCGAGGACCTGTCCTGGGGCAACCATATCACCTCAGTTGTACGGAAGGCGCCTCTACTACCTGAGGAGACTGCGGAGCGCACACATTCCCAGATCTCTGATGTTGAACTTCTACAACTGTGCCATCAGCAGCGTTCTGACGTATGGATTTCTAGTGTGGTTCCCCAGCTGCACCAAGACCGATCAGCAAGCACTCCAGCGGGTGGTGAAAGAAGCTGGCAGAATTATTGGAACAAGTCTGCCAGAGATCAGTAATATCTTCCCCACTCGCTGTCTGAGGAGGGTGCACAGTATCCTGCGGGACCAACATCACCCTGCGCGCCACCTTTTCCATCTGCTGCCCTCAGGGAGAAGGTACAGGTCTATACAGGCCAGAACATCCAGACTGGCCAACAGCCTGTATCCACAGGCTGTGAGGCTCCTGAACTCTCTGCCCCCCTCTCACGGACAATAACCATATCCAACTTCTTAATAGCAATGAACTGGTCTGCATTGGTGCATCATATCTTTATTCTCTTCCCCCTCCTGCCCCCCCCCTTCTTTCTTAAATAGATAACTATCATATCTGATATCATATCTCACAGTACAATAATATTGAATGGGTTGCATTGTTGTATTTTGTCATGTTTCTCAGGTCTTTGTCTGAATTTCTACGAACATTATTGCTAAGGATTGTCTTATTGCATTGGAGTCACACTGGGTTAAATATGTACACTTGGGTTTTAAGGGGTATTTATTATTTTCTTCTTTTTTTTGGGTTGTATGGAAGCCCCAAACGCAATTTCATTGTTCTTGACAATGACAATAAATAAATAAATAAATACTAAATACTAAATTACCTTGAGTTATTTAGAAACACAAAAAAAAAAATAATAAAAGAAAGAGCAAAAGAGTACTGAGTTTCCAGTAACTGTAATTCAATGCAATTCAGTTCAGTTCAGTTTTATTATTTGCAGATCACGAAGAATAAGATAATCTGTAAAAGAATTTGTGCAGTAAAATAAGAAAACGTGCTTTATTAACCCTGTTTATGTTAACGACTGCAAGTACACTGGTAAAAGATCATTTCAACCCCTTAGTACTGAATTTTTCTCAATCAACACAAAACATTAAGACATGCACTGCAATGTCTGCAATGCATCTAAGATTTAATGAGGTTCAATAAAACTAAACATTTTTTAAATTAATTTTAGATTGGAATAGACATTTTTAAGATTTTTCTAATGGAAAATGGGGGTCAAACATGAGGACTTTGAGATGAGGTTTTCGGCAGCTTTTAACAATCTGCTATTAAAGACCTTCACAGTTTGGGATTTAGCAACAAAGATCAAACAGTTTGAGCAGAGAGCACAGCTAAGTGTGGTCAGTAGGAGATGGATATATGGATTTTGATGTTGGTATTTTAATAGAGCCCACTGGGAATATGTATAAACATAACAAAACAGGTTGCAAAATATCAAAATACAACCTAAAAATAGGGCAGAAAGAGCAATATTAAGCCATGCAGACACATTTCTGTGCTCCACCCATTGTGGCAAAGGATACATGTACAGCTATTGTAATCTTTGAAAATGGCTTCAAATAATATTTGACCTCCATCTGCTTTTATGAATCGCAGCTTTGACAAATTCAGTTAAAAAAACAAACAAACAATAAAATAAAAGAAATCTTTTTGTAGTCAGAATGGAGCCATTTGCCTTAGATAACTGAAGATGCACAGAGCGACTATCACAATGAGACACTGTCTGGAGTACCGTGGCTCAACAGGGGATGAATCATTTAAAGCATGTAGGTGAGAGAGGGGAACAAAACAAGTTTCTCTTGTTTGAAATCTTGACATTACAACATGTTTTTTTTTCACTCAAACACCAAATAATTGTTTATATCTCATCCTTGTTTTGTGAAATATTCACAGTAAGCTCTGTGGGAGGGTTTGGAAGCATTGCTCCCTATTGGGAGCTAATATCAAAGTCAGCAGTTCTCGAATTGTAATGATAGAGTGCCCAAAAATGTAATCCCTCCTTGACTGTCTCCCACGGTGAGTCAATGACATAACTGACAAAGCTATTACTTCAGACAAATGTCTCTGGCAAATTCACACCAGGACATCCAAGTAGAAATAATAATACCATCTTTCTTTGAACTTCCGACACTTACTTCAACTACATTTTCCTTTTTCTTTTCCACTATATTTTACACTCAATTTTTGGATGGCTATTGAAAATATAATAGGAAATATTACATCTTAGAGTATCAATAACATTCAGTATATTAAAATGGCATATTATAAGGTTATTGTTGTATATCCATGAACCTATTATCCATTGGGACCAAATGATAAGGACTGCCCAGTTCACAAACCCAGACTAGCTAGCTACAACACTATAAACTGCTACATTAAACTTACCCAAAATATTTGACTTAATCTTTTTCTTTTTAACCTCAAATTGTCTCATTTAGGTTCTTGTTGGCCTGTATGTGCTGTATAATTTGAGCACAGGGGCACATGAGAGTTTTATTTTATTTTTGAAGCACTTTCACAATTCATTGTTTAGTAAATACAAGGCAGACATAAGCCTTGTACCTTTGAAAGCATATACTTTAAGCACTTTGAACAAACTGCTTTCTAGCACTGAAAAGAGTATGAAAACATTTTAATATTTGCTTTCTTTATTTAAAAAACTATATCTATTTATAACAAAACACAAATAAAATGCATATGTGGAGCATTTGGAGCACCGAGGCTTGTGGTAAACAGTCATCGTCACCATGTGGCCAGAATATAAATGTTTATGCATGTACAGTAGCTCCTGTACATGAAATTAAACAAGTTTAAATACAAATGTGTACTTTTAGAACTTGTGCTAAAAGTAAAAGAGAACTGCTGCACTGCCTAGAAACAGGGTGGTTATTGCATTTTTAAGACTCAAAACATGTAATTTGAACAAAATAAATTTATGTTTCTAAGGTGAACATATTCAAATCATATACGACCTGCATGAAATTCACCAACTTAGCACCTCTTAAATTTATTCTTGTTGATATGACATGTTACAATCTAATTTTTATTTAATTTTTATTTTTATTCCTATTTATTCTATTTATCCCCTTCGTATATTTTATTTATATTGTCTCTGTATTTATATATATATATGTGTGTGTGTGTGTGTGTGTATTATATATATATATATATATATATATATATATAATATTCTGTAACTCTGTAACTTCTGTCGGTGCTGTGCTTTTTTGGAAATCGAATTTCCCAGAGGAACCCACCCGAGGGATTAATAAAGTTCTATCTAATCTAATCTAAGAGTGGTTAATTGCCTTAAAGGCCGATAGACTCACGATATCACAAGATCTTGCGAGATTTTATACCACAGGAGGCAAAAAAGCACACACGTGGTTTGCTTCACGGTCATCTTGAAAAGGTAAGAGTGATGGTTCTGGGTCATTTTGACCCAGCATTTTCAGTTTCTTGTATTTTGGTGTTTTATGTTTTATTTTCTGAGTCTTTAGTTGTCCTGTTCTGAACATTATAATCCTAAGTTGTTATTCTAATTAGTTTTGTTTGTTAGGTGTGCCTGTCATGTTTCCTGTTTTACTTTGAAGGTCCATGTCTTGTGTGTCCAGTGTTAACTCTCTCCTGTGTTGTCATTATGTTTCATTCGAGTCAGCTGTGTCCTCATGTGTCTTCATTTCTCCTGATCACCTCATGTCTTCCATCTCCCTTTGTTTATTGTTGCGTTGTCTGTGCTACCTATCCCACATCCCGTCATAGTTTTCATTGTCAAGTCATAGTGAAAGTCTTAGTTATAGTTTCCCAGTTTAAGTTTAGATTTTCCCTCATTTTTCCTTGCTTCTTGTCTGTGAGTGTCAGGCCCAAAATAAAGTTTCGCTTTCGTTAAGCTCAGTTTTGGTTCCTCATCTGTGTCTGCACCTGGGTCCACCTCACTCACTCCACTCGGTCTGTCCCGCAGACCGTGACAGTATGACACGACCAGCGGACTCTGTGTGGTATCAGCGACCCACAGTTTCTGCCTTCCTCAAGACAAGAGAAAGGCAGGAGGCTATCCGTGCCCAGGAGCACGAGTCACCCTTCGACTCATCTCCTTTGGCTCTGGGAGGGTCCCGCAGCTTCTGTTGTTCTTGTGCTCCCCCTTTTTTACATTTTCAGAAAAACAAAATTGGTGCTTTTTGTTTTTTTGAAAGTGCAACTGTTTGACCTTCAAAGTAGTTGTATAAATAATCAGAAAATCACCCGATTCAGCCATTCATTGTGTTTAACCAATGGTTTAAACAGGTTAAGTTACCACTATCTCCACTACTGTTTTTCTTGCACTTGCATTTTATGTATGCTTCCTTTAAGTTGGATCAACACTATTAAATTATATTGGATTCAAATGCAGTAAATAAGTTGATTCATTAATCATTAATCAAGTTGGTCCAACTTGAGTACATTAAGTTGGAATAACAGAATTCCATAATGCTAAAATAAAACAATTTAATGACATGGGAATTATTTTTATGATTTTTTTTTTTTTGTTTGTTTGTTTAAATAGTTATACCTTTTTTGAGTGTATATAGCAATTTTGTCCCATCTGTGCACTCCAGTAATTCCTGCTTTATTTAAATGGTTTATGTTCAGGTAACTTGTTAATGAGTATCTGGTAGAATTTAACTTATTCCTTGTTCAGATCTAGCTATATACTCTACTGAGAATACGAATATTTAATAATAATGTGAATGGATCTTCAAAATCTTTAAACGTCGAAACAAGGAAAAGCAACAGTAGATAAATGGAAGTATCTCTTCTCTGGAAGGTGTGGAATTTCATCAGGTGGGTGTGGTGAAACCTCATGAGCAGTTACACTTAGTGATGGGATTTCCGGCTCTATTTAGAGATCCGGCTCTTTCGGTTCGGCTCACTAAAAAGAGCCGGCTCTTTCGGCTCCAAACCGGCTCTTCAGATTGTTTTGTTGCTTTAATTAATTTATTATTAACAATAATATAAAATTATGCACAAAAGGAATTACTAACGTAAAAAAAGTGGTTTTATTTATATATGTTTATATATATATATATATATATATATATATATATATATATATATATATATATATATATATATATATATATATATGCGGTGGCACCTAGAGACAAAACACGTACAAACTCCAAAACACATTTCTAGCATGAACTGAACTTCCAAAGCAAAGCCACTAGATCACTTAAATTACACAATTGAAAGCATGTACTGTATGTATTGTTTGTGTATTCATACACAAGCACTCATACATATTCAAATAATTTTAAAAAAAGTTCATTTACCTGTTACTACCACACATCAAATCCGGTCGTTGGTACTTGCTGGCTTGTGTAGCCACAAGATAACAAAAGCTCAACACTGCGCCCAGCATCCTGGAGCACTTCTGTTGTCTTTTGTATGTGTTTTGGAGTTTGTACGTGTTTTGGAGTTTGTACATGCTTCAGAGTTCGTACGTGATTTGAAGTTTATATGTGCTTCGTCTCTAGGGGCCACCATAAATATACTTTTATTTATTCACTCCACATAAAATGTAATAAATAAATCATATAATACAAAAATCAACTATTCACATTTCAACTTTTAACTATTTAAATTTTCAGCTTTTTCCTTTTACAAATTTAAAGTGAAAACAACACAAAACACTGCAAACCACAACACAATTAAATATAAATTAAAATATGAAAACATTTTTTTTTTTTTGGGTGGGGGGGGGGTTCGTTTATTTTGGTTTGTTTGTTTGTTTTTTTGTTTGTTTTTCCCTCTCTCCCTCCTTTGAGTATACTTATTTAGGATAATAAATGTGTATGTATAGACAGATATGATTGTTTATATAATGGTAATTATATTTTATGTAAAAAGGATGGGGAGAGGAAGGAAGGGAAGGGGAAAAAGAGGGGAGGGGAAGGGAAAAGGGGTAAAAAAGAAAAAAAAAACTATGTCAATGTAAATGAGATATATACTTTGTTGCCTGATTTGAATAAAGAAAGGAAAAAAAATGAAAACATAAAGAAGATGTATATTCTCTGTCATATGGGCCCGCATGAATAAACTTTCTGAATCCTTTATCATCTGAACCGAAAATAGTTGTGGATGATTACTATACCTTTCTAATGTGATGTTGTTGTCCCTGGCTCTCTTTCTCTCTCTCTCCCTCTGGCTCTGTTCCTGTGCTACTGAGTATAACTACCGCCCCTCCCCCCTCTGCCCAGCGTAAAGCACAAGGCTCACGTGCAGAGTGAAGCGGAAAAAAAGTGCGAGAGAGAGAGAGGGTGAGAGAAAGAAAAAAAACCCACGTGACGGCTCGCGATAAGGAGCCGGCTCGCGTCGTTCACGTCAAAGAGCTGGCTCTAAGAGCCATTTCGTTCACGAACGACCCATCACTAGTTACACTGTGAGGCCTTTCTGTGAATGCTGAATTTAGGTGTTTCCTGTAGTTACTAGAAACCCCAATAGGTGGACTTGGAGACAGTGGAATATATTTCGGGAGGCATCAAATCAGACCTCTTATCATCAGGATAGGGAAAGAAAACATACTTGTTTTCAGCAGGTGGAGGACTTGGAGATCGTGGAATATATTAATCATCCACAAAAGAAACACTTGAATATCTGTGCTTTCTACAGTGACCTAACTCTGCAGTGGGTGGAGGTCTTGGAGGCAGAGGAACATCACAAGGAGACATGAAAAAGGCCACTTCATCATCCAGGGAAGAACAGTCATTTTTAAAATCGGGATATGTGACCTTATCAGTGTCCTTTGACTGAAACCAGGCATCAGCAAGTGGAGGACTTGGAGACAGTGGGATATATTCCGGGAAGCTGAGATGCATCAAATCAGACATCTCATGTTTTAGGGAAGCAAGGCACTTTGTCTCAGGAGGTGGAGGACTTGGAGACAGTGGGATGTATTCCAGGAGGCTGAGAGGCATCAAATCAGACCTCTTATCATCAGGACAAGGAAAGAAAACATACTTGTTTTCAGCAGGTGGAGGACTTGGAGATAGTGGGATATATTCCAGGAGGCTTAGAGGCATCAAATCAGACATCTCATGTTTTACGGAAGCAAGGCACTTCTTTTCAGTAAGTGGAGGACTTGGAGGCAGTGGAACATCACAAGTCATCAGTCTAATGCGTTTAGGCATCAAATGTTCCTCTTCATCATCCACAGAAGAAACACTTGAATATTTGTGCTTTCTACAGTGACCAAACTCTGCAATGGGTGGAGGTCTTGGAGGCAGAAGAACATCACAAGGAGATATGAAAAAGGCCACTTCATCATCCAGGGAAGAACAGTCATTTTTAAAATCTGGATGCATGACCATATGAGTGTCCTTTGACTGAAACCAGGCATCAGCAGGTGGAGGACTTAGGACCTCACATACAGGTTCCCTGATAGGTCTAAACATGAAAAAGGGAACTTCATCGTCCAGAGCACAACGGTCTTCATTTGATGAGTCTGGGTGCTTGTCCTTTGTCTTTGGAGGAGGCAGACTTTGAGCCAAACGGATCTCGTGTTGCAAAGAAACATTCAGGTCACCTGACGTTTTGCTCTCTGGTTCCAAAAAATCTTTGGACACAAAGGACACACAGTAGTAGTGATGGGATTTCCGGCTCCTTTTAGAGAACCGGCTCTCCAGGTTGTTTTGTTGCTTTAATTAATTTATTATTAACAATAATATAAAATTATGCACAAAAGGAATTACTAATGTAAAAAAAAAGTGGTTTTATTTATATATGTTTATATATAAATATATGCGGTGGCCCCTAGAGACAAAACACGTACAAACTCCAAAAAGCACATACAAACTCCAAAACACATTTCTAGCATGAACGAACTTCCAAAACAGAGCTACTAGATCACTTAAATTACACAATTGAAAGCATATGTGTATTGTTTGTGTATTTATACACAAGCATTCATATATAGTCAAATAATAAAAAAAAAATAATGTTCATTTACCTGTTATTACCACACACCAAATCCGATCGTTGGTACTTGCTGGCTTGTGTAGCCACTAGGCAACAAAAGTTCAACACTGCCCCTAGCATCCTGGAGCACTTCTGTTGTCTTTTGTAGGTGTTTTGAGTTTTTATGTGCTTCTGAGTTTTTACGTGTTTTGGAGTTTTTACATGTTTTGGAGTTTGTACGTGCTTCAGGGTTTGTACGTGTTTTGGAGTTTTTATGTGTTTTTACGTGTTTTGGAGTTTGTACATGCTTCAGGGTTCGTACGTGATTTGAAGTTTGTATGTGCTTTGTCTGTAGGGGCCACCGTAAATATACTTTTATTTATTCACTCCACATAAAATGTAATAAATAAACCATATAATACAAAAATCAACTATTCACATTTCAACTTTTAACTATTTAAATTTTCAGCTTTTTCCTTTTATAAATTTAAAGTGAAACAACACAAAACACTGCAAACCACAACACAATTAAATATAAATTATAATATAAAAACAAAAAGAACATGCATATTCTCTGTCATATGGACCTGCATGAATAAACTTTCTGAATCCTTTATCATCTGCAACTGAAAATAGTTGTGGATGATTACTATACCTTTCTAATGTGATCTTGGTGTCCCTGGCTCTCTTTCTCTCTCTCTGGCTCTGTTCCTGTGCTACTGCTACCGCCCCTCCCCCCTCTTCCCAGCGTAAAGCACAAGGCTCGCATGCTGAGTGAAGCAGAAAAAAAGTGCGAGAGAGAGAAGGTGAGAGAAAAAAAAAACACCGCTCGCGATAAGGAGCCGGCTCGCGTCGTTCACGTCAAAGATTCGGCTCTAAGAGCCATTTCGTTCGCGACGACCCATCACTACACAGTAGTATTCCCTTGGTGGTGGCAGTAAGATCCCCACATGGTGGAAGCAGTCCTTCCTGCACTCAAAACAAGAAAAATCACCACTTTTTTTTTTTTTTAATTGAATAGCAAACATACCTGTCAGTGCTGACATGTGAGTTTGAGTGTGAGTCAAATGTCTTAAGATGTGGATTTTCCTAAAAAAAAAAAGAAAAAAGAAAGAAACAAAAGAAAGTTTATTATTTTTATTAGTAGTAGTAGTATTGTATTTTTCTTTAAGAATTCACATGATTTAATCTTTAGAAATGGACGCGGTAAAGGGTAACTCCAGCTCCAGACATTTTAGGCATCAGTCAAGGCAAAGATCCACGCAGGATTTGGTTTCTCTGTAACATTACAGGACAGTTGTCATACATTTTTCAAGTCAGTGTGATAAATTCATATCAAACTGTATCATTAAAGCATTGTTTAGGTGGATAAATATGAAAGAAATGAAGATAAAAACACTAACAGCTGGCAATCGAGGTAAAACAACCTTTTTGGAAAAGGTCTTAATCATTATTGTTTAAAAATAAATCTTTCAGTCCTTACTTCAGTGACTTGTTTGAAGTTTCTGTGCTTGCTGTCAGTCGCAGACTAGCCGCAGTTTTTGAGTAAAGTTTGCAAGAGCTCAAATGTTGTGTCTGTTTAGTACCAATGTAATGAGGAGACTGAGTGCAGGTTTGGAATCCTCAGTGACAGAAGAATGCAGAAAAATCCACAATGCAGCAGTGCTTGAATTTGGATTTGTTATTGTTTTAATAACAATAACGACCAGGATCATTCCATAGCAACAATCAAATGTCAGATACAAGGGATCTGACATTACACATCCAACAGCAAAGCAATGGGCATCAATGCCACAAGTGAGACCTTAAAAAAAAATACCTGAGTTATATAACAGCACACTGACAGTGTCTCATAAAAATGATATTCATTTTAATTTAATTTTAAATTCAAATTTTATTTGTCACGTACACAGTCATACACAGTACGATATGTAGTGAAATGCTTGGATAACTGCTCGTGACCTAAAGAAAACAAAAAAAGGAAAAGGCTATGAATAAGATAGGAAATAAATATGAAAAATTAAAAAGGGTAAATTTAACTAGGAAGGAATAAAATATAAATTAAGGTTAAAAATGAAATAACTGTACAACACAAATTAGAATGAAGGGTAAATTTAACTGGGAAGAATAAGATAAAGATAAATATATAAATTAAAGTTGAAAATAAAATAACTACAACAAAATACACAATACACAATATAGAACTATATAAGAATGTATGAAGAAATCTAAATATAAATAAATATATACACAATAACAGCAGCTGTACAAGTATTAACCGGAAATGAAGAATATAGTGACCAGTGTTGTGCAAAACCAAAGTCCAGAAAGTCCAGTGTGTGTGTAAGAACTGTATGTGTGGGTCAGTACTGTGTGGTGGTGTGATTGAGAGACCGTATCGCCTGCGGGAAGAAGCTCCTCCTCAGTCTCTCTGTGTTGGTCTTCAGGGAGCGGAATCGCTTTCCTGACCTCAACAGAGAGAACAGTCTGTTGTTGGGATGGCTGAGGTCCTTCACGATCTTCCTGGCCTTGGTCCAGCACCGCCTGCTGTAGATTGAGTGCAGGTCAGGGAGCTGGGAGCGGATGGTGCGCTCAGCTGACCGCACAACCCTCTGTAGAGCTCGTCTGTCCTGCATGGTGCTGTTCCCGAACCAGGTTAAGATGTTTCCCGTCAGGATGCTCTCTATGGTGCACGAGTAAAAGTTCCTGAGCACCTTGGAGGGCAGTTGGAAGTCTCTCAAGCGTCTGAGGTGGTAGAGACGCTGTCGGGCCTTTTTCACCACGGTGTTGATGTGACAGGACCATGACAGGTCCTGCGTGATGTGAACTCCGAGGTATTTGAAGCTGTCCACTCTCTCCACTGGGCACTCGTTGATGACAGGGGTCTGGTAGTTCCTCTCCTGCTTAGTGCTGAAGTCCACTATCAGCTCCTTTGTCTTACTGACATTTAGAAGGAGGTTGTTCCTCTGGCACCAGTTCTCCAGATTCCTAATCTCCTTCAGGTAGGCCGTCTCGTTGTTATCAGAGATCAGGCCCACCACGACGGTGTCGTCAGCAAACTTGATGATGGTGGTGGAGCTGGTAGTGGCCACACAGTCATATGTGTACAAAGAGTACAGCAGGGGGCTCAGAACACACCCCTGGGGGGCTCCAGTGCTGAGAGTGGTGGAGGCTGAGACATGTCCGCCCATCCTTACTGCCTGTGGTCTGCCAGTTAGGAAGTTGGAGATCCACTGACACATAGATGAGCTGAGTCCCAGATGCTCCAGCTTGGTGGTGAGTGTGGAGGGAATTATGGTGTTAAATGCAGAGCTGTAGTCTATGAAGAGCATTTTAACATAATTCCCCCTTCTAGTGTCCAAGTGAGTGAGTGATGTGTGGAGGAGATGAGAGATGGCATCGTCTGTGGAACGATTTGGACGGTAAGCGAACTGTAGTGGGTCCAGTGTGTCTGGTAGTGAAGAAATGATGAAGTCTCTGACCAGGCGTTCAAAGCACTTCATCACTACTGAGGTGAGGGCTACAGGGCGATAGTCATTGAGAGAAGCAGGGTGGGGTTTCTTCGGGACAGGAACAATGATGGACTCTTTGAAGCATGTGGGGATCACCGACTGAGATAAAGAGATGTTGAATATCTCAGTGAACACAGGAGCTAGCTGGTATGCGCAGTCTCTTAGGATACGACCTGGGATGCCGTCTGGTCCTGCTGCTTTCCTGGTGTTCACTCTCTTGAAGGCTCTCCTTACTTCATGCTCGGAGATGACGAGCACGTTTCCGGTGCTGGCAGTATCTTCCTGTCTGCAGCCGTTAGCGCCGCTAACACTAGCATTGTTGGAGACCTTAGCTGCAGCCTCGAAGCGAGCATAGAAAGTGTTCAGCTCGTCTGCCAGAGTCACGGCCGCGTTCGTCATACCGGTTGTTGGTGCTTTATAGTCCGTTATTGTCCTTAGTCCCCGCCACAGGCTCCTAGAGTCACTCTGTTGGAGTTGTGACTCTAGTTTCCTCCCGTAGCGCTGCTTCGCCTCTTTCACCGCCCTCCGCACGTTATATGACGCGGCTTTGTACGGGTCCATGTCCCCCGTCATGAGTCCCGTGTTGTAGGCAGCGGTGCGGGATCTCAGAGCGTCGCGGATGGTTTTATCCACCCACGGCTTCTGGTTGGGAAACGTTGTGATAGTCTTTGTCTCCACGGTATCATCCGCTAGTTAATTTAATTAGATCTGTCCAGAGCAATATCCCAGCAGTTTAAGTCAGTTGATACTATACTCTGATCAAGAAGTGTTTTCTCTTCTTTTGTAAATTCAATAATCTTTCATTTAAAAACATAATTTTTGAGCAGTGTATCTAAATCGCTAATAATATGCGTGTAATTTAAAATAAAATAAAATACATTATTATTTAATTTTTGCATTTTTGATTATGTTTTCTCCTTCAGTAGTGTTTTCATATTTCACTATGCTCTCACTCATGCTTGGTTATATTAATATGTATTTCATCTGTATATGATAAAGTGTTTTGTTACATCCTACAGAGCAAGAGCTCATCTGGGGACATGTCCAGTGTTGCCAACTCCTCAGTAAGGAAAATCGCTATTGGCTGTCCTAAAAGTCGCTAGAAGTCGCTAAATGATGTCATCGCCTTCCATCCATCCATCCGCTTCCGCTTCTCCTTTTTCAGGGTCGCGGGGGGCGCTGGAGCCTATCCCAGCTGTCATAGGGCGAGAGGCGGGGTACACCCTGGACAGGTCGCCAGTCTGTCGCAGGGCCAACACACAGGGACAGACAACCATTCGCACTCACATTCATTCACACATTCACACCTAGTGGCAATTTGGATTTTCCAATTAACCTATCCCCACAAGCTGCATGTCTTTGGACGGTGGGAGGAAGCCGGAGTACCCGGAGGGAACCCATGCAAACACGGGGGGAACATGCAAACTCCACACAGAAAGACCCCGGCCTGATGTTGGAATTGAACTCAGGACCTTCTTGCTGTGCGGCAACAGTGCTAACCACCGTGCCACCGTGACGTCATCGCCTAATTTGCATAATTGGTCATGCTAATCTAATTGTAACTTGTGTTGTTGGAGAGAGAAATAACATCGTGGAAGAGACATAAAGTGAATAAAAAACGTCCTAAATGTATTTAGAGTTTATTTAGAACTACCAATTAAATTTCTTTTAGCAATTATTGTTTTTTTTTTTAATGTCACAATTCCAACCCTGCTCCTTTACCCGGGCTTGGACCGGCAAAAGTGACCCGAAATAAGAGTAAAAGAAGAACTGACTGTGTTACAGCAGCCGCTGCTTGTTGAGAGTAAAAGCAATACGCGCTTTCACATCTTTTTTTTAAAAAAGTCGCTAAGGGGTCTGAAAACTCGCTAAATATAGCGACTAAGTCGCTAAGTTGGCAACACTGGACATGTCCTCTCCTGTTTTTTGCTTATTTGTTTTTTTTTCCTATATGCTACAGTCCAATTAGCTGCTCTTCTTGAATCAGTGGAAGCTTGAGAAGTGACAAAAAGCCTATCCTTCACCTCTGTCTCAGCCAGTGGAAGCTGGTAGAAATCATGCTGGATGTTAGAGAGAATGGGAACACTCCAATGCATTGCAAATTTCTTGCTTATCCTCATAAAATGTCTTTGGAAAAATTAAAGAAAAATCTTCTAATTCTAAACACCTTTTTCCGTGGCAGATATGTTGAATTATCAATCAACAGGTACAAATAATTTAAGGGAGATGCTGATGCTTTTTTGCAGACTAGGTCACTTCATGGAATTTGACATCGTTCACCTTTCCACAAGAAATGATTGATTGTCTGTTCCCACTGAGCGCAGATGGCCATTGTGTACATGTTGAATACGGCCTTGTCAGGTGGAAAGCGTCACCCCAGGCTTGCTATGTGAAATGAGTAAAGGGCCATGGTAGAAACAAAAGGATCTCTACATTAAATAAAAACTGGGAATAGAATTAACCTTGAGACTTCTCAGTAACAAGATAAGCCTCTCAGTCCAGTGAGTCAACTTTTTTAATCACCAAAGGAAAACTATACCCTCAAGTTTAATGTCAACTTAACTGGCCATAGTATAAAAATATCAAAATTTCTGCAATTACTGTAATTAGGTCAAGCACAAACTTCCACTGCTTTAGTGGTGGTGATGAGGTTTATTATTATTTAATAATGTGTTAATTTTATATAATTAACACATTATTACAATATCCATGAAGTAAGTCAAGTACTTCTAAATGTAATGCGATATTGTGGATGTTTTCAATGTTGGGTGTAATATAATAGTAACACAGTAGTGGACTAAAACTGCAATCCTGCATCTCCACATTACCTCTTTTTTCTCTAAGGAGAATAAAGTAATGATTAAGTGTACTAAAGATCAGCAGTCTCATTTGATTCATAATTATGTTGTTCCTTGGGTCTTCAGTTATGTGAATGATGAGCTGATAGAAAAAATTGTCAAACATAACTGTTTTTTTTTCTCTCTTTTTTCCCCTGTGGACTTCAATTAGTGTGGAGGGAGGAGAAAGGGTTGTCTTTAACTTGTGAGAATTGGAAAAATAAACATACTTTTATTTTTAGTGCTTGAAGAGAGTAGAACATGACACTAAAGTGAAAACTACTCACAGGCCAGAAGCAACTGCTGCCAAAGCATGGACCCTTTGCAAATATCTGCACAGACAGCATGCAAATGCAAAGATAAAAGTGAAGAAACCCAAGTGATGTTAGAGCTGTGACCCTTGTTGGAACTTCAACAGGTAACAAAAGCATTGCTGAACAGTGAGGCTGTAGCCTCCATTTATTCCATTGCTAACTGCAAAGTTCTCTCGGGGCTTGTTTTAAATATATCATCAGCTTTGTGTTAATACTGGAAAAAAAATAGAAGAAAGCTCTTCTGTGTGTCAGTAGGGGTTTGTGCTAGTGTGTGAGCAGGCCTTGTTATGGATTAAAGTAAAAGTAATCTAACAAGTAGTGTAACAAATTACTTTCCCCATCATATGTTCCTTTTTTGGGGGTAACAAGTAATGTGTATCCATTACCCTTTTCTCTTTGTAGTTTTTTTGTGAAGTCTTTGTACACTGAAGATGAAAGTTTGTGTACAACTCCATGAGGACAAATGAGAAATTATTGATAAATGTTTGCAAAACAATACACAGAGCACAGATTTACTCATGGCTTTGTCCTAAATTGAACCTATGCTACTTGGTCCTGACTTCAAAGTTATAACTCCTTTGCACATTTTATACATTATAAAGTGAAATGCAAAATTTGATTAGTCTATTATTTTTTTTATCTTCAACTTAAATTGTCTATAGCACAAACATTTTGAAAGGTTCACCTCCTCATTTCTTTTCATTTTATGTAAGCTAACAACAAATAGAAGAAAAGACGGGATATGTGGAATTTTTTCTAAATCATCAACAAAGAACTAAGTGTCCCTTAGTGAATGATTTCCTGTTGCTGAAATGCACATGTGATGTGAAACAGGAACTGTATTCCCTTTCTTTTGAGCTAATTTTTCCAGAAATAAGTATATTTATGGTAGACTCATAAAATTGAAAAATATTTTTTTTTATGTCAGTGGTAGTTGGTAGTTGATTATTTTTTGTAGTGCCAGAGAGAAAAATCATAAAGTTCATACACAAAATTTTTGTCATACTATCTCAAACTCAAAAAACAATAGAACTTTTGCATTTAGAAAATGCATTACCTGTGATAGGGAAGTCAGTGTTTTGTTTTGGGGGGGCAGGCTGCAGAGACACATGGTGCCTGGCACTGCCATTTACGGCAGTATACTTTACAATTGAAAGTGTTTCTATGTTTGTAGGAGAGCTGATTTTGCGAACACAATATCTTAACAACCATGGAAAATACAGACATAAAACTAAGCAGGTATATGCAGGAGAACGAACTCTACAGTCATGGTCAATGATATGGGTTGTCTCATGTATGTTTACTGACTAGGAGATGATGTTTAGGACCTTTTGTCCTTTGTTTGTCATGGTGAAAGTCAAGGGTCTTAACCTTACAATTTAAAGCACTTGCACTAATAAGTTCAATTGAATTGACCTGAACTGTGTGCAAGTGCAACTTTCGTGGATCTCCAAAAGTTGATCCTGTTCATCTGGACGTAGCGTTTTCAGTGGGAGAAACACTTCATTCACTCATCCATGTGACTTCTTCAGTCTCAGCTGACCTGAGGTTTTCATGAATACATTGGGTCTTTTTTTGTTTGTTTAAACTAAATCCATTATGTTTGAGACTTTAGTCACAATCACAAAGTGTGCAAAGTTACAATTACACCTGTAAACTTGGCCCACTCAATCTGGCAGTCTTCAGTTAACTTAAATGCCATTTTAAGACATTGACTACAGGGAGTGCAGAATTATTAGGCAAGTTGTATTTTTGAGGAATAATTTTATTATTGAACAACAACCATGTTCTCAATGAACCCAAAAAACTCATTAATATCAAAGCTGAATGTTTTTGGAAGTAGTTTTTAGTTTGTTTTTAGTTTTAGCTATTTTAGGGGGATATCTGTGTGTGCAGGTGACTATTACTGTGCATAATTATTAGGCAACTTAACAAAAAACAAATATATACCCATTTCAATTATTTATTTTTACCAGTGAAACCAATATAACATCTCCACATTCACAAATATACATTTGGACATTCAAAAACAAAACAAAAACAAATCAGCGACCAATATAGCCACCTTTCTTTGCAAGGACACTCAAAAGCCTGCCATCCATGGATTCTGTCAGTGTTTTGATCTGTTCACCATCAACATTGCGTGCAGCAGCAACCACAGCCTCCCAGACACTGTTCAGAGAAGTGTACTGTTTTCCCTCCTTGTAAATCTCACATTTGATGATGGACCACAGGTTCTCAATGGGGTTCAGATCAGGTGAACAAGGAGGCCATGTCATTAGTTTTTCTTCTTTTATACCCTTTCTTGCAAGCCACGCTGTGGAGTACTTGGACGCGTGTGATGGAGCATTGTCCTGCATGAAAATCATGTTTTTCTTGAAGGATGCAGACTTCTTCCTGTACCACTGCTTGAAGAAGGTGTCTTCCAGAAACTGGCAGTAGGACTGGGAGTTGAGCTTGACTCCATCCTCAACCCGAAAAGGCCCCAAAAGCTCATCTTTGATGATACCAGCCCAAACCAGTACTCCACCTCCACCTTGCTGGCGTCTGAGTCGGACTGGAGCTCTCTGCCCTTTACCAATCCAGCCACAGGCCCATCCATCTGGCCCATCAAGACTCACTCTCATTTCATCAGTCCATAAAACCTTAGAAAAACCAGTCTTGAGATATTTCTTGGCCCAGTCTTGACGTTTCAGCTTGTGTGTCTTGTTCAGTGGTGGTCGTCTTTCAGCCTTTCTTACCTTGGCCATGTCTCTTAGTATTGCACACCTTGTGCTTTTGGGCACTCCAGTGATGTTGCAGCTCTGAAATATGGCCAAACTGGTGGCAAGTGGCATCTTGGCAGCTGCACGCTTGACTTTTCTCAGTTCATGGGCAGTTATTTGGCGCCTTGGTTTTTCCACATGCTTCTTGCGACCCTGTTGACTATTTTGAATGAAACGCTTGATTGTTCGATGATCACGCTTCAGAAGCTTTGCAATTTTGAGACTGCTGCATCCCTCTGCAAGATATCTCACTATTTTTGACTTTTCTGAGCCTGTCAAGTCCTTCTTTTGACCCATTTTGCCAAAGGAAAGGGCGTTGCCTAATAATTATGCACACCTGATATAGGGTGTTGATGTCATTAGACCACACCCCTTCTCATTACAGAGTTGCACATCACCTAATATGCTTAATTGGTAGTAGGCTTTCGAGCCTGAAAGGCTGAAAGACGACCACCACTGAACAAGACACACAAGCTGAAACGTCAAGACTGGGCCAAGAAATATCTCAAGACTGGTTTTTCTAAGGTTTTATGGACTGATGAAATGAGAGTGAGTCTTGATGGGCCAGATGGATGGGCCCGTGGCTGGATTGGTAAAGAGCAGAGAGCTCCAGTCCGACTCAGACGCCAGCAAGGTGGAGGTGGAGTACTGGTTTGGGCTGGTATCATCAAAGATGAGCTTGTGGGGCCTTTTCGGGTTGAGGATGGAGTCGAGCTCAACTCCCAGTCCTACTGCCAGTTTCTGGAAGACACCTTCTTCAAGCAGTGGTACAGGAAGAAGTCTGCATCCTTCAAGAAAAACATGATTTTCATGCAGGACAATGCTCCATCACACGCGTCCAAGTACTCCACAGCGTGGCTGGCAAGAAAGGGTATAAAAGAAGAAAAACTAATGACATGGCCTCCTTGTTCACCTGATCTGAACCCCATTGAGAACCTGTGGTCCATCATCAAATGTGAGATTTACAAGGAGGGAAAACAGTACACTTCTCTGAACAGTGTCTGGGAGGCTGTGGTTGCTGCTGCACGCAATGTTGATGGTGAACAGATCAAAACACTGACAGAATCCATGGATGGCAGGCTTTTGAGTGTCCTTGCAAAGAAAGGTGGCTATATTGGTCGCTGATTTGTTTTTGTTTTGTTTTTGAATGTCAGAGATGTATATTTGTGAATGTGGAGATGTTATATTGGTTTCACTGGTAAAAATAAATAATTGAAATGGGTATATATTTGTTTTTTGTTAAGTTGTCTAATAATTATGCACAGTAATAGTCACCTGCACACACAGATATCCCCCTAAAATAGCTAAAACTAAAAACAAACTAAAAACTACTTCCAAAAACATTCAGCTTTGATATTAATGAGTTTTTTGGGTTCATTGAGAACATGGTTGTTGTTCAATAATAAAATTATTCTTCAAAAATACAACTTGCCTAATAATTCTGCACTCCCTGTACAGCTTGGAGTAAGACAACATGCATGAAGAGGATGATGTGGACAAAATACTCATTTGCCTAATAATTCTGCACTCCCTGTAGAATAACATGCATTCATCAACTCTATGTTTTTTGATCATGCTTTGATAATGTGTTCTTAATATTTTGGTGTGAGGTGAGTTAAAATTGATAAACTGATAAAAACCAGTCTTGTGTTACATTTAGTTTCCTAGCTTAATTTATATGTTCATGTTGTACACAAAATAATAAACTTTTAGCACAAGAAGTCCCCAGAAATCCACAGATTATGATCCAACTGTCTCTCAGATAGCTACCTGGCAACCGAAAAATACATTGTCATTGCAGCTGTAAGACACAGATATAACCATCCACTCTCAATCAAACTATACTATTATCAAGTGAAGGATTTCATTTAATTTCATAGAGACAGCAGTAACTCATGCACACAACAAATAAAGCAACTGCTCTGCAACATAAGGCCTACTGCCCATATTTAACAGCATTAACACAACGAGAAAATTGGACAAGATCTGTCATAACCGTTTCTCAGCTCTTTTACAAGTCTTCTTGCCCCCTCTTGTCATTATGGGCTCATGCCAAACAACTGCAAGGACATATGCAAATGACTGTAGCTAACAGGAGATAAGTCTTTGGCACCACCAATGGGTCTGACAGATGCTACAGACAGACACACACCATAGAACATTTTGTCTCGTAGAGGCAAAGCAGGCATCAGGGCTAAGATTTGGTGGCTTTTGACTGGCTAACGAGATTCTGGCATCTTGACTGCACACTGATCAGGGTGAAACAGAGCAGTGTGAATTGTCATGGTTCAAATTTGCCATGTTGAAATAGACAGACATGCTGGCTGGCATTTCCAAAAACGATGGAGTCAGTGTTAATGGTATACTTAAGCCATGAATGGAGCTGTTACATTATCCAAAGAAAGATTTTTTTTATTCTCAGCAGATGCTGGGAGTAAAAGCGTATTAATTGAATGATTAGTTGAACATAAATACTGGCTTTGTGTTTTATATTAAACAGCCATTACACATAAAATCAGCACATTACAAGCTAATCTCAAATGGAATACTGCAATATAATAATTTTGTTACTGCTATTTTCACTACCCCTCCAATATTTATATTACGTTATGGCCATATTATGTACACATTTGCTTCCATGTACTACAATTGAACCTCTTCATAGTTTTCAGTCATTTTCTCTATTTCTGTCTGTGCGAATAAATTTATTGTGGCCTTGCTTTCCTTATCAGCATTATACCATTATGGTGTGACAAAATGCCTCAAACGCATAGTACCACACTTATTTGCATCTCATTTTTATATCCATTGAGTAATTGTGATGATTCAACATTTTCTTTTCATAATTGAATTTCATTGAGTGAAAAAAGGTGCACTGAGGCAGAGTGACTGTCTGCCCTATGTGTTCATACATGTGGAAGAATATGTCTATAACTATTTATCTTATAAATTTGTTTTCTTTTTTTCTTTTTCTTTTTTTTTGCTGAGTCTCACTTAGGAATGGGAATCGAGAACCGGTTCTTGTACACAACCGGTTCCCAGCAGTCCAATTCCCTGGAATCGTTAGTCTGCCTGCCTATCGATCCCGCTTATCGATTCTTGCGCTCCCGGTACGATTAGCTGATTTCAGTTCATGTGTCAGAGGAGGAAAATAGTGCCACAGTGTGCAGTGTGGATATGGACATTACTTATTTTTATTGCACAAAAAGCTGAGAGCGTGGTGGTAAAGTAAAGACTGCTCCAGGACAGAAACAACTGCATTACACTGTTAACACAACTTGTACCTGCACAGATAGCATGCTAATGCTAAGTCAAGAGCCCAGAGTGATGTTAAAGTTAAGTGCTCAGTAAATGTTGAAGTGAGCCATCATTTGTGGTGAAATCATCCACTGCTGAACTTTTACAGTTAACAAACTGAAGGCCGCAGCTCCATTTTTACCTGTTCATGTTTCTAAAGTATCCTTGTGGCGATCACTTTAAACTGTGTTTGTGCTGGTGTCATCATTGACTTGTGCTGTTAGCTTTGTGTTCATATCTAAATACTTAGAGAACGATCACGTGTGTCCTTATTAGGATAGGGATTTGGTGTGTGGGGCTGTAGCCTGCAAGTTTGTGTTGCTAAATGGTAATTATGAGACCATGTGTTTCAGATCATTTTACAGAGTAATCGCTGCTTAGCGATGGTGGTGACTCTCAAAGTGGGGCCAATGAAAATTGAATCGATAAGTGATAGTTATTTCCAATGTACTTTATTAATATACGAGAAAACACGACTACATGTTTGCGTTTGATATAACTACATTAGAATGCACTGTCGAACAACTTTAATAACACTGAGTGAATCCTTACTTTGCTGAGATGCATGCTTTGATTTCTGACAACATATTTGATCCTTCTGGGAATGGATGATACCAATCTTTCACAAGTATGTCAATGAGATGAAATTTTTAGCCACTTTTTGCTGGAGAGGTTAAGCTGCTTTGCATTGCATTTTAACATACGTTTACAGATATTCAAATAGATTTAAGGCAGGTGACATATTACCCCAGGTCAAAATGTCATGCTTTTTTTTTCATTCCACCTTTTTGGACCATTTCCTTGTTCAGAAATCAGTTTTATTTAGCAGTTGTTCTTCTTAATTGGAAGTACAGTAACATATATAGTCACTTTCAGTATGTACAAAGTGTACTTCTGCAATTTAAATTTAATCCATTTAACCTGTTTGGTTTTACATAGGATGACAATTTTTTATTTGCACAATGTGAGCACCTACTGCTCCGATTACCACTGGAACCACTGTTACCTTCACCCTCCACATCTTCTCAAGCTCTTCTCTGAGTCTTTGGTACTTCTCCAGTTTCTTGTGTTGCTTCTTCCTGATGTTGCTGTCGTTCAGTAATGCTACTTCTATCACTACTGCCGTCTTCCTCTGCTTGTCTACTACTATGTCCGGTTGGTTATCCATCACCATTTTGTCTGTCTGTATCTGGAAGTCCCACAGGATCTTAACTCGGTCATTCTCCACCACCTTGGGGGCGTCTCCCTTTTTGACCTCGGGACTTCCAGGCCATACTCGACAGAGACAGATGAGCACACAGATGTTTTTGTATACTATGCCAGCCACTTGGTTGTGGCGTTCCATGTATGCTCTACCTTCTAGCATCTGCAGGTACTTACAGCTTTCCCAGCAGACTCTTCATGGTTTCCATTTGCGTGTGAGATGCCCATGTACAGTTTGATGTCCTCAAAGTCTGCAATGTTGCCTTCTGGTAGTTCGATCCCCTCAATTCTGAGTGTACATATATATATATATATATATATATATATATATATATATATATATATATATATATATATATATATATATATATATACATATATATATATATATATATATATATATATATATGAATTCTGAAAATATATGGTTTACACAGTTTTTGTCACAAACTGTAAAAAGCTGGTCAGTTTTGGTTGTTTCAGATCTGTACTTAAGGTTTAAAGTATGTATCACTGTCAGATTGTATAAACCAGTTCTTTATGAATTATACTCAACACTAAAAATGCATTTCCTTGACAATGTTACACCATGGCGGCAGACAGAGCACTCTGTCTAAGAACCGTGTGCTTGTGCCTTGGGAATGCAAATGTGCTAAACACAGTGAAAACCAATCTCGTTTTTCAGATTCATTCCTGGGATTTTCTTCAGTCTCCACATGACATTAAGTAGCAGGATCGGACCATATTTAGATTTGCAGTCTATCATACCCCTCCCCATCTTAGCCATTCTGGGAGTCCACTCAGATTTTTCCAAAGGGGCCTCCTCCTCATAACCTTTCAAATTAAATAAAACAAAAAAAATAACAGACACAAAAACATTTAAATTAGCTGACATAGATCTATAGTCTGACAACATATAGTTAAACTCTGTCAGACAACTCAGTACAACTCATGTAATGTAATGAACAGTAAATTCCGAGAGGCTTTGCTGAAGCTGAAATGTAGTGTGTCTGACTTCCCAACATTCAAAAAAAAAAAAAGTAGTAATGTTGTAAGGAACAAATAAGATTTGTCACTGGAATTTCATTCTGAAACTCGACCTAGATTAATAGCAGAAACTGATAATTGAATATTGATGAGCTGTTTAGGTATAATTGTTTTTCATCATTGTAAAATTAAAGCATTGTTATTATTGATGTAATGCGGTTGTGTATTTGATTTTTATTGAGGACTTTATGAGTTTGATGTATGACATTAACATCCCTCGTGTAAAAACACAATTTTCTTTATGTATTTTTCCCCATGAATGCTTGAACTATGGTGCAGGATGCATAACATCTCTCTCTCTGTGTGTGTGTGTGTGTGTGTGTGTGTGTGTGTGTGTGTGTGTGTGTGTGTGTGTGTGTGTGTGTGTGTGTGTAGGCAATGGGAGGATATTTTTATTTAAAAAAATATGATAATATTTGGTCTGACATTTGTGTCTAATTAAAAATATTGTGGTATAGATACGGATGATCTTACATAGCTCTACCCTTCTTGACCTGTCTGTCCCCTGTGTAAAGGGCTATGTACATCTTTAACAATGTAAACAAACATCAGCTCGGCTACATCTAATATGCTCCAGCCTATAGAGCTGTGTGCAAACCTATTATATGTAAAATAGTGCATTAATAAACAGCAAATACTAACACAGTGGCAGAATATGTGCACTGTGACAAATGCATATAAAATTCAAAAAGACGAGGAAGAACAGACGTGAAAGTATCCAATGTAGATTGCATCTATCGTGAAAATCTGTACTTTAAAATGTTATATCATTATTCTCCCTCTTTTGTGTTCTGAGTATTTTCCACTCAAACTAAAAGTAGTCATTCATTTAAATAGATTAATGCTTAATACTGTTTGCTAATTATTGCTTACTGATTTGTACTTTGAACATATTGTAGCGGGTCAGGGCTGTTTGGGGTTGTGTTTACTGACCTCGAACCAATTTTATGTGATACACGGCGCTCGGAAATCTGTCAAATGTTTTAGTACGACTTTGCTAAGCTACGAACCCACACCGCTTGATGGATTGTCGGAGCATTACGGCTATCGTAGGCAGGAACCTCGCAGAGTGATACATACTGTCTCCAACATAATATTACCGTATTGTGTGTGTATAACCTCTTTTTAAGTTTTGTGGCTATTACACATGGTTATGCTGAGGATATGTTGGCCAGTTTCCACTGGAAATGCCTTTTGGTTAAACTGTCAGCAAGGAATTTGCATTTGCACTGTTAAATTTTTATATAACTTTAAACATAAAAAAACAGCTGCTTGTTTAAGTGAAAATACATTGATGGGGTTTTTTTGCACTAATAAAGTTGTGGAGTTGTAAAGTATTTTGTCTAGTGTCAATTATATCGTCAGTTATGTCGTTATCGCAAATTTTCAAATGTATATCGTGATAAATATTTTGGTCATATTGCCCTGCTCTACTCTGGCCCTCCAGTGCGGTCAAAAAAAGGGAACGGAGGGGACCAGAGACCGACAAGCCAGGATTCAGGCAGCTGCCACTCAACAGACTTTGGATGCCGATGGCTCTGGACCATCTCTACTCGCCTCAGCCCCAGCCTCTAGGCCCAACAAACCTCCCTCGACCGAGACAACCCAAGCTGCTGATGACCTCTGGCAGCGCAGCAGCGTAGGTCTCACCATTGACCAGCGGACAAGAATGTGGACATCATTGCCGCTAGTGACGAAGACTGCAGGCAGACGCGGCTGGTCCAGCACACCATCAACACCGGCTCTGCCTTTCGCTGAAGCAGGAGCAGGAGGCTGATGCGACGTTGGCTCAGGTGGGGGCCTGGCTGGAGGCGGCACGACGCCCAGGCTGGACAGGGGTGTCAGGACAGGGGGCCGAAGTGAAGGCCCACGATGGCCTTCTATACCGGAGATGGCGGGCCCCCGGTCAGGGCAAGGGTCTCCTGCAGCTGTTGGTGCCTCGGTCGCTGCAGTAGCAGATGCTCGAGCTTGTCCATGGCTCGGTGGGGGCCGGCCACTATGGGAATGCCAAAACTCTCCGCCATCTCAGGGGACGGTTGAACTGGCCTGGTTGTCGACAGGATATGGAACTTCATGTGCACTGCTGTGACACCTGCACGGGACGGAAGGGCCCCACTCAACGTTCCACTGCCCCCCTGCAGCAGCAGCACCAGGTGGGGGTGCCGATGGAGACAGTGGGAGTAGACATCCTAGTGCCTTTCCCCGTCACCAAGGCAGGGAACTGGCGCGTGTTGGTGGCCATGAACTGCTACAGGAGGTGGAGGGAGCAGTCGCGGGTGGTTCATGACTACACCCACCAGGCCCAGGCCAGCACCGGAGTTAGACTGAAAGGAGCCTGCGACACCAGGTGCTGAGGGGGAGCTTTCGTGCCTGGCGAAAAGGTTTGGGTGTACTACCCGGTTTGCAAGAGAGGAGCATCCCCCAAGCTCTGCAGTCACTGGCAAGGGCCGGCGGAGGTCGTGGAGCGGCTAACAGACGTGGTGTACCAGGTCCGCATGCCGGGCCCAGGGGCACATGGTCGTGTTGCACCAGGACAGACTCTCACCATACCGACCACTCGCTCCAGCAGCCGCCGAGGCAGGGGATGCTGGTGGCACCCCATGTTCTGATCCGAGTGACTCTTCCCCCACCGGTCGAGATCGGTCGGTGCGCTGAAAGAAGACACATGGACATTTGCAGGACTTTGTGTTGGGTAATGGGGTTGTCGGGGACGACTGACCCCTTAGGTGGGGGCTATGTAGCGGGTCAGGGCTGTTTGGGGTTTTGTTTTGACAGCTATGTCCTGGCGGCAGCATTATGTTGCCATGGTTACAGGTGACGCTCTCTCTCTGCGACTGTGTGTTTCTGGGTGGAGAGAGTGTTTGTTGTTGTTACGCTAGAGCTGCGCCGAGCGGGTGTGTTAGTGTTGTGTGTTCGTCTGATGAATAATAATAAACAGCTGTGCTCCCTGGCTAACTCTGTGGGAAGCAAGACCAGACGTTACCTCTGTCTCCTCCTTTTCTGAGCTCGCCACAATACTGTATTAGATGAAATCAGTTGCAGGAAGCCTGAAGAGTCACACAACTTTGTCTAAAATCAGTATTAATTTCACCCAGTTTCATTTAATATGTTTATACCAAATATTCCACCTTCCAAGTGTGTTCCACCTTCCAAGACTATTACATGAGAACATTTATAATAACCTTGTTTTCTAGCATTTGAGGTCAGTGTGTTTTTGTAGACTTGGCTTGGGTGCTTGAAATTCAATGGAATTTCAACTGTAAAAAAAAAAAAAAAGAGCTACACATAGGCTTAATTGCAATTTCTGCCAGCCAGAGATGAAAGTAACGAGTTACTGTAATCCGATTACTTTTTTCGAGTAGCGAGTAAAGTAAGGGATTACTATTCCAAAAAAGGTAATTGGATTACTGTTACTTTCCCGTAAGCACGCTGCATTACTGCGTTACTAAAACTGTGATTTTTTTTTGCGAGAGTGTCTCATGACAATGACGTAAGCGAGTGCGACGTTCGTGGCAACAGCTGTGTGCAGATCAACAATGGATAATATATCGAGTGCAGGAGAGAGTATGAGCGTGCAGCGTTTAAAGCGTGGAAGTACTGACCTTACTTTGAGTTTGATTTTGTAAAAAGTGACAAAAACATTAGCGTCCGCTGCTCATTGTGTAGGAAGAAAACTTCTTTTTACAACAGAAAACCCCCTAAACGTCCGAGCAAGCACCAAATACGCTGTCGCTGGAATGTGAAATTCACAGAGAAACTGCCGTATTCTTCCACTGACCGCTGCGGCACACGTGCACCAGGGCAAACCCCCGCCTGCCGCACTCCTGCTATACAGGTGAAAATAGAGCAACAGGACCGCTGAGTCTTTGATTTTACTTATTTTCTGCTGTGTTTTACTTGCATCTATTTGAAAGAGTGAGTGTAAACACAAAAAACGATTTTATTTTATGTGCTGGAATGTGCAGAAAATAGGTTTAAATGTTAAACAAATTTCTTCCAGTCAGAGAATGTTGCATATAATTTAATGTTTGCTTGATGCATAAAGTTAAAAGATTGAAACTAATAAAACAAGTTTTAAAAAGAGACTTTTTCATTTGATTACATTTTACATAATGGGTTATGCAGAAAAAGTAGAATTGGGCTGAAAGCTCTATTGCTTTATTACCTATTTAGGGGATAAATCGTGTTTTAAAAAGTAACTAAGCAACTAATTACCCATGAAAATAAGTAATCAGTAAAGTAAAGGGATTACTTTTTTTGGGAGGTAATCAGTAATTAGTTACTGATTACTTTTTTCAAGTAACTTGACCAACACTGCTGCCAGCAGGAGGAAAAAACACTTCTCCTTTCTTTTTTTGAGATTTAAGAGAATATCATGCAGCAGGATCTTGAGGCTGAAAACAAATGAGATGGGGGACTTTTTGATTCCCTCCAGAAGTGAATGTGTCAGTTTCATATATAATAATTAAAATGCATAAAACCAATACATTTACAGTGGGGCAAAAAAGTATTTAGTCAGCCACCGATTGTGCAAGTTCCCCCACTTAAAATGATGACAGAGGTCAGTAATTTGCACCAGAGGTACACTTCAACTGTGAGAGGCAGAATGTGAAAAAAAAATCCATGAATCCACATGGTAGGATTTGTAAAGAATTTATTCGTAAATTAGGGGGGAAAATAAGTATTTGGTCACCTCAAACAAGGAAAATCTCTGGCTCTCACAGACCTGTAACGTCTCCTGTAAGAAGCTTTTCTGTCCCCCATTCGTTACCTGTATGAATGGCACCTGTTTGAACTCATCATCTGTATAAAAGACACCTGTCCACAGCCTCAAACAGTCAGACTCCAAACTCCGCCATGGCCAAGACCAAAGAGCTTTCGAAGGACACCAGGAAAAGTATTGTAGAACTGCACCAGACTGGGAAGAGTGAATCTACAATAGGCAAGCAGCTTGGTGTGAAAAAATCAACTGTGGGAGCAATCATCAGAAAATGGAAGACATACAAGACCACTGATAATCTCCCTCGATCTGGGGCTCCACGCAAGATCTCATCCCGTGGGGTCAAAATGATCATGAGAACGGTGAGCAAAGATCCCAGAACCACACGGGGGGACCTGGTGAATGACCTGCAGAGAGCTGGGACCAAAGTAACAAAGGTCACCATCAGTAACACACTACAACGGCAGGGAATCAAATCCCGCAGTGCCAGACGTGTTCCGCTGCTGAAGCCAGTGCATGTCCAGGCCCGTCTGAAGTTTGCCAGAGAGCACATGGATGATACAGCAGAGGATTGGGAGAATGTCATGTGGTCAGATGAAACCAAAGTAGAACTTTTTGGTATAAACTCAACTCATCGTGTTTGGAGGAAGAAGAATACTGAGTTGCATCCCAAGAACACCATACCTACTGTGAAGCATGGGGGTGGAAACATCATGCTATGGGGCTGTTTTTCTGCCAAGGGGACAGGACGACTGATCCTTGTTAAGGACAGAATGAATGGGGCCATGTATCGTGAGATTTTGAGCCAAAACCTCCTTCCATCAGTGAGAACTTTGAAGATGAAACGAGGCTGGGTCTTCCAACATGACAATGATCCAAAACACACCGCCCGGGCAACAAAGGAGTGGCTCCGTAAGAAGCATTTGAAAGTCCTGGAGTGGCCTAGCCAGTCTCCAGACCTCAACCCCATAGAAAATCTGTGGCGGGAGTTGAAAGTCCGTGTTGCTCGGCGACAGCCCCAAAACATCACTGCTCTCGAGAAGATCTGCATGGAGGAATGGGCCAAAATACCAGCTACTGTGTGTGCAAACCTGGGGCCCGTTCTTCGTACGTCGCTCACTACATCCAAGATCAAATGACACATCCAAGACCAAACCATCGCGCTAACCGTGAGCTCGCTAATCCAGTTCCCCGAACACACCTGTTGTTGACGATTAGTACAGCTGGACGCAGTAATGTGACATCACTGGGTGTCGTAAAAGGGGCTACGCATTGATAGTAGAAACATTGATCGGCAACCCGCTGATTGGTCGGCGAAAATGTCGAAGGGGCGCGCTCGGTATTTTCCGGCAGCAGAGCAAGAACTCTTGATTGAGGGATTTCAGGAGTTTCAGAGTTTAATTAAAACGCAAGGGAACACTGCAAAGGCTGCAAAAGCAAGGAGAGAGGGCTGGCAGGAAGTTGCTGACAAATTAAACTCGTAAGTAATTCAATAATAACAATAATAATGGAGTGGGTTTATATAGCGCTTTTCAAGGCACCCAAAGCGCATGACAATACCACTATTCAGTCACTTTATTATTTATTCATAGATTTATTATATTACACTATATTATCCAATATTATATTACATTATATTATATTGTTATATTATATCCCCTTTCACATTAGAGCCACAACAGGACCCACTAGAACATGGGAATATAAGAATATTCTACAGAATGGTAATATTTATCACTTATATTGCTTTTCGTCTCTTGGAAAGAGACCCTGAAATAATCTATTTGTTTGTTCATAACAGCAACCAAGAAAAGGGCAGAGCAAAAAAAAAGACAGGTGGTGGTCCTGCACCCCCTCGTCAACAAGTTGGTTAAGTAAATAATACCCTCACGGGAATATCGATATCTCTCAATGAGCACACTGTCGCGCTGAGCTAAAGGATCCTGTCTGTCCCGCAATATACGCTGAATTCTGAGGACTCTCCTTATCAATCTTGCACCTTCCGCAATGGGTTTCTCGCATAAACGGACAGGACATGGCTGCGACAGACTTCCCAAATCCACCTTCGCTTTTATAGCCGTGGTCTCTCATCTTGATTACACGAAGTGATTTGCAATTACTACTCTGAAATATGAATTACATCTGTAATAATCACATACATGTAATAGAATGTTAATAGTACATTTCCCTTTTTTAGGAAATGACCTGTATGTATCTGTGTGACATCAATAAAAGGATCAAGTGCTGCATTATCTTTAGTTACATTGATGTTATTTATTTATGGTGAAACAGTGGTGGAATATCGCTGTTGCTTTCGTATAAATGACGCGGACATACCTGCGTGGCCGCGATCTAATCCTGTTTACATAAAGTAAACCTGCTCCCGAGCAGGTTTACGCTTACGGCTCTGTTGCTATGACAGCAAGTCCCGGATGAGTTTCGGGGAACCGAACGATCCAAGATCACGCGAAATCGTCAACAATCTAATCCAGCTAACTTACTTAGCGAGGTACGAAGAACAGGCCCCTGGTAAAGACCTATAGTAAACGTTTGACCTCTGTTATTGCCAACAAAGGTTATGTTACAAAGTATTGAGTTGTATTTTTGTTATTGACCAAATACTTATTTTCCACCCTGATTTACGAATAAATTCTTTACAAATCCTACCATGTGGATTCATGGATTTTTTTTTCACATTCTGTCTCTCACAGTTGAAGTGTACCTCTGGTGCAAATTACTGACCTCTGTCATCATTTTAGGTGGGGGAACTTGCACAATTGGTGGCTGACTAAATACTTTTTTGCCCCACTGTACTGTAAGTTTTCTTTCTTTATCGTGTGACATTTTCTGCCAGTTGTCCCATATACTCCTACACATTAAAAGCTGATTCTTGCAAGAAGTGACTTTTCTGTCTCTAGGGGACCCCGTATATATTTATATATAAATGTATATAAATAAAACCACTTTTTTTTACATTAGTAATTCCTTTTGTGCATAATTTTATATTGTTTTCGATAATAAATTAAATAAAGCAAAAAAACAACCTAAAGAGCCAGTTGGAAGCCTAAAGAGTCAGCTCTTTTTAATGAGCCAAGCCGAAAGAGCCGGTTCTCTAAAAAGTGCAGGAATTCCCATCGCTATAACAGAGTAGTTAGCAAATAAGTACAATTGTATGATTTTTCTTAAGCAATTCTTACTGACAAATCTGGATTAGTGACTGAGAACTGTAAAGAATTTGACATAAAGAACATAGTCTTAAACCATAAAATACAATTTTAACTAGCATTTTTGTAAACAAACAAACTACTAAGTACAATGAAATACATGGAATCTTTTTTCAGTAGAATATCAGTATCTTTATCACCTGGCAATTGCACACAGTGAAGTAAACTGGGTGGAATAATTAGAATAGGTAATATGACCTTTTCTAATTTGCCTTACTACCGACTGGTGGCTAGTAGTGCTTCACTAATTAGAATTAAAGAGTAATCTGATGAAGCACAACTGACTCAATCAAAACAAAGTTTGAAGTCAATACTATAATTTTATCAGAATTGCACTGGATGTAATAAATGAGGCCATTAATTCCAAATACAGTATGATGAATGCTGCTTGGATCAGTGACTTTGGGAGAAATAGCTTTTTCTAGCAGAACCACTAAAGAAGAGAACTAAATCTCTTTGACATTTAAAAGGACAGATTCTATTCTGTAACTGGCTCTATCACCTCATTGCCTGTGGCATCCTGATAAAAATCACTTAAGTCATTGATTAAAATGCAAGCAGGTTAATGCTAGAGGTGACTTTTCCCGCTTAGCATAATTTGCTTATTACACAGGCAAATAAACAAAACATTGATCACAGTGGTCTTTACAAAGAAAGTAGATTAGGAGGAAGAAACCAGGATTAGGTACATGTGTGCAGTCTCAAAACAGTCACAGTCTACTCTATGGGAATTATTGCTAACCATATTACACATATACAAACTAATGACTGTTTGCATGCTTATGAGTCTAACAAAGTAATAATTAGGTAATTGGAAATAACTGGGAGAAATATGAAAAAGCAACCTTTCTAGAGGCATGGTATTCAGTAATTTAAAAGAAAAAGATCTACAGATCACAGTGGAATTTGGTTTTTCATTAAAGCACCTAAAAATAATTTCCTGTAACTCAATATCAATCTTTTGTTTAAGCATTATTGTCAAAGAATCAGCACTATCACACTCACTGCCCATCTTAAAAGCTGAGCACCTGCTGACTAAAGCAATAATAACAACAACAACAACAATCTTTATTTAAAAACCTGCCAAAAACACTGTCAGGAACGCTTGCAACACATTTAACACACTGTCACAGTTTGTTCAAAAAAACTAATTGCCAGGGTCCAGTGGAAAACAGTTCAAAGATTTTAATGAATACCATTAAGCAAACAATAGGTGACTATTTGCAGTTATTCAAAGAGGAGATTTATTTAGAAGCAAAGAATCTCAAGTCTGTGTTTCTTCACAGGATGAGTTACTCCAAGGTTGACAAGCAGGTAAAGGTTTCTTGTTTTCACAGGTTACAGGGTTCAGGTAAGTTGATGCAGTCTTCACGGGTTTATTAACAGGTTTTCACAGTCTTTTCTTGGCAAGGAAGTAGGAGATTAACTGACTTCACAGATTTGAACTTTGATGAGTATTTCTATGTTAGAAACAGTATGACAGCTATGTTTCCCCAGAAGCCAGGCAGGCAGGCAGGCACGCCAGAGTAAACTCAGACGGTGTGGCTTAGCAATTCAGCAAGGACTGGGCAGGATAACTGGGGCTATATACTGTTAGTGATTATAGATGAACATCAGGTGTGTCAGTGGAATCTAGGGCAGCCACCCCTACAGGCAGAAGAAAAACAAAGCGAATGCAGGTCAGCACCTGAGAGGACGAGGAAGACCATGGCACGTATAGCCACATCATCAGTAAGCTAATCTAAAAGAGACACTACTCCATAGTTCAGTGTTCCTTGTTCTTTCATCACTGTTCCTGTATATGTTTTGTCACTTTGCTCAGGAAAAAAAACAGAAGCAAACACTGAACTGTGTGAAGAATGAATTCTAAGCCATCTTTAACAGTAACAGGTTTGTTAAAGCATAACAACATGATTATCCTACTGAACCCCTGCAATCACTTGTTGAAATAATTATGTCAAAGGACTGTTAAAAGGAAAAGACAATACATCAGACTTTTAAAATGTGCTTACATCGTGCCTATCAGAGGATTGCCAATAAAAGTTAAATATCTGGAACAGAGATTTAAAAACCAAAATCTCCACAGAGGGTTGGAAATCAGAGAGACAGCGGGGGAGAGACTGAATATATTGTAATATCATCTATTGTGCAGAAGAATGACTTCCCCTTTTTATTTGATTGTCCAGCCCTGAATTAGAATAGATTTCTATTTATCTTTTTTCTTTCTTTGTATGTTTTCCCATTACTGTTTCAAAATCGATTGTAAATATCAATGGGTTGTATGAAGGGTTAAAGATTTTCATATAAAAAATGGGACACAGACTCTAGTGTTCCACCACCAAATCCATTTTGGCACTAGTTTAGTATAAACCAGGATGCCCTTCTTCAAAACTCTAGACACAAAATTCAAAAACGACTGCAAAAATATACAGAATTTTCAAATGTACACAGAGACAGGGCAGTAGTAAAGCAAACCGAGAAAAATGCGATGCTCACAGAAATATCTGGGGCTACAATCGAAGTACCACGACAACATGGGGCCAGTATGTTGTTTTATCAGAAGGTCGTGTGGCTAAACACAGAGCTTGTAGTATTCCTTGATGAGTTAACTCTGGATTCATCAAGACTAGAGCAGTTGCCATGACCTGTGTTATTGTGAGGGACACAGTCAGGTGTCACCATGCTCGATGGTTGGACAATAGCGCACAGTTAACCACCCACTAGACCCTGAGTCTACTATCCTTTCCTCAAAGATATATTGAGAATTGTTTCTCCACATGGAGGTGGAAAATGTTGTAATAGGCACCTGCTTCAACAAAGGACCTTTAACTAGCTCATGGATGAGGAACTCAGCAACATCACAGCAACCCACTGTCAGGGTGGGATTTATAGAAAGAACTTTGCCTCAAAAGTGTTGCAAATGTATACAATATCATCCACAAGTGTAAGCTAAGATTTACAAATGTGTACAGAGATTTGTATGTAACTTTTGAGGATTCACAAGCACATGCTTCAATCCACACACAAATATACAGCAATCTGATCACACGTGAAACTGTTTAACAAATGTGTACCTCGAAACCTGAATATATACTGATTAGTTACACACAATTTATTAAGTTCAGCTCACAAATCTGATTGTTCTACGGTTTGAAAACCTTTCTGTGGGTACAAATGTCTCAAACTACATGTACATCTCGCTCACTCACTTACAATACTTGTAAACAAATCGCCTCATACGCACGGATCACCCTGCATCCCCACTTGAGGTTTTGAGCCCGATTTCCGTCTGCCAGCTCTGCTCAAATCCAAAAAATTACGCTGCTTTTAATTACAGTGTAAAACTGTGTATACATGCATTTGTGTTTTGTTTTTAAAGCTGACAGCTTTAAATTTTTCTCAATATCCCACATGCGCATGCGACATGATCTGTGGATTAAATTTTTGTTTACGCTTGTAGATCATATTGAACACATTTGCAACACTTTTGAGGCAAATGTCTCTCTGTATGTCTTCATTACAACTAAAGGTTCTTTCCAAGATGTCTGGAAAATGAGAACTTTCATTTTGATATGGAGGAGAGCTGGTGACTGAATCCACATGACATAGTTGACAAGTTTTTTTTCCTTTTCTTGCTGTATTTTTGGGAAAAGAAAATGAAAGAAAAACTGAAAAAAATGTAGTTCCAGATCCAGCAAGCTCTATTCTCCTATTCTGAAGCACTAACCAGTTGAAAAGTGATGCCCCATGCGTGTCACGCAGTTGGGTCCTGACCAAGCATCAGTATGATATGAGATGGGAGTGAGAATGTGTTACATTAAGGAGACAGGCACAGACATGTGTCAGGCCAAGTCTGCTGAACTGTAGATGTCTCATTTTTCTTTGGCATGGATGGTCTGAATGCCTCCTTTCAGTTTTACAAATCAGACTGCAGTCATTACTAAAGCAAAAGGACATGACACCTGCCTCGATTTTCATCAATGAACTTGTGCCCTTAATTCTATTAGTTCAAAAGACCTTTCAGTGCTGGTGTGAAAGACTCTGGCAATGACTACATTTGTAATAGTATTAGGAAAAATATGAATTAAGAATAATATGAAAAGGCCAACACATGAACTTGACAAATGACATATCTCTGGGGTAAGATGTCTTTAAAAAATACAGAGGATGCAAGGAAGTCCAAGACAACATCACAGTCCAATATTGCATTACTTAAAAATTCTGAATAGTACTGATAGCATTGATTCAGTTATTTCATAATAAAGGAGCCCCTTCCAAATACAGAGTGTATAAATTAACATACTTTCAGATGTTTTGATGATCTTTAAGCCATAATTACCCAAATTTAAACAAAACAAAGCTCAAAGTATTTCACTTTACATATAATGAATATAGAGTTAAAGTTTGCCTTTTACAATTACATTACAAAAGTTAAACTTTTCATTATTTTCTACATATACACTGAAACAAGGGGGCCGATCGTGGCTCAAGAGTTGGGCGTTCGTCTTGTAATCGGAAGGTTGCCGGTTCGAGCCCCGGCTCCGACCGTCTCGGTCGTTGTGTCCTTGGGCAAGACACTTCACCTCTTGCCTACTGGTGGTGGTCAGAGGGGCCGGTGGCGCCAGTGTCCGTCAGCCTCGCCTCTGTCAGTGCGCCCCAGGGTGGCTGTGGCTACAATGTAGCTTGCCATCACCAGTGTGTGAATGGGTGGATGATTGTGTATAGTGTAAAGCGCTTTGGGGTCCTTAGGACCAAGTAAAGCGCTATACAAATACAGACCATTTACAAGCTACTTACCTTTTTTTTTTTTTTTGGAAAACTGTGATGGCAAGCCACACATGGTAAGATCCACACCTCGCCACTAGTTTGCATCACTTAATTTTACTTTACAGTCACTACTTTACGTATATTTTACTTTTTGTCCAATATATTGATTTTTTTTTTCCGTCACACCTTACAATGTCTATATGGAGTTCACACATATCAACACTGCAAGGTCAAAGTTCTGTTTTATGTTATATTAATACAGTGGTGTCCAACTCCAGGCCTCAGGCCTGCAGTTTTTAGATATCACCCTGGGTCAATACACCTGAATCAAATGATTAGTTCATTACCAGGCCTCTAGAGAACTTTGAGAGATGTTGAGGAGGTAATTGAGACATTTAGATGAGCTGTGTTGGATCAAGGACACATCTAAAAACCTGCAGGACACTGGCCCTTGAGGCCTGGAGTTGGACACCCCTTTCTTTTTTTGAATTACCTGGGGGTTTGGCTTCTCCTTCCTGGTTGGCAAAAGGTGTGGCAAAGGGCTGGGGGATCTGAAGTATTGCTGACAGCCTCATTGGACTGAACCACATGCTTCATTGCCTGGTGGGTTTTGGAGTTTGTTTAATTGTTAGCTGGTTATATGGCAGCCCTTTTGTTTTCCCCTTGTGTGTTATGTGGTTTAGCTAAGCTAGTACTTAACTTCCCTTATGTGTCATTTCAGCAGGTCAGTTTGGCTTACATTTGTTTGAGGCTTTGTTAGTTGTTATTTTGAGCTTAGTTTATTGAATTCCACCTCTTTTATTGGTCTGCCTGTTTAAATTTTTGGCTTTGGTACTTATCTTTCATATTTTGGGTCAATAAAACTCCATATTTTTGAGTTAAACACTTGTGTCCTCTATCCCTTACTGCTTGGTCCCTGAGAACAACCAAGGAAGAAAAGGGAACAGAAAATGCAGGTACCGTTTTGGTTTTTGAAGGGATGTGAAGGCTATAGTCCGCATTCAAAGTAATCTTTTGGCCAATCTTTCAAATAACTGTGTTCAGATGGAAACCTGCATTGACCTCTGAGGTCTTAAACTTTGCACTCAAACAAGATAAGACAACGCAAATAAATGAACATTTAAACAATGGCTATCTGTATAAGGTGTGTAATGCTAAGTTTAAATTGGAGAATTACAAGTCTTTGGCCTTGGTACCACAGTGGTCAAAATAGTTCTACATAGTTCACAATGAATCTGTTGTTTTTCAATGGGTTCAGACATAAAAGACACCAGCAGTAAAGATATTTCCAGCTTTTTTCTTACTTTTTTTCTTTTTGGTAAACATTAATGTAAAATTGCCATTACTATGATATTACTGTGTTTTCGAAATATAGCCTAACCTTTTTTTTCTGGGAAGTGGCAGACACATTTATCAGCCTGCCTGCCTTTAAGTCTGGTGGGAGGTGGGACTGTTCTCATAATGTAGAATACATTAATAGCAGTGACTATTTTTGAAGCATTTTTCACTGAGTGATTGATGTCGAGGAGTGCTGACTGAAAAGTTTACTACAGTTATAGCATTTTTTTCCAGGTAGTGATGGGATGGAGAAGGATAATAGCTTTTCTTTGTTAAGTTTTACAGGATAGGGGGCGTATTTACAGCATGTATCATTGCATTCTTTGTCGTGTTACACAGACTATATTAAAACATATTAAAAATATATTAAATATTAAATAATATTAAAAATATATTTTTAAAAATTGATCAGTATGGAGGCCCTGCGACAGACTGGCGACCTGTCCAGGGTATACCCTGCCTCTCGCCCTATGACAGCTGGGATAGGCTCCAGCGCCCCCCGCGACCCTGAAAAGGATAAGCGGAAGCGGATGGATGGATGGATGGATGGATGGATGGATGGATGGATGGATGGATGATCAGTATGGAAAAATAAGTAAAGCTGCATCAAACAAAACATTTTCCCACATAATGTATCCAGAAAGAAGATAAACAATTCAATACTTTACCTAAAAAAAATGTATCATTATTATAAATATGAGGAGCCAAATGTATGTTTAGTATTTTTCTTAATACTACTGATTGTATATTGTTGTTTATATCACATTGTGACATATCTACTTCAGGTAATTTGAACAAAATGTGTTACGGTGATTGTGATAGCTTCAGATAATCTTTAGATAATATTCTTTTCCATCATACTCTTACAGCATCATCATTAAAACACAGGCGCCATCATTCTGTTGTTAAAATTGCCCCACTAATGAGCCTCTTTACTTCACTGCTTAAATGAATGAAAGAACCCACCAGCCTGATCAGTGTTCCTCTCTCATATAAAAAATACCACACACCACAAAACACCCACCTTACACAGATGCAGTCATTTTCAGTTGTTGGCTAGGTCATTGTATTGACAATGCTTTCCTTAGCCCCTTGCTCCAAACTTACTGCATCAATGATAAAAGGGTGTCTTGCTTCAAACTACATTGTAAAACAGAACAAACATACAGTAACAATAAATCATCATTCAAATCAAAGTCATACTTTGTTCTTAGCACATCATAATTGTTAGCTGAAAATATATGAAAAATCTATGAACCTTTTTTTTATTATTTTGTTATATTTCGTTGGTGTTAAGCTATTTTTAAATGAGTTTTGTGTCACAGCACTGTGATATAGGAGAGCTTCATGACATTTGCCTTTTCCCCAACACCATAGCATGATAAATACAGACTAAACCATCACTGCTTCTGTTGCAGGACCCTAACAATGCCTGGGTAACTTGTGGATAGTAGAACAGAGTAGAACCTCTGTTAGAATTTCCTATCAATTTGTTATCCTGTGCTGAAATTAACAAATAATATGCTTTCACTGGTGACCGAGGCCAAACCGACTAGCCTCTTGTTCCAACTTTTACTCACTAATGAGTAAAGGTTTTGCATAGTTAGTAATTTACTCCACATTTATTTGATTTAACTGCTTCTAATGTGCATCAAATTATGTTTAATAAAATACCACTATATGCAAATGGAGATTTTATATTAGGTTTTCAGGGACAATCATCCAAATGCAGGTGATGCTTGTGTAAAGTTATGGTTAACAGAATATGTCTGTGAAGGTTCTCAGTCATCCAGGTCATCGTAGTCAAAGGAGCTTGCAAAGAAAAGTGTCTGGACTTCTTTAAGTTGCTTGAAGACGTTTCACCTCTCATCCGAGAAGCTTCTTCAGTTCTAAGGTCAAATGGTGGAGAGTCCCAGATATAAACCTAGTGGGAGTGACCCCCCCACAGAGGGACAAAAGGACCCCCTGATGATCCTCTAATCGCCTGAGCCAAGGTGGGAAACTGGGTGTGGGTCCCAATCAGCCAGAGTTTCGGGTGTGTTCATTGTGAAACCTGGCCCCACCTTATCATGCGAATTCCTGAGGTCAGATGGCCCAGGATGTGAGTGGGCGTTAAGGTGTCTGGGAAGGGATCTCAAAACTGGATTATAGATGGCAGAGAGTTGGTGTCGTAAACCCCCGCCTCTGTTCAAAGATGGTCGCTCACAGTGGACATAGATGGCTTCTTTCACTCCTCTTTCAAACCATCTGTCCTCTCTGTCCAAAATGTGAACATTGGCATCCTCGAAAGAGTGTCCTTTATCCTTAAGATGCAGATGGACTGCTGAGTCTTGTCCTGTGGAGGTGGCTCTTCTGTGTTGTGCCATGCGCTTGTGAAGTGGCTGTTTGGTCTCTCCGATGTAGAGGTCTGAGCATTCCTCGCTGCACTGTACAGCATACACCACATTGTTAAGTCTGTGTTTTGGCGTTTTGTCTTTCGGGTGAACCAGTTTCTGTCTGAGCGTGTTGCTGGGTCTGAAATACACTGGGATGTCATGCTTGGAGAAAACTCTGAGTTTCTCTGATACGCCAGCTACATAGGGGATGACAATGTTGTTGCGTCTGTCCTCCCTCGCTGGTGTCTGATCTTCTTTTCTGTGCCTCTTTGCTGACTTTAAGAACGCCCATTTAGGATAGCTGCACGTTTTGAGTGCTTCCTTTACATGTGTGTGTTCCTTCTTTTTCCCTTCAGGCTTAGAGGGAACATGTTCTGCCCGGTGGTGTAGGGTCCTGATTACTCCAAGTTTGTGTTCCAGAGGGTGATGGGAGTCAAAGAGGAGGTACTGGTCCGTGTGTGTGGGCTTCCGGTGAACTTCGATGTTGAGTTTGCCGTTCTCTTCAATGTGCACAGCGCAGTCCAGGAAAGGCAAACAGTTGTCCTTTGTGTCTTCCCTGGTGAACTTGATATTTTTATCCACAGCGTTAATGTGCGCAGTGAAGGATTCCACTTCTTGTGTCTTGATTTTGACCCAGGTGTCGTCCACATATCTGTACCAGTGGCTGGGTACTCTTCCTTTGAAAGAGCCAAGAGCCTTCCTTTCCACTTCCTCCATGTAAAGGTTGGCTACAATAGGTGACACGGGGGAGCCCATGGCACAGCCATGTTTTTGTCTGTAAAAGCCTTCGTTGTACTTGAAATATGTAGTGGTGAGGCAGAGGTCTAACAGTGTGCAGATCTGATCGGGTGTGAAGTTGGTCGGAGAGACCAAACAGCCACTTCACAAGCGCATGGCACAACACAGAAGAGCCACCTCCACAGGACAAGACTCAGCAGTCCATCTGCATCTTAAGGATAAAGGACACTCTTTCGAGGATGCCAATGTTCACATTTTGGACAGAGAGGACAGATGGTTTGAAAGAGGAGTGAAAGAAGCCATCTATGTCCACTGTGAGCGACCAGCTTTGAACAGAGGCGGGGGTTTACGACACCAACTCTCTGCCATCTATAATCCAGTTTTGAGATCCCTTCCCAGACGCCTTAACGCCCACTCACATCCTGGGCCATCTGACCTCAGGAATTTGCATGATAAGGTGGGGCCAGGTTTCACAATGAACACACCCGAAACTCTGGCTGATTTGGACCCACGCCCAGTTTCCCACCTTGGCTCAGGCGATTAGAGGATCATCAGGGGGTCCTTTTGTCCCTCTGTGGGGGGTCACTCCCACTAGGTTTATATCTGGGACTCTCCACCATTTGACCTTAGAACTGAAGAAGCTTCTCGGATGAGAGGTGAAACGTCTTCAAGCAACTTAAAGAAGTCCAGACGCTTTTCTTTGCAAGCTCCTTTGACTATGGTTAACAGAAGGCTTTTCAGGGAGTTTTTAGGACAACTGACAACAACAAATTACAATAGTCCCGCTTAGAACTAATGACTCTATTAAAAGACAATAAGAGATTTTGGTCCATCAAGCACATGGTAATCTGCTCTTACAGCTATGATTGGGGAAAAAAATATGTGTGCTACATTTTAAATTTAAAAGTAGTAAAGAACCATTTACCAAAAGATTTCCTACTTGTAACCCGGGTTAAAAAGATGCATAAATAGTAAAAGATAAGTGAAATCTGAGAATATAAATATCAAAGAGTTCATTTATTTAAATTTTCTTGTATATTTAAAAAGGTAAGAGTTCATGTAAAATGATTAAAAACATGTTTGCATTGTTTAAAATAAGTTATCTTTGTTTTCTTGTGAATTGTTTGTGAGAACTGTAATTTCCTACGGGGGTAAGGTCTGTGAAGGTAACACAGGGTGGAGAAGGAAAAGGAAAAAAGAGACGAGAGCACGAGAAGAGAGGGCGGTGGTGCGTGAGTTACACGGAGCATCCGGAGAAGTTAGCTTGTTTTTATGTACTAAGAGTAAGTGTGTTTTGACTTTTCGGACAGATAAGTCACAGTGTCGGTAGGCTAGTGACATAACACGTAAAGTTTCAGCGTGAGTCTGCTGGACTGTGTGCTTTGTTTCTTGCGGCCGTGCACGCATTAAGTTAAATTGAGGCTAACCCAGCCGTTCGCTAATAAGGACTACTGTAGGCTGCCGTTTCGCTGTAGTTGTGGAACGTAACAAGCTGCAGAGGATCGTTACCGAACTGGATAACGACGGACACACCCCAGATAGTCACTCTGAGTGCCCGCGTCACTCAGAGTACCTCTGGCAACGTGGGAAGCTAAAACAGGTAGCTTGTGGAGTACGTGGAGATCACGGACCTTCCTCATCTTTGTGCTACTGCATTCAGAGCGGAGTGTTTCTGACGGAGCTGAAGACAACTTGTTACCTGGATTAAGCTGGTGGGAATTGCACGTCTCACAAGGTACTGAGTTTATTTATTTATCTTTTGCTCATTGAGTGAAGAACTTCCGGTTGGGAGATCGTTTTGGATTTATACTGGATCAATACAGGCCTGCAACGTAGGGTTTATCTCTGCCGGCTTTAGGGTTAGTTTGGGACTATAATTGTTTTATCACTGGTGGTTTACACTGTATGTGTGGAGATTCTGTGTACAGTGGGTAAATTGCTGTGTGTGTTTTTGGTTTGCCTGAATACTGAAATCTGCCATTTTATTATTTTCTTGTTTTCATTGTTTGGTAAATTAAAGGAGGGTTGCAATGCTCTACTTTACATGGTGTATGACATGATTTACTGCACTATAGACACTAGTGTTAATTTTCGCGTGTAGTGCTACTGTTAAGGAATAAGCTTCATTGATCCCAGAAACAAAAGAGAAGTTAATTTAAAACATCGTACGAGAGTACACTAGAAAAAGAACCCAAAGCCCATTTATTTAATGGTATTGAGTAAATGAGGGCTACATACTCTTAGGTGGATCTAGGTGGACTTCTTATGTACAGTTTAACTTGTTCACTGTAATTAGTAGGGGTGCAACAATACACAAAATTCACGGTTCGGTTCGATACTTTGGTGTCACGGTTCGATATTTTTTCGATACAAAAAATGTTGATGCCTTTTTAATTTGTCATTTATTAAAATTATAAATATATATTTTAACTCAAAAGTACAGTTTTTAAATTTAATGTTGCTGAAACAACAAAATAATGAAAAAAATAAATCTATCATAACGTGGGAAATCTCTGTTAACGAGCTACCGCGGATTGCCCCGTGCATGGGGCTGGACGGCGTCAACACGTTAACGAGCTAACTGCGCTAACCCACTAGTTCCTACCAATGTAATTGAGCATTGCGTGACACAGCCGACATACTTTTTTACTTGTGTCCATCAGGGTCATACTTCACATGAAAACCAAAATAGTTCCAAACGCCAGATCTGAATGAGGGTGGGGGAGGTTCAATTTCGGGTAGCGTTGAGGCAGTTGCCATGTTGCAATGAGCTTAGCTTCTGTCTCGCTAGCTTGCGCTGCGCTCAGTGGATCTGCGCTCGACAGTGCAGCCTAGGCGGAGTAGTCGAACGCAGATCCACTGAGCTCTCCACACAGACAACATCGTCAGAAGAAAAGTTGATAAAATAAATTTTGTATTGTTCGATACATATGCGTACCGAACCGAAAGCACTGTATCGAACGGTTCAATACCGATACATGTATTGTTGCACCCCTAGTAATTAGCTAACAACCTTAAAAGAAAAAATCGCAACCTTTGTGATTATCCACAAACACCACCTGCAGGTTGCAGGAACGTTCAGCAAATGCCATGTAAGACTGAGTGATGTCTGGTTATGACATCCACTCTAGGGCTGAACGATATATCGCATTTGCGATAATATCGCGACATGATCAAGTGCAATTTTCTAACCGCAAAGGCTGCGATTATACTCTGGACATGTCCAAATTCATGGGCTGCATCCTCCTGAGGCCGCATTTGTAGACCGATTACGTCACAGCGACGTGCCGAAGGCTGTCCAAATTACTACCATATCCCAGAATTCATAGCGCGGCCCAGCCAAACTCCAGTTTCCAGCAATGGCGGCCGCTACTAAGTTTTAAAATTACTCATACTAATCTTTCTGGGTCACAAAATAAACTTTTAACATATTTTCAGGCGAGAAAGTAGTTGTGTAAACATCAAATATCTGCTCGGTTTATCAAGATATCCCATATTTGCAAAAGTGCTTCGACGTTTTCAGAGGCGTCTGCTACCCACCAGCTCGACAGCTAGCCGGGAGCTCGAGGGTTACTGATGCGGCCGAGAACGGCACAACTCCCGGCACATCATTTTCAGATCACCGCGGAGTTTCGCTGCTCGGGTTAAACGTAATATATAAGTCACTTAGACAACCTAAAAATGTTATTGTTGGGCTTTTTTCAGTGTTTTGTTTGTTCGTGAGTAAATCGGTTTGGCTGAGATTAAAGTTATTAGATTAGATAAAATAAAACTTTATTAATCCCCCGGGTGGGTTCCTCCTTGGTTTTCACACAGCTGACTAAACGTCAAACAGAAAACTTATTAAACAGAAGTATGAGACAGTCGAGAATTTACACCAGTGTCTGGTTATATTTTAGATAGCAAGAAGCAGACGGCCGAGTTTATTAAACTCCACCGAGACAGCGGTGACGCTAATCAGAACTAGACCGTCCAATTTCACGCCTTTAAATTTTAAAGGCGTGTTTGTGTGTGTGTTTATACAATTGCTATTATGTTTGCACTTTATGTGTAATGTTACTGACTGCAGAGATCAGTAAGATGTGTGTATTTTTTATTTATTAGTTTTATTTATTTAATATTATTTTTTAATTGAATGACTGTCTAGTAGTTCACAGATGTCGAAAAACTGAGTGTGGTAAAGCCACTGATTTTTTTTATGTATATTTCTGCAATCTGCACATTGTACTGACTTTCATTTTAATGTTTACACCAGGGTTCCTTGTCAGCACTTTATGCTCAGATGTTTGTAAGCTAAAAATAAACTATTGTGTATGTTCAAATATACTGTTGTGATTGAAGAAGTTAAATAAAAATGTCAGTCATCAATTCATGCATCACCTCATGTCATCATAACAGAGGTCTGTCTTCCAGGAAAGAACAGTTTAAAATTAATGTAATATAGTATTGGCCATACTATATGATGTATTGCTTGTCTTTGTTTAATAATACAGAAGACAAAGACCTTAAAAAATAATCGCATATCGCATCGCAATCGCAATATTGGGGCAAAAAAATCGCAATTAGATTATTTTCCATAATCGTTCAGCCCTAATCCACTCACGTCTTATCAGCTAAACCTTGACCACGTTACAGCACAAAATGTCCCTGGGACTGCAGAGCAGTGTGTCAAATCACAGAATTATGTGCCAACTCCATATAGGTCTTATCTCTGCTGCAATTGCTGCCAGGTTTTAGAAGTTGCTGTGAAATAATGAAGCAAACAAAGTTCTGATGAATTTAAAAAAAAAACAAAAAAAACCTTTGGAGTCCTCCTAAGACGACTTTTATATTTTCCCTCCAGTGCCAACACAGCGAGTAGTTGTAAATTGAGTGTGTGAATATAAACACTGGCTGCTGGCTGTCTATCTGAAGACACCCACATATGAACTGAAATTACATGCTTCAGTAGTCATTGTATTATCACTCTGTATAGAATCAAATGTGTTTTTATTCTATTTTATTTTATTTTTGTATTTCAACATGTAGCCATGACCCTAATGTTGAAAAGGGAACTATTATGCAGTGGTGAATGTCCAAGGGCTGTTATAAAGTGTTCTTTCTGAGAGACTAGCTCAGGTTTTAGAACACAGTAAAAACTCTGTTTCTAATCAGGGGTTTGTTCTACACTTTCTACCATGTCTATCAAGATATTCCTAACATGGTCATCTCATCCAGAAAGCTCTGGCTATGTGCAGTGTCCCATTTGGTGTTCAAATTCTCTCTTTACAAAAGGGAGCCAATTAAAAGAAAGTTGTTTTACAGGGATGGTGGCCTTAGAGAGAAATGAGCTAAAATGTCTTATATCAAAATAGTGGATGAACTGAAGGTCTGCATCAAAACCCAGTAAAAAAACAATTACGTTTTGAATTACGCAATGGTAGTCAAGCCGAGCCCGAGAATAAAATTATGGAGTCAGAAATGCATCATTTACTTACAAGCTAAACCTTGTGCTATATCATATGTAGTAGAGTCCATCAATAGTTCAGCCAAACACATCCAATTTGTTTTAATCAAGAAGTCATCTATTAATTATGACACTCATTGTGAATATTTTGTCCACAGGCTGAACACCTAAATGATACATTACATGCAGTGTTAAGCAATTTTTCAGTGTATGTCAGATATTACATGCAATGCAAAAATAGATGCTGTTCTAGGGAAAAAAGCTGACATATATCAGTGCCAAGTTTGTCTTAATACACAAGTATTATAACTGAAGTTGTTGCTTTTCATTTTTTGTTTGTTTGTTTGTTTTATGCAGGAGACACTCACAAACATATCTGTCAGGTGAACTGACAAAACGGATTTCTGCATCTTTGACAGGATGAAACACAACTGTCACCGCAAATGGACTCACTGTAGATGTGGAACACACAACATATTAGATGAAGGACGTGCAAGTGCTGTACTTCACCAATTTTTGCTTTGGGCAAGGACATAGCTCAGGTAGTTGTGTGACATTGTTGTTTGTCGCTCACCTCAGCACAGCCAGTGGTCAATTTGAATTTTCCCCAGGCTAGACCAAAGGGATGTCAGGCCAAGGCTTAAAGTTAATTTAACCCTACATTTAACTTTGTATGCCGTCTTTTGTATTTCAAGGAGACTTTTATGCTTATAGTCAAAAGATAACAGTATTGCGAGGTAAAATATTTAAATAAACATTGTATTTATTAGTATTTAAGGGATCCATGACATGCTAATTAAGTTTTCACCTTTGCTTTAGAGTGATATATTGACTTTTTGTACATGAAGTAGTTGATATGAAAGTAGTTGAAATCTCTCCCACTGAAAACACTATTTGTGAACTGCACTAGCAATTTTTTCTCGTATTTTATGGAGAGAAATATGTCTCAAAAACGTTGCAAATGCATACAGTGTGATCCACATGCATAAACTAAGCGTTGGATCATACTGTACACAAATGTGTACGATGATTTGTGTATAACTTTTTAACGCTTGTGGAACATATCATAAACATTTGCAACCCTCTGGAAACATTTCTCTCCATATTATCTCTGGAGCATGTAACATATTTGTATAATCCTTCGTTAGTGGTAAGTTTGTCATTTTATTAAAAAAGGAAGAATTAAACTGCTGTCTTGACATTTCTATTTAATCACTAAAACTGCTTGTCAAAATCTACTAGTGGCTTTTGGCATGTTTTCTGTAATAGCTGTGCATTTTACATTAAATGACAAGCAAGATTAGGATAAAGGTCAGAAATAAGATGTTGTTAGCTGATATTGAAATTGAATAAAAAGCACAAGATTTGTTTCAGCAGCAATGTAACTAAAGGAAATTGGCATGTATTTATTAATATTAGCCTTGTTCGGTACAATAACAATAAGTATCGGTTTTTGGAGAACCCAGTAGATGATTTTCTTTTAGATTTAAATCGCTCCACAGCAACTTGAAAATCCTTACATCGTTAATGTGGCTAATATTATTATTGGCTCTGATCCTATGGACAGAAGCCTGGGGCAATACTAAAACTGTAATGCTAAGGAACAATCAGAAATAGGATATTAAAGACCATTGAAATAAACAATAGAATGACTGTTTTTCGTTAAGATTCCCTGATGGTAATCGTAAAAATAAAATGACTATCTGTCCTGGTTCCAGCTCTGGATGCAGTTTGTTGTCATCTCTTTGATGGCTATGCTTCCTTGGTTTAGTGACTGTAACTAACGTTATTTTTCTTACTTTTTCTGGACTGACTCAGCAAAGTACACTTTTTAAGGACAAGGGTATAAACCGATAGCTTACTGAAGGAAATATTATTTGTAATAATTACATGCCTCTATCTGACCGTGTCCATGGACCAAGACCATGCGTTGGGTCACTTTTGATGTCTGTGTACAAGTATTAAATGTTTTTTAAATCACAACATTATATGCAGACTTTTTTTTCTTAAGTAGTACAAAGCCATAAAATAGCAGTTTTTCTAAAGAAGAGTGTTAGATTTGTATTGTTGGTTGTCATTTATGATTAGAGATATTTAACCAAATATGCTTAGAGGTGTATAATCGATTGTGTAGTGATAGGATGTGTGATCCTTAGGAGTCTGCAAAGCCTTCGTGTGCGTTCCAGTGTTCTGGCATGCACACTCACAATCTTAGGGTCATGGGAAGAGGTCGTATCTTTTCTTGTTGATATATGGTATAGCAAACACATCTATATCTGTTTTACTCTAAGTGCCTTTTGTTTAGATGAACTGCTGGACTTCCAGACCAGCAGGTTTAGGGAAGTCGTTTATGGGGTCACACTCTGACCACACACACACACACACACACACACGCTTACACAGCGCACAGGCAAGGTACTCTTTGTTTGTATGTATACGTCATATGTTAATGAACTTATGTATATTCATGTAACCTCAATAAAAGAGCAGTGTTACAAGGGAGTGGACAAGAGCAACTGGGGTCAAGCGAAGGAACAACGTTTGTCCAGTTGGTCTCCCTCGTATACGAGCATTGACACCAAGCAGAGCGCTTGGTGTCAATGCTTTTTGCTGTGTAACTGAATTGTCTTGAACATTCCAGCGAATAGGTTTAAGCTACAAACCTATCAAAGAGGAAAAGAGCAGGAGGTGACTAGAGGAGACCTGAATGTCATCACATCATGGATTATCAGACAGTTTTCTCGGCTGAATTAAGTGAATTCTATGTTTCTTGTCCACCCTTTAATTTTATCATAAGTACTAATGAAGGCTGTAAAAGTTTGAAGACAAATGTTTCAGACAAACTCCCCAGTCAGACTCATAGTCTTTACAAGGAAGCTAATATAACATGATCGAAAATGTTGGCATTTTCTTAACATCTTAACATTAATTTCAAATTTGACAAGTCAGTATCTAGGCTACAAACAGGCATTCTAATAAGGGTAATGTTTAATGCCTGTAAATGTTTTGACCTTTTCTCAGCATCTCTCCTTTTTTACATACATATATTATGTGGCACAATGGGTATCTAAAAAGAACATCACTTACAATAGCAAGAAAAGGGCTTGGAGAATGCAAAGCAGGAGTAACCTTGATTGTAATTGCTTGTACAATACCTCCTTTACATGCATAAGTTAGGTGTTCACAGCAGGACAACTCCAGAGGGAATAGGGAGCTATAGATGGATATTATTTTACCCATATACCCCACAAAAGAAGGCCTGGTTCAGCGAATGTTACTCTGAGAGCTTTGATAGAGCCTACAGCGCTGAAAATTTTGTTTAGCTTAGTACTTCCAATATTTCAACTAATTCATCTTAGTCACATCTTCATCAGTCAAGGTAAAAGCTTGTAAAATCTCTCTGTTTACTTAGATATACTGTGGAAATTGCCCATTTATGTCTTCAAACATAGTCCCTTGACCCTAATTCAATGAGGAAGACATTAGGGGAGAGTTTGAATGAAGAGAAGGAGCAATGACAAAGACTATGGAAAAAACAGAATTTTCACTTTCCTCTGTTTATTGTTCATATATCTTCTATGTCGAGCTGTGCTATGGTTTAGACAAAGACATGACATGATTTTCTTTTGTTCTTTTTGCCTTTTTTTAAGTACAACGTAATTGGTATTTCAGAACCATTTATCTAGTTTGGGTCCAAGGAAGACTGAGGTTCTCCCGGCTGTCACAGAGCAAAAGCTGTGGTACACCCTGGTCAGGTCAGGCCTGTCATATGGCTAACACAGAAATATTTACACCTGCAGCCAATATAGAACCACCAATTAGCCCAACAGCCATGTCTTTCGATTGTGGTAAGAAGCACAGAGAACATGAAAACTCAACACAGGCCCCAACCTCAGGGCACTCTTGCTGTAAGGTGACAGTGTTAACAACTGCACCAGCGTCCGACACAAAATGTTGACATTAAATAATTTTGTTGCAAGAGAAGAACGTGACAGGAGTCCTTTTGATTTTCAGTCAATCATGCAATGAGACGTACAATGTGTGAACACTATACTGTTGTATAAAGTCCAGTGTGTAGCAGCTATAGTCAGTAAACGAGCAGACTAAATTACCTAATCTTCACAGATGTTTGACTTTAGTCTTCAGACTGTGGTGGAAATGCATACAGGAAATGCTCTAAAGGAACCTTTCAATCATTTCCTTAAAAATAGCTGTTGGGAATAATATTTTGAATCCTCTGAGTGGACTATTTGGCTTGCTATTAGTCATAACAGATGTTTGACTGATATTTTGTCATTTGCCATGGCAACTGCTGAAAATGGGTGTTGACTATAGTTGGAGCATTCAAAATAATTTCAGCAGAAGTAAAAAAATAAAAAAAAAAAAAATGCTTGCCTACCTGCCATGCCCAAGGACTCAAAAAAAATTTTCTCTGGAGGCAAATTTTATTTTTGTTTTTACTTTTATTTATTTATTTTTTTTTGCCTGTCCCGTTTGGCTCTTTTGCCATCAGAATTGTTGTCTAAAGGCAAAGAAAGATGCCCAACGGATTTACTTTACCAAACTGACCATCCCAGCCTTGCCGTAATGGTCCATTTGATTCACCTTTTATTGTTTATTTTATTTTCACTTACTGAATACGGGACAGACTTGACTGGGGGAAAGAAGGGGAGAAAGAAAGAGGGAAAGAGAAACAGCTGAGAAGAGGGACGGGGGAGAAGGGCAAAAGACAAAAACCAACAGAACGGGCAGAGAAAAAAAAATGCATATATCAATCACCTGGATCACCTGCTGAGAAAGAAAAAAGAAAGCAAGCAGAAGAGAACAAGAGTAATAGAATAAACAACATCACAATGATATATGGGAATATGACAGTAAATACTAAATGTTAAACATTATTGTGCAGCACATAAGATCAACAGAACACAGTGTGCTTTGAGGTAGGAGCCAAAAAGGGTGTAGTTTGTGGGTGTGATCACCCGTGTGTACACCTGTGAGCATGGACGCGCTTGTTTTTTGTTTTTTTAAAAGGTTCCTTCATGTAATAATCTGCTAGAGGGTGTGGGGGGGCCACAGCCCCGTCCTCCAGGGCGTGAAGCAGGTGTGGAGGAGATCAAAACTCCAGACATCCAGAGGCCCCCAGAACACAAGAGACCAAGGAAGACCAACAGAGGGGCAGCTGCGCCACTGTCCCCCATTTTGTTTTTACTTTTTCTTGATTACTGAAGTCATTTGCTTCAATATTTAACATTCAAAATTAAAAAAAAACTAAAACTAAAAAATTGCAAAGAAGGCATTGTAAAAATAAAATCCAACCAACTGATCAATAATCAAAGAAGATTTTATTATTTTGACTTGCATCAAGAAAACAACTAGTCAGTTGAAATATAATATCCTGTATTTCTTCCATCAAAAGAAATTTATATTCTTTTGGCCAAGGAACTGACTGGATTAGAGGTTCCCACTTCACTGCTTTTACTTAATAGCAACCCTCCACCCCACTGCACCTCCCCCATTGCTGAAAAACATGTATTGATCCCTGTAGGGAATGCCCTTCTATCAGTGTAACTAATAGTGTGAAGGCAAGAGAAGATCCTGAGGTCTAATATTGACAAAGTCACAGGTTGTAACATCAGCATGAGAACAGCATAACATCATAAAACAGTGGCATTTAGATCAAAATTATACTTTTATTGCATTTTTTTCTGACATGTAACCTAAAATATTTTTATTTAAACATGCACAAAGACAGCACAAATGTACAAACTTGTATACTCAAATGCTTTAGATTTAAGAGAAAAAATAATAATAAAATTTCCACTTTAAATAGATTTTGATGATACACAAACTTTTAATGTGGATATGTTTTTCTTCCCTAATACTTTTCCCTATTATCTGTCTTTGTGAACTGTAACTTGGATCACCACCAATTGTGAACTTTGAGGTAGCTATAAGAAGAGACTAGCTTGGAGAAGAAACTAAAGAGATCCTTTAGTTGTTATGTGAGAAAAAACAGCCTATTACCTAACCCTTTTATATCCTAAGTAATATTAGCTGGCTTGTTAGATCTTGTTAGACTTGTAGTTAAGACCGCCTAAACCGAGACCAAGACAATACCATGACCAGAGGGTATCGAGACCAAGACAAGACCAAGACCACGTAAAAGTGGATCTTAAGTTGGATTTAGAGTTGGATGTCTCGAGACCAAGACTGGTCTCGAGACATCCAACTCTAAATCTTGTGTTGCTGCCCTTGTTTGATGCTTGTGAAGTCAATTTGCAACTGTCTTTATAAGATTGCAATTATGATGTAAGAATGACACTGCAAATTTTTGTTGATGTTCAGATATTCATTTATGATTTACCACTAGAAAAAAATAAATTGTACTTTTAAGATGGGCCTCTTGGCTCCCAATACCCCTTTTAGTTTGAAATAAGCAAATAGAATAGGGTCTTTATACTAAGCAAAAACATGGCGACTTGTTAATTATAATAATGAATAGTTATAATAGGCAACAATAAAACAAAACATGAATGTTATCTTAGCCATTCTAATTCAAAATACTAATCACATGTGCAAAACAAAATATGAAACAGAATTACACAATGGAAGCTAATAAATTTCTTGCCTTTCTTGTCAGTAATCAAATTAGAAAAATGATGACAACTGTACAATTGTTCATTCATTTAATATTGGGAGGGATTACATTTCCATGGAATACAATGTTGCCTCCATTAAAAGTCACAACCAAAAGCTTATTTGGAATGTTAAATCATAAAATACACATAAATACTTTGAGATTAACTTTATATTGTTTATTTTTATCTTGTTAACCTTTTAATATACTAAAATTAATTCTCTAGTTATATATTCTGTTTAGTAATGAAAAAATAAGTTCAGCACATTCTTATACATCCACTGTAGCAGTTAATGATATGTCTTTGAATGCCACTGCCTGCTGGGATAGGTACATCTCAGTGGCGCTTAGGGACTGATGGTAGAAGTGATGGCACTGCCACTGAGCAAAGAATCCCCAGAGGTATTTTCAGGGAAATATGCTGTGGACAGCAGAATGGCCTCTATTGCCCCAGGGATATAAAAAGAAGAGAAAACATGAGATACATTTCTGAAGTAGTCAATGATGGTGTCTGCAGTCAAGGGGCTATCTGAGGAAAGAAATGAAAGTTAACACTTAAGGAAATAGCAAAGGCACTAGAAATGCAGTAGTATTGTATCTGAAAATCTGCTCCCCGAGAGCAGATCAAGCTTTTTAAATCATGATTTAATTAGAATTAGAATTCTTCTACAGACGGAGGGGAAACGTGAAGACAGAATAACAAAAAATTTTACACTTCAAAAGGCTGATATGAAAATGAAGTTGACACATGGGTAACCAGGCCTCTATGTGCATTCATAAGTGTGATCATTGTTAGATGCAAAACCTGACACTGACTATAGCTGCCTGAAGGTTCTCAAACCTTTTTTTCTGTCTGTCTTGATTGAATAGACAAGCTGCACAAAGAAAAATGCAACAGAGACCTTTTACATTGGACTTTACTTTTTAAAAGAGTAGGACGCTTTAAGAATGTAATTCTGTTATATCTGAATTCTTCAGTTTTTGATTTTCCACACAGTGCTACAGCACAGTTGTCCATTAGTTATTATCCCCTTTCAGAGCTGGACTGGTAATCTGGCATATCAGGTATTTTCAACAATTTCGACGCACCTTTTGGCTAATGGGCCACTTGCTGGTCTTGGGACTGCAAGCCACTTCAGGTGACTGCAAGCCACTTCAGGTGACTGCAAGCCACTTCAGGTGACTGCAAGCCACTTCAGGTGACTGCAAGCCACTTCAGGTGACTGCAAGCCACTTCAGGTGACTGCAAGCCACTTCAGGTGACTGCAAGCCACTTCAGGTGACTACATCATGAAGCTCATTGAGAGAAAACCAAGGGTTTGCAGCACTGTCAACAAAGTAAAGGGAATCTAGAATATAAGACATGTTTAGAGATATTTATCTTTTTCTTCTTAGCTACATGATTCCATGTATCTTGCTTCACATGTCTGATGTCTTCAGTGTCTATCTACAATAAAAAAGTAGTCAAAGTAGTAAAAATAAAGAAATTAAATGAGAAAGTGTGCCCAAACCTTTCACTGGTAGTGTACAGTCTTAGGGAGTAACAGAATAAATGTACCAGCGTTACATATTTAAAATACAAAATATAAGTAACTGTATTCCATTACAGTTACAGTTTAAATAGGTGATAATTAGAATACAGTTACTTTGTTGAAATAAATGAATTACATGGCGGTCTTTTCCTGTTTCTTTTCATAGGCTATTTCCTCTCTATCCCCTCTCTAATTCTGGTAATTCCACGCATTGCCGGAAATGTGTTGCAAGATAATGTGATAGACAAATGTTAAAGATCTTTATCATTATGTGATATGAAGAATCAGTTCATAGTTGTTTTTCCTTTTTTGTATGAAAAAGCAAAATTTCAAGAATGTTTGAAAATTTAGGAACCTACAGTTACACTGTCACGGTCCGCTGTGGCAGACCGTGTGGAGAGTGTGTGGAGGACTCAGGTGCAGACACAGGTGAGGACACGAAACTGAGTTCGAACGAAAAGCGAGCCTTTATTGTGGCTGAAAACAAGGAGTGCAAACAAGGCAAAAGTGCAGTGACAAAACTAAACTATAACTAAACTGGGAAGGTGATACCAGGATAAACTATGAAGACACAGGAAACCATAACTATGAATACAAGGGCCTGGCTGTGACAACATGGAGGGTGGGAACACAGATGACGCAACACAGACTACATGAAACACAGAGACTAAATACACATGAGGGATGATCAGGGGAAGTGGCCACACATGGGAGCACAGCTGACACACATGAACCTAACGACAGGACAGGAGAGGTGAAACTAAATACACTGACATTGAATACAGACTTTCAAAGTAAAACAGGAAACATGGAGATTAGACATGACATGAACTAAACATAACCACGCAGACATGAGGCATGAAACAGGGAGACTTAGTACAGGGGGAGATGACATAAACAACTAAGGAACAAGACTAAACAGCAATCTAGAAATTAACTAGGTGAACTACGCTAGGCACAAATGAATACAAAAGATACATAAAACTCAAACACTGGGTCGCTCAACCCAGGACCATGACATACAGCTCCAAAAACATTAAAAGGAGACACCATTTTAACAGATAATCTGATTTCTTCATTACAAATCACTGTACAGTAATATAACAATGAAATAATCTGAAGCCTACAATACTTTGCCACTTTCCCCTACTGACTTATGCATTTATAAATGCTTAAAATGCTATATTTCTTTGAAAAATGCTCAAAAACATTTAAAAGAATGTCATGTTATGACCAAATTTGGAAATGATCACGAAGAGATAGTGTGTCTGGATGCTCATTCAGTGTCCTGGCTTCATTTTCATTCAACATCAGTTGCACTGATTAGACTGTCAGTATAATGTGCTCTTTGCCCTTTGCAGCTCCTATGGACTTCATAAGAACAGATACTTTGGTGCTAGGCCAATGCCACAAAGTGATCTAGTACTTTTTCAGTAGCAATTTGCCCTCTTCCCGATTTCTTAGTTTTTTCACTTTTGTCGCATTTACATCATCAAACATATTTTAATATTAGATAAAGACAAACCAAGTAAATACAAAATGAAGTTTTTAAATGATGACTTTATCTATTACGCGAAACAAGCAACCCCAACCTATCTGGCAGTATGTGAAAAAGTTTTGAATGAGAGAGATGCCACCAAAAAAAGGATTAAGCAGCTAACACTTATTTAAGCTGCCCAATAACAGGCATCTGGACTAAATCAGTGTGGATTTCAGGTTTTAACTTGAATGTTTATACTTACCATTATTATTGGCCAGTTGTAACAGCTGGCATATTTCAATTAAATTTTATTTATATGGCGCTAAATCACACCAACAGTCGCCCCTACAATAATACGATAATACGACAGAGAAAACCCCGACAATCATATGACCCCCCCTATGAGCAAGCACTTTGGTGACTGTGGGAAGGAAAAACTCCCTTTTAACAGGAAGAAATCTCCAGCACGACCAGGATCAGGGAGGGATGGCCATCCAGTTGGGGTGAGGGGAGGAACACAGGACAAATGCTGTAAAAGACAGCCAGAGATTAATAACTAAATATTAAATGCAGAGAGGTGTATAAATGGGTGCATATGTGGTCTTAATGATCCACAAACATTAACAAATGTTATTGGGTTTGAACTATTAAAGCAATAGTGCATAATGTGAAATGTCTTCTGTCTGAAAGTTATTACGTCTGTGTGTGTTTGTGTGTGAGCACATAATGTCTAGGCAGTACTGCCCATATTCTCCTTCTTAATCTAAGAAGCACTGATATTTTTAAGTGACTTCATGATGGTACTTTTGTGTTACCTTGGCCTATGGGGCCAAACATACATATGGCTGTAAAATGAAAAAGGTAAGTAGAAATGGAGTGGCATTTATCTGACACTTTTCTCATCTTACTGGGCACTTAAAGTGCTTTAGACTACCACATTTAACCATACATTCATAGAGCATTGTATACTTTACACTTCAAGCACTTTAGCTACCTCGCAATTGTGGTCGATTAAGAATCGCAGTTTAGCCTAACATGCATATATTCTATGCATGATTTTTTTTTAATTGGTTTTGTCACAGATTAGTAGGCAGAGGACTCACTCGCAGGACTCTGAAGTTTAGAGAGAGGGTGAGGGTTTATTTGAAATGTGACACCAAGTGAGAATATATACATATATACAGTGGAACAGATAACACGGGGCTCCAGGGAGTAGGGCGGGGTCCGAAGGGAAGGTCCAAGACGGGGGTACACACACGCTCTTCTTCCACTCGATCCGTAACTCAAAAATGTCCACACTAAGAAGCTCACGCTCACTCACACACATCCACAGAAATCCGGACGGCAGGGAAGACGGGCAGGGAGTCTAGAAGGCCTGTACACAGAGGAAAAAACAAAGTCAGGAGGAAACTCTAGGGGATCAAAGGAACATTTTCATAGGTTACACTACACTGACACTTGGTAATGTGACGATCCAGCAAGGAAGCAGCCTCTCTTGCCATCTTAAGTAGTCTGCCAGGATCAGTGTGAATGAGCCACAGGTGTGTGTTCAGGGTGGGTTCAGAGGCGGGGAACCAAGGTCCAGTTCCGCCCTGGTGGGAGAGGTTAAGACAAACAATACACACACCACGACCTCTCCAGATCTTGAGAACCATGACAGGTTTAGTCATTGCCTCAAATTTAAACGTATTGCTTCAACAGCAAATTTAATATCAGAAATAAAACCAAGCTGGTGAAGCAGTTTAGAGTTGCATACTATATTCATATTGTATCAGTGAGGGGAAACCTTTTCACCCACACAACATAACAGTAGGTCACGGTTGCATGTAAAATCTATGCAAATGCGCTGCTCACCCAGAATACATAATTAATAGAGAGCAATTAAAATGTGACTATGAAATGATATGTGTTAGGATACACAGCTTGTTTTCAGCCAGTGGCAGGAGGCAGGCCTAATTTCTGAAGCTTTTGGTTATTAAATAAAGCATGAGCAGCTGTGAGTTGTACACTTATCACCTTGTGAAATTCTATAACTGAGGAGATCTGGACTGCTGATATATGCCACTATACTGTATGTAGACCCTTTTACAGGTTTTCCCTTAGACACAAAAAAGAGATTAATGAGATGGCAGCACCACTGGACATCTAATGTTTGTCCACTATAACAAGTTTTCTGACCTTCAAGAATGGAAGTGTACTTGGGAGCTAAGATCGAATGCCTTTCCTTACATTTTCCTCCTCCCATTCAACCCACATGGAGTAATTGCACAGATTAAATTTCATGCAGTATTTTGGCTCGAATTTTACCCGAGGACATCCTGTTTCCCATTGAATACTATTGATTACTTACCTACACTTAAACAAACCACTTTGAAACATATACACGTAGACACAGATATACACTCATACACAGAAATGTGAGCGCACACTTCTTTGTATCAACAAGAGACTTTTACAGGCAGAATGTAAATTAGCAAATCCCAAAGGTAATTAAAAACCAAGCCCCTAACTTATTGCATGAAGCCTATCTGGCTAACAAACACCTGTGTTGTTCAATTAGGAAGGCTTTATTTGTATATCTTAATGGAGTGCAACTCTCTTTAGTTAATTTAAAGATCATATATTCCATTTCCATCTGTGCATGCATTGTAGTGATTATATTTAAAAAGGTGATATTCAGTTCAGGAGACACATTTGTAGGGTTTGTGACAGGAATGATTCACATTAAAAATAATTGTGTTGTATCGTCAAAGACATAAAACGGGCAAAAAGAGAGTTTCATCCTTATATAGTAATATGAAAATAGTGAGTCAAATAAAACTGCGATAATAATACAGGACAAGTTACTTATGATCAACTTTAAAATGACAAAAATCTGGTTTGTCCCTTATTCAACAAACGTTGTTGATGTATGGTAGCATACAAGTGCAATGTCCACTTTAGCAAGATAACTCTCTGTGTGCATGATTGCTATCTGTTGCGAAATTTCTTCTGCTGCAAGATCTGTGATATTTTTTTGCACGTACTGCCAATTTCCACATTTTCATGAGATTTAAATGCTAGGTGTTGACTAGCCTTTAAATTACCATGCTTTTTTTTTCTTATCGAGCAATCTGTTGGTGAATTTTCTGGTACACTGAAAAAAAGGGACTGGCCATCTCTTGGATTTATATTAGCATCTTGCGTGTATTTAACACAAGTACCTCATGTTTTAAGGTTAGGTGTAACTATTTAGTGTAGAAACTACATGATATGCAGAGAAGGTACATTAATTTGTTCATATCACGTTCAAGTGAAGTAAGACAATAATGAAGCAATGTCAAATCTCGCGATATCGCACGTAATTTCATCTTGCGTTCTTTTGATCGTGGGTGAGGACTGCCGCCATCTCAGTAACGTCGTGCTGCCCGCCACTACTTTTTTGGTAAGTTGCTGCCTGCCACTACTTTTTTTTTGGTATATATGTTGATTTTCTGAATGAATATTTTCAAAATTACACCCAAATGTGGTTTAATGTATAGTGTGTCACCATGTAACGTTAACGTTAAATAAAGAATTGGCGCGTTTTCATTTGAATTTTTTTTTTGACAAGGAGCCGTTAAGTTGCAATTAACTTAACTCTAACATTGTTTGGTCTTGAATTTCAATTAGTTTGCAAAATGACTGTTCAGTTACATTATTCAACAGTGTGTATTGCACCGTGGTGAGATTTTGGCTACGTCCACGCATACACGGGTATTTTTGAAAACGGAGATTTTCCGTTTTCGTTTTAAAAAATAATCCCGTCCACACATAAAGGCAGAAATGAAGGAAAACGCTATTATTTCAATTTCAATTCAATTCAATTCAATTTTATTTATATAGCGCCAAATCACAACAAAAGTCGCCTCAAGGCGACTTTTGTTGCTGCTTTGAACATCCCAAAGCAGCAGGTGGCGATATATGCCTAACCGTGCAGAAATGTTGGCCAATCAGAAGTCTAGAAGCCTCGGTGGGAAAAAGTAAACAAAGCTGGGGCATAGAAGCGGAACCAAGTCGTATGTGTGGAGGGACAGTAACTGTGTGTATATGTAAGCATTTAAGCACTGCAGAGAGTAGAATTAACAGTATTGTAGAAATTCATTTCACCGAAACAATAACGTGGCGCACAGTGTGACGTAGCCTTTGACTATCAAACCACCTCTGCTAATGTAATCGGCGGCATTAAGTTAGCTTACGCCCCTCAACGCCTTTTTTTTTTTTTTTTTTTTTGGCTGCAGATTGAGAGACAAAGTCTATTCGCATTTCACTTGAAGTAAGCTGCTGGATCGGGGGTTTGAGTTGTTGTGGTAAGAACGTGACATTGTATTTTGTCAAAGTTTTCGTAATTAATTATGATACCGATAATATGCAAATATATGCAGTACAGTACACTCAAGCACTATTAAATATATGAATTCTAAGTACAGCTATCATTTATGCAATCTCTTTGCAATCAGTAATTTGTTTAACTCTGTCCAAAAATTGGGTTATTAATATTACACTTTGTGAATTGCTTGTCATACGTAATTTAGAGAGTCATCATTAGATTTAAGGGTTCATCCTTTTACTGTTGTGTATACCTTCCCATTGTTGTTCTCTTCATTCAATAATGCATCCTTGAAATATCAAACACCATTTTGTCCTCACTACACCTCACTCCTTCTTTATTTTCTCTTTTACAGTGAATGGTGCTAGAAGTGTTGCAGTGACATAGTAAATGTGGCAATGTAAGACCTGCCCTTCAGTTTTTCCAAGTAGGTCACATATTCTGAAACATTATCGAGTGAGACATAGGCACTTTGGAAATAATAATCGTATTCCATGTGTTCATGCAAGCTGTCCATGCAGTTCTAAAACATGGAATGCACTATTAATTCATTTGAATAGATGCCACGCTGTTAAAAATAGTCATCAGTCACAGGGATGTACATTTAGCTGTCATTTGTGTTCTTGTAAGGATCTTGTGTCTGAGAGAGATTACTGGACTCACATTAATGCACACTTGAAGAAAAATGAGGTTGTAACTTGTATGTTTTTGGACTGCAAATTCAAAACAAACGTCTTCGGATCTTTTAGATCCCACAAGAGTAGGAAACACAGGTGTTATTCAGTAAAAAATCTTAAACCAGGAATAGTAGTATCAGACACAGTTGCTTATCCAGAATCTGCCTCCAGTACCTTTGATGAACACATTGGTGAGGGTGCTCAGCCTGGTACCAGTGCTGATGCTTCACATAACCTCCCCAATGTAATTGAGCACAGTTTGGCAGCAGCTTTATTAAAATTGGAACATTTTTCTAATGTACCAAGCAGAGCAATTAATGATTTTTTGGTAGAACTTCATCACTTAAGCGACTGTCTCTCAAAATCTCATGCTGAAGGTGTTCTAGTGGACATTTTTAAGAAGAACAACCTTCAAGTTGACAGAGCTGTCATAGAGGAAATCACTACTTCTCTGTGGTTAGCAAATCCTCTAAATAAGGCCATAGAAAAGGGTGGGCCATTGAGTTCTTCATATCAACGTAATCAATATTACAAGGAAAATTTTAATGTTGTTGAACCAGTTGAATATATTTTAGATGTGAAAGAAAACAAAACATTGCAGTATATTCCCATCCTAGAATCCCTGCGAGTGCTGCTGAGTAGGAAAGATATTGTGGACAAGATAGTTAGAATTCATGAAACACGAAGGGAGACTTTGATAGGAAAAGAAATATTGTACAGGTCTTATAAGGATGGTCTGCATTGTAAGGAAAATACTTTGTTTTCAGGGGAAGAGCTAAGTTTATCCATAACTTTGTATGCTGATGACTTTGAGGTCTGTAACCCTTTGGGCACCTCCCGCAAAACTCACAAACTTTGTGCTGTGTACTGGGTACTGAATAATCTACCCCCAGATTCTCATTCTAATTTATCCTCAATTTTCCTGTGCATTTTGTGCAAAACTGACAACGTAAAATCATTTGGGTATGACAAGGTATTAGAGCCCCTATTACACGACCTAAGGTCTTTGGAAGTTGATGGAATTTTTGTCCCTCAACTGGACAAATCTCTGAAGGGGACAGTGCAGATTATTGCTGCTGACAATTTAGGAGCACATGGAATAGCAGGCTTTGTTGAGAACTTTACAGGCCCCTTCATTTGTCGTTTTTGTACAGCAACTGCTTCAGACATTCAATCACATGAGGTCAGGTCAGGAACTTTCATTCTCAGAACAAAAGAAACACATGAAACCCATGTCAGAGCAGCCATAGATAGTGGCACTAGCTATTTTGGAGTTAAAAGAGGCTGTCCTTTTACTGGAGCACTTTCTCATTTTCATGTTGTCAGTGGCTACCCTCCTGACATTGCCCATGATCTCTTTGAAGGCATTGTGCCTGTTGAAATAGCACATTGCCTCAAGTTACTGATATCAAAGAAGTATATCTCCTTGGATGATATAAACAATTCCATATTGCATTTCCCATACAAGTGGACAGACAAAACCAATAAGCCTCATACTTTGCCACAAAATCTTTCAAGCAGGAAAACCATAGGGGGCAATGCCCATGAAAACTGGTGCTTGTTAAGACTACTCCCATTTCTGATAGGCCCCAAAATCCCTGAACATGAGCCAGTATGGCAGGTCTTGTTGGATCTAAAACAGATTGTTGAGCTAGTGGTTTCTCCAGTTCACAGTGAAGAGTCTATTGCTTACCTTGAGAGCAAAATTTCAGATCATCGACAAAGGTATCAAGCGGTGTTTCCTAACAACAAATTGCTGCCTAAACACCACTACATAGAGCATTACCCACAACTAATTCAGCTTTTTGGGCCTCTCGTGGGACTTTGGACCATTAGATTTGAGGCTAAGCACAGTTTCTTTAAAAAGATTATGAAACACACCAGTTGCTTTAAAAACGTCCCTCTGTCTTTGGCTGTGAAGCATCAGTTTATGATTGGTTATCACCTGTCCTCTCCAAGTATTGATAAACCACTGCTGGATGTGTCAGAAGCATCCACTGTCCCATTAGATGTTTTAAAGGAAGAGCTAGCTCAAGCTTTCAAACAGAGAAATCCTTTTGTATCTGAAATACACATTGCAAAAAATGTTTGTAGGAAGGGAATACAATACAGGCCTGGTATGATAGTGGCATATGGTTCTTGTGGTGGCTTGCCTGAATTTGGGGAAATCCATCAAATATGCATTTTGCAGCAGGGACTATTTTTTGTGTTAAAACTGCTGTGTGGATGGTATTGTGAGCATTATGGAGCCTTTCAGCTGACTCCATCTCCGGCACGAGAACTTGCTCTTGTGGAAGTCTCGGAACTGGCTGATGAATACCCACTGGCTGCCTATGCAGTTGGAGGTATGCAGATGGTGACCTTGAAGAGATCAATCTGTGTCTTTGGGTAAGATCATTTAAAAACAATTGTGCTGGGTGAAAAGTATGTTGTACCTCCATGTTTAACCTTGTTTGCGTGGGAAATCGTGATGGAATTGGTAACATCATGCACTGGTGGATGTGATTAAAGAAAAGGAAGGACTGTTGAAAAAGTGTGCACGGTGCACGGTGCTGTCACATATAAATGTGTATGGGATACCTTGGGCACACTAACTGGTGTTGTTTTGTTTTGTTTTTTCTCAGAGTTAAGTTGTATTAGTGTTATAATGATAAAATATGAGGTTTGTTATAAAACTGATTGTAATTACATTTTCCTATTCTTTCCTAACAGACAGTGAAGAATGAACATGACAGCTCCAGCTATTCTCAGAGTTATCCTTGGACCAGACAGTAGTCAGAGGGTCATGATTTCTGCTGGTCTGCCTTCAACTGTTGCTGAACTGGAAGCTGAAATAAAGACTCAGTGCAAAATAATGGAACCCTTCCGATTGCAGTTCATGGACACACTTTTTGGCAACGAGTTTGTGAACTTAACTTCAATGGAAGAAATCCAAGACAAAGCGACAATCAAAATTGTATACACATCCTTCCAACCTCAAGACCAAGGTGAAGACACATTTTCTTTTCCATCAACCAGTGCTCTTGATGACACATCTACTTCTGGTGACAGCACCGTGACTCTTTCATCTCCAGAGTCTACATCATCACGGTCTTCGTGGCCAGATTTGTTCTGCATTCCCAATTTCACATATGATGCTGAAATTAAGCTTGCGCAGGCCCATGTAGCTTTCAAAGAAAATGGGATGCTGCTGATCCCTGATCCAAAGCTGAAGTCCGACATTTTGGAGGGTTTAATCCAGGAGGTAGTCAAGCACACAGTCTACCTCACAGACAGTAAGTTTGACCAAGTTGCAGAGGCACTCATCCTGAAGCATCCATGTTTAAAACAAAAAGGCTCACACAGTGGCTATGCGGGATGGAAGTTGAGCCTCAAATACAAGTTATCAAACTACCGCACAAATCTCCGCAAAATAGGATGTCCTGAAGTATGTGTGAATTCTTTGAAAAATAAGCCAGCTGAGAAATGTTCCCCTGCTTCTGCCGTTAAGCGACCAAAGAGGGGTGAAGTGGATTACTGCCCCTCTTTTCCACTTGGAGAAAGTGAACAGTCCCTTGAGAAGATGAGGGTTGAACTCCTTTCCGATGTGAAGAGGCGCAACAACAGAGAGACAGTCATGGATAAAATGAACAGAACATATGCATTGAGAAGACAAGAAGTCATTTTTGATGCTCCCATGATCAGAAATGTACAAGAGAGATGGCCGGCTCTTTTCTTCCCAGCAGAGGTAATTTAAGTACGGAAAAGAGGACAGCAAAAAAAAAAATGCATTAACCCTCTCAGGCTCAAATTAAGTTTTTGTTGCTAATGCACAACCAAGTCCCGCAGTGGTACTTCTGAGTAAAAAAAAAACCTCATAAAATATGTATGTGGGGTAATCAGGTTGTTAGTTTTTAACTGTTGCAAATCGGCAACGCCTGCCTCAAGAGGATTAACTAGTTGTGTCATAGATGTGTTAATGTGTAAAGGTAGTCCATATGGAAAAGATATATATAAATATTCTAAAGTTTGTATCTGTCTTTTGTGAAACTTGTATGAAAAGCATACATGAGAGAAAACAGATATAAGATCCCTTGAAAAATTATATAAATGAAACTTTTGGATACTTACTAAAATAATATATGAAAGTGGCCACTTTCATGAGTAAATCATATAAGTCTTATGTGATTTACTATATCAAGCAAGCCAAATCTGATGCAAGTCTTTAATAAGTTTTTTCTATTTCTTTTTCATATGGGAGTGCTTGACTTTATTAGGATGTGTGTCCATATATTGCATAGCAGAGTCCAGATGAAGAACTATGCTCTATACCAGCCATTATTTGAAAATAATTTCATGTTGTTTCAGATAAACGCAGAGTTCAAACGCATCACAACCATGACTTTACAGTCAAGGTTTCTGTCGCAGCTTGACTATCTCTCCAAAAGTCTCCTGAAAGTGTTTGCAACGCGATCAGGGGAGCAGGGCAGGAAGATAAAGGATGTAACTGCCATGATGACAGTAAGAACTTTTAAATTATTTAACTACAAAGTGTATATGCATTGCATTAGGTCAGTAAAAGATTTATACGTTGCATCCTTTGCAAAGCTCAACTTTTACTTGTGAGTACCAATTCTACTGAAAGGACCCTATCATTTTCGTCATGCATTTAGTGTCCCACTGTGAAAAATTGATCTTTTTTATATGATCTGGAAACTATTTAGTCCACTCCCTAAAAATCATGTCAAACTTTTGAAAATTGTTTTGCTGGTGTTGCATGTTGATGACTGGTTCAAAAACACTGTCTTTGATCACTTTCTTCTATGCTACTGAAAATTTATCTATTTTTTTTCTTTGTTATAATTCTTAAGGATGACATTGATGCTCGAAGGGAGTCCCTCATCAAAGGACTGTGCTTCTATCTGAATGAAAATCCTGACATCTTGGTGCAGGAGTACATGGTGAGTGTTTTATGAGTAGATTGTGGCTTTGCAACGTTTTTCAAAATGTATTCAGATAGCCATTTAATTCTCCTTGGACTAGGCAGGCCTAGTAGTCCTCTTTAATAATATGGCAAAGAGATTCTAACACTGAGATTAAAACAAAAGGTTAAACTTGTTCGCTACATCGCTTTTGTTTGGAAAAAAAATTGCCCAACTGTGAGGCTGAAAGAAAATCTAAATTCTTCTGAGTGACATAGCCTGGCTTGCTGGTGGGCCAATGACTTTCTAACAAAAGACTAATGTAGACCTTGAATGCCCTTCATTTGAAATAAAAAAAAAACAAAAAAAACTTTGTGTGTGTGTGTTCTATTTGTTGTTGTTGTTTTTTTCGTTTAGAAACAGATCATGAATGGCAGCATGACAGGGCACTGAATGTAAAAAAGAGGATTTGTCTAAAAAAGGAATCTTAAAGAAATGTTTTATCTTTAACCAGGACATGACCGAGGCCACTGCACTGACTGCTATAGAGAAAACAACGGTGGGCATTTATGTCTCCAGAGATACGCCAGGCAATGACTGTCCTGATGTTGGCATCATCATCGAGGGTGTGGTGGTTCTTCAGGATTTGGATAGTGTGGCCCTTGCAGTTGCCATGCTTTTTGGACTGTTTTACTCGTTGAACATGAGTTACCCATCACAGCTCCGCTACACCTTTGAGGTCATTCAGAAGGTGATAATGGAATTGGATGCAACTCTGCTCTCAAGAAAAGCCCAAAATTTAAAGACAAAACTGCTCATGTAAAGAAAGTTCACTGTTGCTCGGCATGTGAGGTGGTTTGCTCTCTCACTTGTTCTCCTGCATTTTGGAGGTTCGATATCAACGACAAATCAGTGTTCACTATTGTGTACTTTGTAAATGCCATATAGATGGGGCCTGGCTTGGTTTTGTTGTTTCCTTTTTGCTCTCTGTTCAAGTTTTCTAATTGGCAGCATTTTTAGATTTTGGTTTATTTGTTTTTAAAAGTGAAGAAATGTAGGATTGTTCACCCCAAATAGTCCCATCATGGCTATGTGAAACAGCATTTTAGGTTTAATTTAGTTGGTGTAAGATTGCTTTGATGGTTTTATGTTTTAAACCAAGATGTTTCAGTATGATCATTGCTGGAATTTTTGAAAGTTTTTTTGTATTTGTTAAATTTTTTTAAGTCACTCTATCACTGTTATTTCTGTGGCTCTTTAATAAAGGTTTTGACTTGCAAGTGGTATTTTTTTTCTTTTTTTAGTAATTAGGGCAAAATGCATAATGTTAATGATAAGGTTAATAGGTAGGTGTTTCCCAATCCAGTAATTTTAGAGTTAATGGTAACTAACATTATGTTAAATTATTTACAATTGTAATTGTTCATTTAATCTTAAAACCTTAAGCAGAATTTTTTGTATTACTGTTCTCTTTCAAAAAGGTAACCTGTGTTTTTCTGTGTTTTGTCAAGTCAATCATGGCATAGATATTAGACCTTTTAGTTTATTTATTTTTTCTCCCCACTCAGGTTACCATCTTGAAAGAGAACAGTGCAATATGTTATAAAGCTTACATTAAAAAATGTGTACTTGATACTAGAATATAATAACACATTGTTAAACGAAGATAACGTGTAGTATTTAAGTGACCAATTAGTGTTGGGTAAAAGTTACTCAATAGTGTTGGATTAAAGTGAGAAAATTATGTAAGAATAAAATATTCCAAGACTTCAAATTACTTCAACAGAACATGTCTCAGTCACATTTTATCAACACAAAATTTATAGGTTTATTGAAAGTGAATAACTTGTGTTAATTTAACACAATTTTTTCATTTGCTGCCAAAGCAAAGCATCTGTGTGCAACAAATGTCCACCATTGAATTAAGTAAATCCAACAACATATTTTTTTCAGTGTAGGCTCAGAATCCACTTGTGGTTCATCTACAACTTTTGGACACACATCCTCACATTCTTTTCAAATATTCTTCGATAGGATGCAAAATTTAAAGTTGACTGCAAACTACCAAGCCCCCTAGGCAATGCCAAACCAAAACATTTCTGGCAACATGTTTTCCAGTTGATACAAGGTTCTTCTCTTGAAAAGCTGTCTTTGGTGCGTACCTAACATGTCAACTTTTAATGTTTCTAGACAACTTTGATTTGTTTGTCCAGAGCACAGTAAATGAAAAGGCCTGGGGGCAGATGTGAAGGGAGAAATGTGCATATGGATTATTTTACAATTTATAAAGTGTCAAATAGTTTTACATTAATCTCATTCGTAGTGATATTCCACAGTCATGCACAAGCCAGATTTCCATTCCCATCAATCAATCAATGAATTTAGACACAAGTTATTACACTACGCTTAAGATAAGCACTGAAGCACTTACTGTATCTAAACCTGAGGACTGGTAAAATGGACACACGTTTTTTTTGGTGGTCTTAGCTCAGAAATTAAAAACAGAAAAGAAAACCAACTGAAATTTATTAAAAAGTACCTGCTTCTAAATGGAAATTATGATTCTAATTTTAGGGTTTGTTTCTTTTCACACCTTGACTCATGTGATCCGGTAGAGGATCATTAGGGGGTCCATTGTCCCTCTCGGGGGGAAACTCCCACAGGGCTTAAATCTGGGACTCTCCACCATTTGACCCTAGAACTGAAGAAGCTTCTCGGATGAGAGGTGAAACGTCTTCAAGGAACTTAAAGAAGTCCAGACGCTGTTCTTTCCAAGCTCCTTAGATTACGATGACCTGGATGACTGAGAACCTTCAAAGACATTAAAAAGTAATGTCGGCTATCAGCTTTGGTTGGTCTACAAGTGACAGGCAAACGTAGTTATCATGAAGCAATATAACACAGGAAAAAATAAGTTGTGGTTTTTATGCACAAAGATAACCTGCATGTGAGTATTACTGTAGGTCTTTGGCTTTTTTTTCTCTGTTAAACTGTAGTTTTGCTTTAGTGTCCTTTTTTTGTACAAGTTTTTTTCTGATTCTAGCAACATGCACTTTGAAACCAAAAGTTGCAAGTTACCTGGAGCTCTTGTGATGACATTTTGTACTTCTTCTTGTATCAAACTGGTCTTGGCTTGAAGAAGTTGGGGTAGACCATCCTGGACAAACTGATAAATTGGGCATTTGGATTGAAGGTCTTTTTAAATCCCTCACTTGATGCACTTGTATCAGCAAGCTGTTTTCTGAAGACCTTAAAGAGTTGATGATGATAAGATCCACCTTATTAACAAAGACAACAGTAGAACACTGCTTCTAAATGGAAATTATGATTCTAATTTTAGGGTTTGTTTCTTTGAATGATGAATTTTTTTGTTTTTATATATTGTAAAGAGAGGACCAAGTGTTTGCTTAAACAAATACAGTATTTTAAAAAGCTAGCAGTTTTTTCTGGAGGTATTTGAATTTTTACATGCAGTTATTCCAAAGCTGCTATAGACCACTATCAAAAAGATATAAATAATTACTGTTATGGTTAAAAATATTGGGGATGGAGACAAGAGAAAAACCACAATAACAACACTGGTCCGGCCGGGTTAAGTCAAACGATGATTTTAATAGTCACACGCGTGGGAGATGGACACTGTATGCAGACAGCCTCAGATCTCAAAATGGTGGAGCATTGCTCAAACTCTTATAGCCTCTGGTGCCTCCACCTTATCATAAAAAGCCTAAACATTCACATGCTTTCTCTCACACAGCGCCTAAGCTACGACCTTGGCTCCCTGTTTATCTGCTCCTGCTGAGTTGGGGCAGAAAACTCCAGTATATTCTGTTCTCTTCTAATCAGACAAATAAGGCGATGACTTTCTGCAAACAGTATTTTCTTATAACTCAGCAGTATAATGCATCATAAAACAATATCATTCATCCACAATAAATCAGCAGTCTAATGTAATGCAAATCAGTTTAACTAATGCAATAGTTATCAGCTTCTTCTAATTCAGGAGAATAATGCAAACTAAAACTACATAATAATTCACAATCTTTAGTTAGGGGTATAACATGGCATAAAATAATATTATAATCTAACATTACTTATATTGAATAAAATAAATAAATACAATTGACCTGAAATTGACAAAGGACACATCTGCTCCATTTCCTTTTAAATCCTACTTGCAGTTCAACAGTTGGTGTGTTATCTGTATTGCCTGTTGCAGAGGTGTATTATTCTATATAGACTATGGGGACTGATTACACTCACTGTATCCTGCTGGCATTTATGTGATGTTCAGGCACAGATTTGTATCCACCAGGCCTTTTGAAACTATGTATACATGGTTACTCATGTATTAGTGCTTAAAGTGTGGGTACAGAGCTGCTCTAAATACAGTGTTGCCTTCAACATCCTGTTTTTCCTCTGCTTGTCCGGTCTCCCGTTTTTATGGACACAGTGAACACCATGCTGTGATACACTAATCTTCTCTCTAATGGCACTTTAAGAAGCTCCTTGTTTGTGCAAAAATATTGCTTTATGCCTGTCAATCTGTGTTATCATTGGGAGGTTTTTATGGATTCGACTAATGAAATAATAAATGTTTTTATGAGAAGTTAAGTGCCAAAAGATATCATTTATTTTATTTTTTAGCTTTTGCAAAGTTGTCTGTAAAATAAACACACAACGCTGGTTCATATCTTGCATTAGGTGCCAACAAAAACAGTGATAAGGTATGAGAACTGGACTAAAAATGAATTAAAACCACCCAATGTGCAAGAAAAAACTTCAGACTTTGAGAAAGCCTATTTGTCAAGATCGCTTTAAAAAATATATATATATAGATCTATCTATCTATCTATCTCTCTCTCTCTCTCTCTCTCTCTCTCTCTCTCTATATATATATATATATATATATATATATATATATATATATATATATATATATATATATATATAACACCCAGCACGCCCCTGCGGGCGGTTTATCCTTCAAGCTCGGGTCCTCTACCAGAGGCCTGGGAGCTTGAGGGTCCTGCGCAGTATCTTAGCTGTTCCCAGGACTGCGCTCTTCTGGACAGAGATCTCCGATGTTATTCCCGGGATCTGCTGGAGCCACTCGCCTAGCTTGGGAGCCACCGCACCTAGTGCTCCGATTACCACGGGGACCACCGTTACCTTCACCCTCCACATCCTCTCGAGCTCTTCTCTGAGCCCTTGGTATTTCTCCAGCTTCTCGTGTTCCTTCTTCCTGATATTGCTGTCATTCGGAACTGCTACATCGATCACTACGGCCGTCTTCTTCTGTTTGTCTACCACCACTATGTCCGGTTGGTTAGCCACCACCATTTTGTCCGTCTGTATCTGGAAGTCCCACAGGATCTTAGCTCGGTCATTCTCCACCACCCTTGGGGGCATCTCCCATTTTGACCTCGGGACTTCCAGGTTATACTCGGCACAGATGTTCCTGTACACTATGCCGGCCACTTGGTTATGGCGTTCCATGTATGCCTTGCCTGCTAGCATCTTGCACCCTGCTGTTATGTGCTGGATTGTCTCTGGGGCATCTTTACACAGCCTGCACCTGGGGTCTTGCCTGGTGTGATAGACCCCAGCCTCTATGGATCTTGTGCTCAGAGCTTGTTCTTGTGCTGCCATGATTAGTGCCTCTGTGCTGTCTTTCAGTCCAGCTTTGTCCAGCCACTGGTAGGATTTCTGGATATCAGCCACCTCCTCTATCTGCCGGTGGTACATACCGTGCAGGGGCCTGTCCTTCCATGATGGTTCCTCGTCTCCCTCCTCTTTCTTGGGTTTCTGCTGCCTGAGGTATTCACTGAGCACTCGGTCAGTTGGGGCCATCTTCCCAATGTATTCTTGGATGTTCGTTGTCTCATCCTGGACTGTGGTGCTGACACTCACCAGTCCCCGGCCCCCTTCCTTCCGCTTAGCGTACAGCCTCCGGGTGCTGGACTTGGGGTGAAACCCTCCATGCATGGTAAGGAGCTTTCTTGTCTTTATGTCAGTGGCTTCTATCTCCTCCTTTGGCCAGCCTATTACCCCAGCAGGGTACCTGATCACGGGCAGGGCGTACGTGTTGATGGCCCGGATCTTGTTCTTACCATTCAGCTGACTCCTCAGGACTTGCCTGACCCTCTGCAGGTACTTGGTGGTTGCAGCTTTTCTAGCGGCCTCTTCATGGTTCCCATTCGCCTGCGGGATCCCCAGGTACTTGTAACTGTCCTCTATGTCTGCAATGTTGCCTTCTGGTAGTTCAATCCCCTCAGTTCTGACTACCTTCCCTGTCTTTGTTACCATCCGACTACACTTCTCCAGTCCGAACGACATTCCAATGTCATTGCTGTATAGCCTGGTAGTGTGGATCAGTGAATCGATGTCTCGTTCACTCTTGGCATACAGCTTGATGTCATCCATGTACAGGAGGTGGCTGACAACTGCTCCGTTCCATAGTCGGTATCCGTAGCCAGTCTTGTTAATGATCTCACTGAGGGGGTTCAGGCCTATGCAGAACAGCAGTGGGGACAGAGCATCTCCTTGGTAGATCCCGCACTTGATGGTGACTTGTGCTATGGGCTTGGAGTTGGCCTCTAGTGTTGTACGCCACATCCCCATTGAGTTCCTGATGAAGGCTCTTAGGGTCCCATTGATCTTGTACAATTCTAGGCATTCCAGTATCCAGCTGTGGGGCATTGAGTCATAGGCCTTCTTGTAATCAATCCAGGCAGTGCACAGGTTGGTCAGTCTGGTCTTGCAGTCTCGGCTGATTGTTCTGTCTACCAGTAGCTGGTGTTTTGCGCCTCTGGTATTCTTGCCAATTCCTTTCTGTGTCAGGCAGGTTATTGGTCGGTAGTTGGAGGGGACCGGTCCCTTCTTGGGGTCCTTGGGGATCAGGACCGTCCGGCCTTCAGTTAGCCATTCCGGGTGTCTCTCGTTAACTAGCAGCTGGTTCATTTGTGCTGCCAGACGCTCGTGGAGTGCAGTCAGCTTCTTCAGCCAGTAGGCGTGAACCATGTCGGGCCCTGGTGCTGTCCAACTCTTCATACTGGAGACCCTTTCTTGGATATCTGCCACTGTGATGGTTACTGGACCCTGTTCAGGGAGGTCGCTGTGGTCTGCCCTCAGATCCTCTAGCCACTGAGCATTGCCGTTATGGCTTGCATCCTTCTCCCATATGCTCTTCCAGTATTGCTCCGTCTCCAGCCTTGGTGGTGCTGTTCTCTTATTATTGTTCCCTTGCCACTGAGAGTACACCTTTGCTGGTTCTGTGGAGAACAGCTGGTTTATTCTCCTGCCTTCTATCTCTCTGGTGTACCTCCTCAAGCGGCTGGCCAAGGCTGTGAGTCTTTGCTTGGCAGTTTCCAAGGCCTCAGGTATGGACAGCTTGCTGTATTTCTTAGGCACCTTATTCGTCGCACCTTTCTGCAACTCCGTTAGTTGGCTAACCTCCCTCCGTGCTACTTTGATCTTGCCCTCTAGCCTCCTTCTCCATGGAGGGTACTGCCCCTTGTCGCTGTTCAACTTGTAGCCAAGCATCTCACTGATCACTGCTGCCGTATTGTAGATCAGCTTGTTAGTGTCGGTAATCGTGGTTGTAGGTATTGCCAGGTTTCAAGCTTGGCCATGATCCTATTTTTCAGGTCAGTTCCTCTCGCACTCAACGATCCTTCTCCTATCGCACTTGGGGCTATGTACCCAATCTCGGGTGGGGGTGATGATATCTCCCCCCTGACCTGGCGTCCTGACTCCTCCTTGCCGTAGCATTTGTGTTGTACCTCGTCAATCTCTAGCTGTGAGAGCAGTCCCTTCTTTCGAATGTTGGAACACTGAGCTACTAGTTGTTTCGCCGTCATTGTGGGTATCGAAGAATCCATAGGTCATCCTATTCATGTAGCCCCTTCCGCCGGGGTTACTTGCGCAGTAGCATTCCAACAACGCCCTGTTTTCGTCTCTTGCCCACCGATGCCTTCTTGTTCCAGTAGCCCACTTTTCGTCAGGGTGCCCTGGTTCCTCAACACTTGACGCGGACCTTGTTGATCCGGGCGACGTCCGAGCCGGCATGCCTTCATATTTATTTGTCTCGCTCATGTCTGCGGTAGGCTCGCTTAGCATAGGGGGTCTAGCCTTAGGACCCTTACTGGATACAGACGCCCCAGGCAGGAATCGAACTTGCGATCCTCTGTTCCAAAGGCGTGTAGTCTAACCACTACGCTATCCAGCTGCTGCTATATATATATATATCTATCTCTCTCTATCTCTCTCTCTATATCTATATATATATATATAGATAGATAGATAGATAGATAGATAGATTGATTGATTGATTGATTGATTGATTGATTGATTGATTGATTGATTACCGGTCAGCTGAACGGTAAGAACAAGATCCGGGCCATCAACACCTACGCCCTGCCCGTGATCAGGTACCCTGCTTTACATTTACATAAATGTACAAAATATGTTTAGAAAATTAAAACAATGTTTGTATTAATTGTGTTTAAAAAGAATCAATGTTTTTTTATATTCCCTGACTAGCAAATCCACTTTTTGTTTGCCTCAATGCACACCATGATGAAAAACGCTGCCTACCCCACCTGCTCATTAATCAGTAAGGCAGTGCAGATGGTGTTCTTTGACAGAAAAGAAAACATGGACAGCTATCAACATTTTTGTTGCTAATTAATCCTTCAATTCTTAGAATGGAATGGAACATAAATTAGACTAAAAGTAGAGGAAAGTAAAGTCACACAACTTTATGTAATGCACAACGTGTCTGTTCTAAGCGCTTATCCTTTTTTAATCACTGGAATTAAGCTTCATAAGTGTTTTGCTTGAGTTTTGCTGTATCACATCTTCCTCTCTCTCAGGAATGGTAATTATTTGTTTATGTTCTGCTTTTCTTTTACAACCTAAACTGTGATTAAAGAAAAGAGGGGTAGTCAGCACAAAGAAATACCTGAATTCATTTAAAAAGAAGAAAAATGAAAGAAAAAAAACATCTTTAGTATACAACAAATATATCTTCTGACATAAATGCTGAATACACCAACAATATGTGGGTTTCTGTTAATGTACAAACAAATGTTACATTTTGGAATGTTACATTTTTTTCTATCTGTTTCTGAACACACATTTGTATATAATACATTGCAGCAGGATGTTCGTTTTGTGTCAGAAGCTTATATTTTTCATAAAGAAAGCAGGAAGCTTCACTATATGGCAATCACAAAAAACGATGTAGCAATCAACCCAGACCAGTTTTTAACAGTTAAACCTATTCTAACTATGCAACATATTTTTACTTGTATTTTAATATGTCTAACTAATAAAAAGCGCATGCCAAAAGGTATCAAAGCAGTGTTGAAGAAACAGAGAATCACTTTCACACCCACATTTTATCCTGCCAGGGCATAGATTGAACCAGCCTTTCAGTCACAAGGCTCTGGCCTTTTGACATCGACTGCCGGTTCAAAGAAGTTTAGACAAATCAAAACCCACATAAGTTTTTAAACTCACTGTAATGAGTCCCATTTGGTTTCCTGTAAAATGGTAAAGTACAGGTTGCAAAAGTGAAATGATACTATTTACGTGTTAAAGGTGTGAAATGAATTATAGGGCAAATAAATTTGAGAGTGCCACCTGTGCAGTGTGAGCATTGGCAGTACAGTGCAGCAGTGGTTAGTGCTGTCTCCTCACAGGAAGTAGATCCTGGGTTTGACTCCAGCCTGGCACTTTTCTGCATAGAGGTTGCATGTTCTCCCTTTGTCAGTGTGGATTCTCTCCAGGGACTCCAGCCACCCTCTCAGAGACATGCAGAGACATGAGGTTGAGTTAAATTAATTTTCTAAATTGGCTGTAGGTGTAAATGTATTGACCCTAATCTTTCTGTTTTGGAGTGGAGCTATACCCTGTGACAGACTGGTGACCACCTCTTGCCCCGTGGCAGTTGGGATAGGCTTCACTGGCTCAATATTGTATGAACAGAAGAAAATGGAAGTATATCTAAGAAAAGACAGACATAGACAAGTACTCTGAGTCACAGAGAAAAGCAATACTATAACAGATGTTGCAAATGTCGCCCAACAGCACTGCAAATTCACATATACAGCGTTAAAAGTAAAGATTAAACTTTCAAATTCAAAAATGACAAAAACAGAAAGTTCATTTTTACCTTCAAGGTTGCAAAGACAGGCCGGCCTATTAGCGAACTGTGATTTAACTCTAGCAGGGAATTTTTACATGTCTTTTTTTTTTTTTTTTAAACACAGGAATTTTCACCACATTCAGAGTGCTAGCATTTACTCAGTAACTAATGGGCTTATAATTTTCATTTTTGTTCTTTTTTTGACCTTTTCAGCACTAAACTGCTGCTATAAAAATGTCAGCAAGGTTCAAAAGAATATAAGTATTTGTTTGGGAATACAGGAGTTACCCCGTTAGTCTGTAGTTTGAACATCTTGTTTGAATACTTGAGCTGCTGTCAGTCTGTCTTTTATGGCACCCATCACAAGATTAGCCTGTGCCAAAAGGACTAAAGAAAACAACAACAGTTCAGATTCATTTCATATTTGTTTCATCAGAATCCTGAAATTATTCCATTTAAAAGAAAGAAAGACACACAAAAAATCCCTGAAAATGTTTAGATCAATAAAGGGTATTTCTTTCTTGTTCATTCTTTGTAAAGACCAGAATTCAACCCCCACCAGACTGCATGACTGTAGGCTTGGACATTCATCATCATCTTTCTGTTCTGGTTGTGAATACTGAAGTCTGGTTCCCATATGGCAGTTGTGATGACTGAATAAGAATTTAAATCTTTGATTGAAAACATTTCGCATTCAGTAGCCACGAGGAATTCCACTGCCAGCATGTGAAATTAATGACTTTGGCAAATCTGAATCTTTTATTTGATCTGGATTTTCCCAGCAGATGATGATGCTCCATGCCTGCGCTTTTAAATACACCACTGGAGGCATGGCTGATAGAAAGATCCTGGCACACAATCTGGTGCATGAGCCTGGATCTCAGTTCCAACGCACAGCTGAGCAAATACTGTTACCTTTTAGACTGGAAGAAAAGTTAATTTAATTTGTACAACAAATCATAAAGTGAATAGCAAATAAATATGAAGAGCAAATAACCTGTGTGAATGTAAATTGAGCTCTTTAGTGCAGCAGATACTCTGAATGCAAAAAGAAAATAGAAGAAGTTGGATCTATGTATTGTGTAGAATATTAGTGATACACTATTTCCAAACAGAAAAACAGGTTGATAATCAAGTCATATTTGGTATATGCTCACACTGAAATGCATATAGAGCTCTTCTGTATCTGTATCAGTCTTAACCTCCATAGTGAGGAATGTTTCTCTGGAAGCCACAAGTAAGTTACAGAAAGATATTAAAATCATCATCTTCCATTCCCTGCTTTGTTGTGTCTGGACCACTTTATTGTGCAATTGTGCTTGCAAGGGTTTGGATTAATTTTCTCATAAATAAAGTATAATGGGTATAAATAAGTATTGACTATGTTTAATTGATTTTGGGAGTGATTTGTGTGTTTTCATCTTCCACACATTATAAACTACTGAATGATTAGTGAAGCAATCTAAGAAATTACAAATGAAATTACAGGGCAATAAATGGGAAAAATCAACAAAGTGTTTTAGGGGGTTTTGTGTGTGTTTTGGGGTTTTTTCCCACTGGAATGTTGCTGGTGGATTACTACTTTTTAAAAAAAGATGTTTCCTCATTTGGTGCTTTGTTCATCCATCCATAAATCCATTTGCCGCCAGTTAGCCAGGTTGTGAGTGCAGCAGACTAAGAAGAGATGCCCAGACCTTACTCTGTGCAGCCCCGTCCTCCAGTTTTTTTTCTGGCGGTACACCAAAGTGTTCCTGAGCCAGTTGAGAGACATAATCTCTCCAGTGTGTCCTAGGTCTAACCCAGGGTCTCCTCCCTGTTCGACAGGCCCAGAACACCTAATTTAGCATCCTATTCAAATGCTGAAACTACCTTAACTGTCAATGTGGAAGAGTAGGAGTGAGAGAAAGCAAATTCATCAGATGCAGAATTTGCTAAATACATGTAAGACTCCAGAGATCAAAAGTTCTGTCAAAAGATTGCTGTGTAGAAGTCATTTCAAAGGACTACTCTAAACTACAGCATTCCTTAAGAGGGGAAGCATGCCTAACATGCCATGGTGTACTAAAACATACACATCTTTCACAGTGGAGAAAAAAATAAATACATAAAATAAATGATTAGTGATCAAAAGAATATATAAAGAGAAGAATGTGAATGTGTGATGAAATGCAGTGAGTAAAACCCTTAGCACAGAGCTGGGGGAAACTATAGAGTTATAAGGGCACCTAAAGACTTAGGCAAACCAGGTCACTCAGGGCATGTACTATCAGGATTTGCCCCAGTATGAAAGCATTAGGACATCACACCCAATTCTAAGATATTTTGAGTTTCTTTTTAACATTTTTAAAGCTTATTCTTTGCACTCAACACCAGGGTAAAACGTCAAAATGAAAGCAGGGAGTGAGATGTTGGTCTCATCTAATTTTAATGTGGCTAGGTAACTGAGTAAGAATTGTACTAGTACAGTTATTGTAATTAAATCCATTTATCCTCAAACAATATGTGACACATAGTTCTGTGGCAGTAATATGTTAAACAGGGGTATCCAGGATGATTAATTGAAATAAATTGAAATAAAATAAATTTCAATTTACTTAGCCGGCTAAAATTAATTATATTCGTCCAGTGACTGATAGGCAAATAGACTTTGCTTTGTAAAAGGAAGCAATACACGAAAATATGAATAGCTGGAAAAATATGTTTTGGGGACAATGCATTTTTTTCTTTGTAATTTTGCCTCTGTACAGTGAATCTGTGCATCTATATTTACATCAGAAAATGAATATCAGATCGAGTTGTAGCGTCTCAGTCCAAAGGTTGCCTTGAGTCTAGATCCAACCCACATCATCAAATGCTGTGTTTCCTCCCTTAAGATGTTCTGCTAGGTCTTTAATGTTGCCTGAAGCCTGGAGAATATCCCATTTCTTTACCTTATAAAACTCTTAGGATTTTTTTGTACTATGCTTTGGCTCATTATCTACTTGCACTGAAAAGTGCCGTCCAATGATAAACACTAGTGGTCTGGTTCAGCAGTGCATGCCCATACCATTACGTTGCCTCTACCATGTATGATATGTGCTATTTGTCTTTTTCTCCAAAAGTTTTCCTTCGCATCATTCTCGTACAAGTTAATCTTGATTTCATCTATCCAACACTTTTTGGATAGATGTTTTTCTTTTTTTTAACAGTAGCACCCCCAGGCTTCTACCTTTCTACCTTTAAAACCCGGAGAGCAGCCAAATGGCTGGTAGGCTTTTAGCTAAGCTTTAGCTTCAGCCAAGTGGAAGCTAAATTGGCTAGTCATTCATATGTATATTAGGTTGTTACCTGGGAATTCTGGAGGGAGGGGAGTGGGGATTTGAGTGGATTGAGGAATTTCCCTGCGAATCTTGTTGACTGTGCCGAGGATGGTGGTTTTCCGTCTAAGAAGTTTTTGCGCAAGTGAAAGCGATGTGAAAAAATTGTCCGTGGTAACATTTCTGCCCTTGTCTAGGAATGGTTCCATCAGCCTCATTGCTACATTTTCAGAAAGTCTCTCCCCAGTGGGACGATTGGGGTCCTTGCCAAGATATGGGAAGACATTGCAAATGTACTTGGATTTTAGGTCGCAAGCCACCCAAAACTTGATCCCAAACTTGTCAGGTTTACTTGCAATATACTGCAGGAAACAGCACCGAGTCTTTGATGGGAAAAGCTGTTCATCAATGGTGATATGTAGACCAGGGTTGTAGCACGTGATGCAGTTGGTGACAAATGATCCCCACACACTGGAAATTGCAGCGAACTTATCAGTCTTTGCTCGATCACTGCGGGTGGACTTGTCATCAAAGCGTAGGTGTTGCATGATGTCTTGGAAGCGGTTTCGTGCCATAGTTCCAATTATCTGTGGGTTTCCCAGGTTTGCTGACCAGCAGTCATTTAGAGATGGAACCCTGTTAACCCCCCGCAAGATGACAATTGCAATAAATGCCATTAGTTCAGGGAGGTCCATGAACCAATGAACATGCTCCATGCACCACTCAGCAGGCCATTTGTAAATATGTGTACAAATGGTTGGTTTTTTGTACTGTTTTTATCAATAAATCTCAGCAACAAAGGACATACACCCATGTGTGTTGATTTCTCCCTAAGATGGCAAACTGAAACACTCCAAGTTGGTGACTTTTGGAGATTTATTTCCCTGGATGATTGAGAATGCATCAAGATGAAACACAAAAGGAAGTTCACAGCTTTTCCCATCAAAGACTCGGTGCTGTTTCCTGCAGTATATTGCAAGTAAACCTGACAAGTTTGGGATCAAGTTTTGGGTGGCTTGCGACCTAAAATCCAAGTACATTTGCAATGTCTTCCCATATCTTGGCAAGGACCCCAATCGTCCCACTGGGGAGAGACTTTCTGAAAATGTAGCAATGAGGCTGATGGAACCATTCCTAGACAAGGGCAGAAATGTTACCACGGACAATTTTTTCACATCGCTTTCACTTGCGCAAAAACTTCTTAGACGGAAAACCACCATCCTCGGCACAGTCAACAAGATTCGCAGGGAAATTCCTCAATCCACTCAAACCCCCATTTCCCTCCCTCCAGAATTCCCAGGTAACAACCTAATATACATATGAATGACTAGCCAATTTAGCTTCCACTTGGCTGAAGCTAAAGCTTAGCTAAAAGCCTACCAGCCATTTGGCTGCTCTCCGGGTTTTAAAGGTAGAAAAGCCAAATGGCTGCTCTCCGGGAGTTTAAGTTAATCCAGTGAAAAGCTACCAAAAATAAATAATATTAAACATTTGTAATAAACTCCAGATTTTTTTTATCTGCCTTCTTTGTCACGGCATAATAAAAGTTTAGACACTTGGAGATTTAAAAAAAAAAAATTGTACATAAAATAGTCTGTGATTCTTAAACATTTAACGCAATGCTTTTATTAGGCTCTTAAATTGAACCATGGTGGTCTACAGAAGCAAAATTACAAAGAATATATAACTGTCCAAAAAGTTAGGAACCTACCTTTATCCCTACTCTTTTCATCACTAACAAAAACAGACAATATTCAAAGAAAGAAACAGAGAATGAGCAGGTCTGGAAGGTACAGAGACTTTGAAAATGAAAGCTTTTAACCTAATTATTATTATTATTATTATTATTAATAATAATAATAATAATAATAATAATAATAATAATAATAATAATAATAATGGATTGCATTTATATAGCACTTTTCTAGAGACTCAAATTCTCATGCAACCTGTTAGTGCCTAAAAGATTATTTATGCTACTGCCCACTGGCATGGTTTTTAAACTGTTGTTATTTGATTGTAGCCCTCCAAGCATTTTAAATGGACATACTAGTTAGTTGAGCAAATTCAAAAAGGCATACAGCTATGCTCACTATGAGTTCTTCAGAAATGCTGCTCCACCTTAATCTCCAAATAAATGCCCGTCATGGTAAACTTGTCCTTTCTCTGTTTGCCCAAGTCTATTAAAAAAGGCAACACCAAATAAGGCTGACCTTCCGAAAAGGAATACATAAAAAAACTTCAGGACAAAAGCCAATACAAAATAGTTATTGAACTTCTACAAAGAAGCCTAAGAGTAGTCAATGAAATTCTTAAAAAAAAAAAAAAAAAAAAAAAAAAAAAAGGAGGCTGCATATCTTTTCACATGTAAGCATATTTTCTCTTATTGAAATACTGTCTCCACAATAGTAAGAAAAAAACTTCAAGCAGTACTGTAATTGAGTTGTTCAGTCAAGAAAAATCTGTTTACATGTGCTTGCACCGATGAAAACATGCACTGACAATTGCTGCAGTTTTCTCTGCACCACGGCCTCATATTTTTCAAACAAATTGACTTCCATTACAGTGAACAAGTGTGTGGACTTTGGTGCTGTGAACATAAAGCAATACAATCACAGGGATATTGGCGGTGGTCTCAAAACTGGTGTGCACAGAACTGTGTGGAACAATTACGTGTTGTTATATAATAGGTTTCATCAAATGCATTGCTGCTTGCATACCAACTAGAGCTCATTCATTTTGCTTATCAATCTAAAAATGAAGTAACTGAATTAAAAGTGTACAGTTAAAAGCTCAGAGGTACATATAATAAACAAAAACAGATTAGATGTCTTTAATTAAGCTTTTATTAGAAGACCTTTATTCACATGGGCTACCCTGGAAAAGGAAACCAACTGATAAATTGATGGAATTATATAGTTGCACATAGTATTCCTCTGATTAATGTGATGCTGGTTTCCTACTGTGAGCTGTGGAGGTGGTAAAGCAACAGATATACTACATAGCAGAGAAGAAGAAAGACGAGGAAAGAATAACAAACTAGTGGGGGCAGCCCAATGGTATGGTGCTTAGCACTGTTGCCTCATAGTAAGAAAGTCCTGGGTTTGGATCCAGTTTGGGGTCTCTCTGGTCAAAAACATGCATGGGGTTACTCATCGTGAGTGTGAATGGTTTTACACCTTGTGACAGATCGACCCCCCACATAGAAGAATGTAATATGAACAAAATCAGGAGTGAAAACACTGATTTACAGAGAAAATTTTCAATAAAGGAATATACTTTTGTCTTTATTCTGTGGGTGTTTTTGCCTTTATCATTCCTGCCCTTTAGTTTCAAAGCAGTGGTTTATACTACCACTCCTTGATCACCTAAAATAATTATACCTCGCTTCATGAACTTACAAGTGGAAAGGCGTGAGACAAATAAAACAGATCTATATTTAACAGCGAAATAAGATGCAAACACATCTATTTGCAGCACTTCTCTTTCACCAGAACTGTCACCTTTAAATAACATACAACTCTTGCAATTTAAGAATAAACCAAGTTTCCCTAACTTGCTCTTTGTCTTGAGCTTGAATTTATAAAATGCTTCATCCTATTTTGCCACTGATGTTTGACAGACAGGTTATTGATTCGTTAATAAGATTTAATGTTAATTTAGCTGCATGTTGTGACTTTAATGTCAAAAAGAATGTTTGGAGAGTCTTCATTTTGGCTTTACCTGCATTTTATTTAAAGAAACAATATAGAAGAGGTTATAAAAGAGCTACAGCACAGGTGGGTGTGGTAGATTCCTGGCATCTATAAATGGATATATTTGTTTGTTACACACACACACACACACACACACACACACACACACACACATACACACACCAAAAAAATCAAGGCCTTTATGCAATTTGTTGGTGTAATATCTTGGAAAACTCTCAATCAATAATTAAATGGAGGCCAAACATGGCAGACTGGCAGTTTTATTGAGGGAAATTACTTACACGCACTTACATTGAAAGCAGTTATGTGCTGATTGGCTAGTGGCACTCCACAGTGTGGTTATTGTACTGAGCATATCTGAGGGACAAAACAAAAACCCAGTGTTATTTCTCACGTGCGTTTGAGAACTTTTACCCCCAGTAAGTAAACAAACCGTGTGGTCAGGCTGCTCTGCACTGCTTTCATCAGCTTCTACGGGCTGTTGAGGTTGTTAGTGCTTTGCTGGCTGAATGAATTTAATCTGCCATAGTTGCTTAGCAACCTAAACTATGTGTATTTGTTTTTGTGTACTTGTCTTAGATGTCGTGTGTGGTACATGCGTGTATGTTCGCTTGCTTGCAAAATAATCCCCCTCCCATTTTGGCTTCTGGACTTTTGGATGTCATGGATGCCTGACTAAATTAAAGTGGTTTGTGACAGTTATACATAACATGTCACGCAGTGTGATACAAAGTTGCTTTCTATCACTGGATATATTTAAAGTAGTCAAATGTATTTCTTTAACTCACTGGCTGCACATTAACACTGTTACACATAGTCCTCTGAAGAAACAAACAGAGCGTGATTAGGAGAATTTTTAGCTCATTGCTTATTAGTTATCTATTCATGGACGTGGCAAGTCGACAAAATTTATACTGGGAGTCGGTTTAGCTGTAGGAGGCCAGAATAATGGTAGTAGTCAGCAATTTTTCTTTTTTTTCTCCACAGCCTTTATTTTAAAATCTCAAGTTTATAAACATCTCAAAATATAATTCAATTGCATTTTCATGATAAGGGACTCAGAATGTCATATATTACATTCCATCTTCCTGAAGGTGTTTAAATGGATCTGACAAAGACCCACTTCGGGCTTGGCAAGATCCAATTATTTCCCCAGTCCCAAAAGTAGATGATGAAATAATGCTTGCACTGACAATCAGCTGATTCCTAGCCACTGGAGCGCCTGACATTTATCAGCAAGAATCATATGTGATGTACACCAGGTCTTGGTTTTTTTAAAGCATCACAACATTCACTGTTACACAGACAAATTCCTGAATCAGTTAACATACCGATTGCCTGGTCAATCAGACATCAAAAGCTGACAAGCAGCATTCACAGCATGTTCAACTGAACAAAAAAGATGTTAGTGGTTGTATTGCATTTCATTCAGACCCTCTTCTGTTCTAGTCCTCATTTGCCAGCTTTTACACAATGTGAAAGTGTCTGCTTGTAGTTTAAGTCTTACATTACATCCTTACCAGTGTTCTGACAACCAGAGGCCTGGAGTGATGTGGTTCTATTTGTTCCTACTGTGAACTACAATATGACTCTGCACAAGGCGCCTTGAAAAATCTCTTTTATATCATTTCAGCTACCCAACTGTAGTGGTTTGATTAGTTCTTAAATTCTCTATTTTCTAAAATTCTGCAATACACATTTTCTTCCTTCCCTTCACTTGTTGCTTGTGAGCTTTTGGGAGAGGTCCCAAGTGATGTGGTCCTGTATAAAATGAAGCACCACCTGAAATCGTTTGGCATGGGTCCTTTGTATGTTCTTACATCAAACTCTATTATACATATATATAGTTCAAAAGATTTTGCTTTGGAGCTCATTTTCTACAAATATTAAGCATGCTGCCCTGAAAAAAAAAACAGTTAGCATCTGTCCTTTGTGTGGAAACAGAGATAGAATTAACAAGTCTCTGTATGAATGAGCTCTGTAAATAATCTCTGTTAATAATCCAAACAGATAGGTTACTACCCACCTTTGCTAATGTGATGTGGAGGAGTTTGCAGTCTTTAAAGAAAACTTTGCTCATGTAGAGGTGGCTCCACAAGCACTTTCAGATTAGCATGGTTGAGATATTTTTATTATGCGTTTCAAACAACAGATGTTGGCTCTTCATCAAATCTCATCCACCAAATAATCAAAACAGCATACCTTTCTAATACAAAAAAACCCTTCAAATTAACTTTTCTGGCACATAATTTAAGTGTAATACAAGTATTTCTGAAAGTTTGAAGGCATTTAAGCTTTTCAGCTTTCTGAAAGACAGAAAAATATTATGTAAGTTGTAGCAACCTTGAAACATCTACACTGACGTATAAGTGTAGAAATCAGATCATATTACTATACATGGACTCGATTTTTCTGGGTTCCATAAAAAAAACAAACCTAAACAAATCAACAATTAATGGGATGTTCGCCTTATGTACATGGATAAATGTATATTTTTATATTTATCAATTTATCTGTACTGTAAAAAAGCAAAAATAATTGGATAAATCCTATTACACCTATCATAGAACTTCTGGCTAAAAAGAAAATATTTTTTCTTTAACTAATTTGTTCATTTATTTATTTATTGACTGGAGCTAGGATGCTTTTGTGAAACTGGTTTGGACTTTTAAAGACATTTCTGACAGACGAAACAATAAATGATAATTGTTGCTTTCATTTTGATGGGACCTAAATTTGCCTGTCATGTGACTGAATATTTCTTTTTGTCCCAGCAGCATTCTGAATACACAGAATCACAAGTAGCCAACCATAGAGTTTTGGAGAGCACTACTTTTAGAAGGGGAACACAAGAAAAATCAACCACTAGCCACTGCTGAATAAAAAAAAAAACTTTTTGATGATTAAGATTTTATTTTGTTTCTTGCCGTGCTGCTCATGAAGCCCTCTTTTCTCGGCAATCCAAGAGTACATAAGAATAAACTGTGTCAAATCCTAAGAGTGATGAAAAAGTGAATAGTATTCTTTCAAATTCTTACTTAAAAGAATAGCGAGAGGCTAGTGGGGTTAGTTGGTTGGTTAGTGTAGTTTCTGGGAACGGGAATGTGCAGCAGCCTGCAGGGAACTTTCAAAAGAAAACATGTTCAAGATTAAAAACACCTTTTATTTTCTGTAAGATACAAGCAGTTTCTTATAATGTCTTGCACACAAACTATGATTGGACATTTATAATATACAAAATCTCTAATACGGCTATTAATTAATATTAAGGAAGCTACATTGCATAGGAAGATTAAAGCCCACTTGCGCGCAAGTATAAATCTCAGGAACTTAAGCATATTACATGTCTTTATCACATTGTCGGCAGCAACAGCCTCTGTCTCAGTTTTCCGCTCTGAGTTATGACCTCATCATCCCGTTTGTATAAAAGCAAAAAATTAAATTAGTTAGAGTAATGAACCTAGGTGCTTTTCCTAAGAAATTTCTTTGCTCATTGTTCTCTGAGTTGTTTGAGAGAGTAATCTGCTGCGCATACCCCCATCTCACGTAAACCTTGTCCATCTAAGAAAGCTGTCAGGGGTCCGCCTTTTCAAACACGACACCCCATGGGGGTCCTAGATCAAAGATGAAAGCATGCTGAACGATCCGAGAGACTGGGGCAGAGAGCTGGTATGAAGGGAGTTAGGAGTGCGATTCATCAAATTAAAAAAATTGCTTTCCTTTTCCCGGTAGGCAACGGAGTAAATTCTCTGGTACTTTAACTTAGTGTGGCTTTGACAAGAAAGGAGAGGGGGAGGGGTCAGATGGTGGGAGGTAGAAGAAATTTCTTGGGAAGACAGTTGTGTGAGAGTGAACGAATTTGTAATTAATGACACTCTTACTCCTAATTAAAACCTCTTAGCTTTCTCCTCACAAGGTTGCAGCAGCTGGTAGAGACAAGGCCCTCACTGTGAGATGAGAGACATAAATTTCATGACAGTATCGTGAGGCAGCACCTGGTTATGCCTACACCTGTCACTGCTGGAATCGTAGCTCATTCTGTCAATGAATTAACATCCTCCTGGGCTAAGATAGAAAAGGGGTAGATTCTCTCATCCCAGAACGAAAATCCCTGGTGGCTCAAAGGTGGTAATATGTATCCATTTTCAAAATTAAATATATCGCTGTTTGGTTCAGCAAGGTAGACACCTGCCTCCTCTTGTAAAAATGGCATACTCCAGTTCTGAAAGATTTCCCCCAGGAACCACATCATAGTATTTCCTTGTAACTATAACTTAATATCATGTCAAAATCTCCTGAGGATGATACAGCTAGTCAAGCCACAGAAAGAAGGAAAACAAGAGCAAGTCAAATGCTTAGAGAAACAGATGGAGGCCAGGAGCAGGTGGAAGAAAGAGAGAGGCAACATAAGGGAGTAGGGAGGCAGAAAAAGGAAACTAAACACACAAAATGAAACAGAACACGATGCCCCTAGATAATAAAACCAACATGGGAACAATAAAAGCCTGTCAAGAAACACGAAAAACAATAGGAAACAGCATGGAATTGCCATTTAGTATTAAAATTTAATGTAAGTTCAATAAATGATTCTGTTGTCTTTTACAAAAGTGTCTTTAACCAGGGCAGATTGCACGAACAGTCCTGTGGGATGTGCATGCAGTAGATGCACTTCTTGCATGCAAACCCACTCCATTCTTTTAGCTCTGTGACTATCTTCTTACACAAGACTGGCAGGCCTGTTAGTTTCTGTGGTTTTCCATGTGTTACTAATTCTTTGTGTTTTAAACGCAGCTGCCTTTTGCAGTGTCTCTGCTCAATAGCTGACATTTCTGTTCCAATTATTTATAAATCGCCATGTCATATTGATGTGGTGATGTTGTGATTTGCGATTACATCGGTTGTTCACATTAATCGCACAAGATCGCCCACACCGATCATTTGCTGAATTGAAAACTTTGGGGGATTTTGATTGTTCGTGTGCATGTTGCAGGCGTGTTGGCAGCTCAGGGAGATATCTGACAGGTGATGAACACATGACTCAGAGGCATCACCTGCTGTACTGTTTAGACCTACTTATAATTGGTTTCTTAGCTGCAGCTCCAACTTAAACTGACTTGATGCTTTAAAGAAAGAAAGAACTGATAATGGGGAATGGTGCACTATTTCAACCATGAGGCATGCTGCAGTTAAAATTGTATAAAATTGATTCAAGCACTAAAGCAACTTGTCATCTTTGTGCTCCCTGATAGCATGATGAATTGCCACTGTGGACACCTCGATCACCTAAGCTGTCTTGGTAAGCCACACTTGATCACTGTCAGAGAAGCTCAAGATGGTCAGAGATTGCTGTATAGGCAAGGGACTTACTACCTCCCATTCTCTCTCCTTCTTTTCCCTCAGTCACACAAACACATACTCATTTGTGTCAGTCTGGCTGTCTTGCAGGCCCCAGATGAAAATACTCTTGGAAATACAGAAAATATTGTAAACAACTACATGAGGACATGCTTTGAATCCAAATTTGGAAAAAAAAAAAAATCTGCTGAACCTTAGTGAATTGAATTTCCTGTGTGTTTTTAGGTTTAGGCAACAACAGGACCTTTAATAGGATGAGGGGAGAAACACACATTTGGTTAATGTTCATAATGTCACGCAAAGTGCTTCAAGTACCTGACGTTAATAAATCCAGACCACAATCTGGCAATCACCTTAACAAAGTACCTCCACACCCTAAATGAAACAAAGAGTGTGTACTACACTTCATTGCATACATAAAAATAAAAACAGTTTTTTCATGAAAACGGCCACAAAAAGAATCTTCTAAAATCTCAAAATTATTGTTACACCATTAAGGTGGAATGTAGTGATATCAAACCTGTGATCAGTTACCCGTCATACCCACTGAGCTCACACTGGTATCATTTCGTTTTGTTTTTTTACTATGACTGAGAGAAAAGAAAGAAGAATGTTGTCAGAGAGCATAAGCAAGAAAATAATTGCAGAGCATGGTGAAGATAAAGGCTACTCTACAATTTCTAAGTAGCCTGATGCTCCTGTGATCACAGCTGCTAATATTAGGCTTAACTTTCAAAGCCAACCTCCCTGGATGTGGCTGCGAGAAGAAAATTGATGCTACATTCTAAAGTAACAGCTTTCACACTAATGTTCACAAGAAAAGAATGCTGGTTGCAGCTGTGTATTTCCAATGCACTCTTCAGACAAACAAAAACAGTCTCTTTTATTTCCCTTTAAAAAATGTGAACATAGCCGTGACAAACTCAGTGAATTCCATAGAAAAATGTGTGACTTATTACCTCCAAAAACCTTAAGCCACAAGGAAACTTAGGTTCCCTTTCTGAAAAAGCAGAACTGTCACGGGTGAATGTATAGTACTATGAATAAACCACCAAGAGAAGAGGTTAGTGTGTTGCTCTGGTCCAAGCAGCATAATCATTGCTCAAAGCACTTGCGTGATATTGTGCTTTGAGCCTAACAGAACCACTGGGGCACGTGGTCCCTCTCCTGGTTGTATTGCATAACTTCCAGCAGGATATGCACAGAAAATTAGCTTTTTTGTTTGCTTATTAAAGTACGGGAAAAATCTTTTACCAAATATTTTGAATGTGGCATTACTTGAACATACAGCTTCATTTATTGCTGGTATACATCAGAATAATTAATTAAAAGGCATGCAGTTAATACTGTATTGTGCTTTTTAAAATTTCTATCAAGATTATTTGCGCACCAACTATCAACGATTAAATGCTCGGAATATGATTATATGCATCTTCTAGCTTCTCTCACGGCTTTTTACCACCTCATATACAGCCATAGCTTCATCTCATACTCAAATCGGCTGAATTTTAAAAGAAACATCAAAGAAGATGGATCTAGCAGGGCATACAGAGAGTGCCAAGAAATTCTTTTAAAGTCCTGAGTTCAACAGATGCCCCTTACATCTAGGCCTTCCAGTGAGCATCGACCACTGAGATATGCAGTCTTCCAAAACATGTTTTTTGCCCTTATAATCCTGTCTAAAGATCCACTTTCAGTTCATCTTCAGCTGGATACAAAGCCCAACTTTATCTTCAATCATTCTTTCATGTGAAGTGGAAAAAATGTAACTGTTTGTCTATTTCCTTGATTTAGTTTTTTTTAATTTTATTTCATTAACAAAAGTTCCATAAATTGAGTGTCACCATTATTAAGAGGAACTTTATTAAGCGCATAAAATGGAAAATGTCTAGTTTTTAATTAATTTATGTTTCCAAACATATTGTTTCTTCATATGCACTTACTTACATACAGATAATTACACATGAGTGAAATAAAATAAGTTAAAATGATCCATCAGTACACTCATCATAACACAACTCATTTTGAATTGAAGATACAGGCATCAAGTTTTTGGAATAGTCTAGCATTCACGCTGGCAATGAATACACAGGAGCTTTCCATCAGTTAAACTACTTCCATTGTCCTTGAAATACAGTATATACCCTCTATAAAGTTCTCTTGACCTACTTCATGTGTTATCAATGTTGACAGGTGCTGTACACCAGCGAGACACAATGACAGGACCTGTTTACTTTGCCCGGAACATCTGTTCAAATATCCTTTTGGAAGGAGCACCAGGAGACGTTTGTCTTTCTGTTCATTTAATGTGGCTCAGAATTCTGCTCCCACTTTAACATTTCATGCACTTACAAAGTAAACCTAAGCTTGTATAACATAATGATGGAAAAATTCACAGTTACAGAATTACTTTAATTGCCATGTTTTATTACTTTTTATAATGTTTGAGCTGGTTGTTGTATAACTTTTTATTTCAAAGAGCCTTGCCAAGAGAGGATTTAAAGCATTTAATTTTTTTATTTTGCACTTAAATTTATCATAAAAAGGGAAACTTAGCAGTTTTTGTTTTACCTAGCAGCCACCTTGAGGAGGGTAGCTTAGTGGATTTGTGCTCAAATCTATTTTCATGAGTCAATCAGTGAAAATATAGACTGAAATAGAAAAGGATTTATGAAAATCATTGTGATCCATGTTTTATATTAGTTTTGTAATCCTTTAAAATGTCACAACATGGTTTTGTTTATTGTGTTAGATTTACTCTTTACCATAAGTACAAATGATTTGATGATTATGATTACGATGATGCAAAAAAAAAAGTTACATTACATGAACCAGACTGAAATTTTGCAACTTGTACTTTTCCAAGTGCTTCTTTCCTAACTCTTAGACAGACTGATGAAAATGAGGTGCAGCGGGCCACTCTCTTGCAATGTTCACTGGTGGACAGATGGATAGCACCTTGACAAACAAAGAAAAACAGACAGACTGTGTCGCTTCACACAGAAGTGGGGAAAAGTGGTGACAGGCTATCTCCATGCATATTGATGCCAGCCAGCCACACTGGCATAGGTTTGATTGAATAGTCACACAATGGGAAAAGGCAGGCTACTTTTCATGTTCGGCCATCAATCAGTGCAGCAGACTGCAGCTCTCTCAGCTTTGTTTGAGTGTCAATTAGCTGACGTGGTTTGGGTTGCAAGATGAATTTCAGAGGTTTCTGTTTTTCATAAGGCAGACAGCAGTTACCGTACAGCTGTGGGACCAATCAGCCCCTTCAAACAACAGAGGAACAGATTAATGGTCAAAAAAGGCTGAATGGCTTATTTTTTAAATATATATATCAATAACCTAACAGAAAGGTGAGAACTATCACATTTGCTCTTTCTGTATGTGGTTTAGACAATCTGTATTTATGCAAGAAACTATTTTCTGTGGATAAAAACAAAAAAATATCTATCATATCAACCGACTAAAGATGTAACAAAGCATGCGATGGATGGGGAAACAGGCTGATCCATGACTCCCCTCTTTACTTTGGGTTTATTAGCTCATTTGCAGTCAAGAAACTGTTTATGCTTGTTTAATTCTCTCCAGGACCGCTTGCAACATGGTCCATTGCTTGGTGTGCTTGATGTTCTCAAATAATTCAGCACCTTAAAATCTCATCATGCAGTCAGTAGCTTATAGCTTTGCACCCTGACGGGATTTGCTCAATACTTAGCATTCTTCTGGCTCCTTGGAGCCTAAATAGGACCACTGAGCCATGTAAAACAATAACTGCATCAGTTTTCTGCTTTGCAACCACCTTGCATTGTTCACAAGAAGTCCTGAAAGACATAATTGTTTATGGTGTCCATTTTAGATAGTTGTATTTTTTTGACTGCTGCTATGTGCTTACACCATAAATATAGTAGAGAGTTTGTTATGTAATTTGTTTCATACAAAGAAAAGAATATATCAAGAACCACCGTCAGCTAACTACAGTTTACAAATATATAAAGACTGACTTTTCGAGGTAATTTGAAATTTTCATAATGCAAGATAATTGACAAGATTTTTGCACTTGCACAACGAGGCAGTTTAGATTCTCTAATCCATGTGGCAGGAAGAATGTGTCTAACACAGAAAGGCCTGTCCTAACTCATGAAACCCCCAGTCTTTGTACTGCTGATACACTAATTCTCCTGGTTAATTAGACCATAATGGAAAAGGGAATCTTTTAACTTCAGATTAAATGAACATAAATGGTTTGGCTTGATTAGACAGCTTAGCATTTAATTAGCTTTTACATTACATAATTTATAAAGTCTAAGACCAACCAAGTTCTTGAGTTCTGGGTTTGTTTAGATGTCATGTCTTCAATTCTATAACAGAGTTCATGTAAGTAAAAGTCTGTGATATTATTACCTCCAAAAAGTCAACAGTACCACAGGAACTATCGACTTTAATTTCACTCTTGCAACTACCTCAATGGACCATCTGGTAAATGATTTTCACACCACCAAAAACATTTTACACAACATTTTCTGCATGTGATTAATTCAAGTGAAAACGGACCCTCTTATATCAGGTAATAATAATAATAAGTGTCTCACATCCAGATTGTACCACCTGTTACTGGCATGTGTTGCAGGTTACTGAATGTTTCTCTCTCAGCATGTTAGAACTGACACACACACACACACACACACACACACACACACACACACACAGATAGATAGAATGATGTGTGTATATATATGCGTATATAAAACATATGCGCTGTTTTCAATAAATTGCAAGCTCAAAAGATGTTTTCTTACTCCTATTTCTTCTTGTTGCATGTTGAAGCTCTACTTGGAACCTTGTTAAGATGCAAAATAGAATTTTTTGTCATTTTTGTGGTCTTACACTTTTGATCGGGACTATGCAATGGATCACATTAAGAAACGGCAAACAAAATAGAGCAGTATGAAAAGTTCTTTGTAACAGTGCAAGAATGTCTTAATTGGTTAATTGTTAAATGTACATTACTGCTTTCTTTTTTTTTGCTTGAATATATTATTTAATAATATTGTTAAAAAGATTCCAATCATTGTGTAAAAATGTGTATTTTAATGCAGATATACATAAATATTCTACCAGGCAGGCTACAGGACGGTATATTTTATTACCCATAGCAGGAACTAATTAAATGAAAACAACAGTTTTACACAGGGCTATGAATCAATGGAATTTCCTGCTAATACAGTTCTGAATTGAGAAAACTTTTACAGCAATATTTTTTGGGTTTGACTTTTTATGACAGTTACAAATTGTTAAATAATGAATCTGGATTCCTGTTTTTGTGCTGTAGTAATGATGGCAATTTTATTTTAATTAAATGTTATATTATCAAAGTTTACTCTGATATGAGGTAAAGAGCTGTCTTTTTTGTTTGTATGTGTGTTTTTTGTTTCTTTGGTTTGCTATGATGTTATATTGTATATATGTATATGTTTATAGTGCACTGTCAAAATGTAAACATTTGTAATCCCAGGAAGAACAGCTGCTGCATTGCTGCAGGTAATAAGGATTGTAATGAACTAAGCTAAACCTAATGTTAACATTTATGACAGTACAGTTAGATAAAGCCTGAACAAGTATGGCTTATTTTGAAAAGTTGCCAGGAAAAAGTCTCTTCTCTCTAAAATGAAATGAGACCAACACCAACTGGGAAGCACGGTGGTGGAGGGGTGATGAAACTGGACACCTCGCAGTCATTGAATCAACCATGAACTCATCAAATTGTCATAGTCTTCACTGGTCAGTCATGTTTTCTGTGATTCCTAACACATTTTGTTCCAAGGAGGTCGAGCTCAGCCTTCCCTAGAGAAGTTGGGTTCCCAGTTTCTGCTCCAGTTGGCACATCTTATCCTCTTCACTTTATCTCATACCATAGTTAAGGTGCAGCTCCAGTGCTCACTCTTTGCCAGATTGTACCACAAGTGCTAATCCAGCACATGTTAGAAGTTCCACAGTTAACTTCCCTGCGTGGTGATTCCTGTGAAGCTGAAGAGCGGCCACAAACCTAAACTTCTCTAACTCTCTCAATTAAGCATGTGTGCTCTGAAGAAGTTTTGCCAAGTACTCACCTTCTGTTTCCCTCTGCCTGCTCACCCTCCCGTGGATTGAATTTTTCCCCCCACAGCTCATTCCTCTTCTGTTTTAAGTAAGCACCAACTATATAATTCTAATACTTTGACTTAGCTTAGACAGGACATGAATCCCATCTCTTTGCAGTCCTAAGTTGTTTTTGCCTAAGTTGCCAGATGTTTTCCAGGATTCTCCCTTATTAACATTCTTTGTCCAAATCATGTTGTGTCATGTGTCCTGCCCAGAGATGGGCAGTAACGCGTTACTGTAGTCTGATTACTTTTTTCAAGTAACGAGTAAAGTAAGGGATTACTATTGTAAAAACAGTAATTAGATTACCATTACTGCGAGAATGTCTCACGACAGTGACGTAAGCGAGTGCGCCGTTAGTGACAACAGCTGTGTGCAGATCAACAATGGATCACATATCGATTGTGGGATAGAGTATGAGCGTGCAGCGTTTAAAGTGTGGAAGTACTGACCTTACTTTGAGTTTGATTCCATAAAAAGTGACAAAAACATTAGCATCCGTTGTGCGTGGGAAGAAAACTTCTTTTTACAGCGAAAAAAAACCCCTAAACTTCCGAGCAAACACCGAGTGCGCAACCACGTAATGGGAAATTCACAGAGAAACTCGCGGATTCTTCCACTGACCGCGGCACACCTGCACCAGGGTAAACCTCTGCCTGCCCTACTCCTGCTTTACAGGTGAAAATAGAGCAACAGGACCGCTGAGTCTTTGACTTTATTTATTTTCTGCTGTGTTTTACTTGCATCTATTTAAAAGAGTGAGTGTAAACACAAAAAATATTTTATTTTATGTGCTGGAATGTGCAGAAAATAGGTTTAAATATTAAACTAATTTATTCAAGTCAGAGAATGGTGCATATAATTAAATGTTTGCTTGATGCATAAAGTTAAAAGATTAAAACTGATAAAACAAGTTAAAAAAAAAAGAGACTTTTCCATTTGATTACATTTTGTATGATGGATTATGTAGAAAAAGTAGAATTGGGCTGAAAGCTCTATCGCTTTATCACCTATTCAGGTTGCAAATCGTGCTTTTAAAAAGTAACTAAGTAATTAATTACTTTTGAAAATAAGTAATCAGTAAAGTAACAGGATTACTTTTTTGGGGAAGTAATCAGTAATTAGTTACTGATTACTTTTTTCAAGTAACTTGACCAACACTGGTCCTGCCTGAGACTATTCTGTGTTTACACCTTTTATGGTCATAACACGTATTCTACAATCAAATGTGAGGCCATCTGTCTGAAGCCTAAAGGTTAGCCAAAACTGGGCAACGCAACAGAGAATCATCCCAGTCAGAGCAGCAAATTTACAACAAATCTGGCTGAAAAAGAGAAGAATATAGGTGTCGCAATGGCCCAGTCAAAGTCTAGACCTCAAGACAATTGAAATGCTGTGGTGGGACCTTAAGAGAGCTGTGCATAAACAAATGCCTTTAAACCTCAAGGAACTGAAGCATGGAACAAAACTCCTTCACAATATTCTTAGATATTGACAGTCATGCAGAAATTAACTACTTCAATTTTTTGCTTCTGAAGGTGGTTATACAAGCTGCCTATGTTTTTCACACAGACATATAGTCTTTCTGACTAATATATTTATTTTTCACATGACTGTAGAACAATACATTTAAGAAATATTGAAAAGCAGTAGGAACAGTAAAATATTTGGTTTGTGGATTAGACAGATCACAACATTTCAGTAATAAATTGGGCCATTTCTTATTTTTATTTTTCATAGAAACTGCTGCAATTGTACAATGGATTAAAAAATGCCATTTTCCAGTCAGTTACTCAGCATATTGCTTATTGTATTGACAATATATTATTAATCTACTGATCATGAACCATGCTTGTAATTTCACCTGCCCTCTTCTGATGTCATGTCACAGAAGAGTATGACATTTCCCACTCGTCCCACCTCCTCTTTAATAATTCGGTGACCAGTTTTAGAACACCATAACCTGTCCCTTGGTTGGCAGAGATATTTTTAGTCCAGCTCCTACTACTGCCTCATCTCTGTAGACATTGGCGTGTGCGGAAGGATGGGTTCATTCTCCTTGAAACATATGTTGTAAAAACACTTGTTCAAGCCCTACATAAGCCTCTTCTTGAAGACCAAAGACTTGAGCATGACCTATAAACACGTCAACTCTAATAATACACTTATTTACATGGGACTATAATTAGGGGTAAAGTAAAAGCTTGTTTACCTCATCTTACAGTTAGTACTTTTCTCAGCATTATCATCTTTTAGTTTATGGTTCATATTGATGCTGCTACTTAAAACACCTATGAAAGAGCAATGAAAAAATGTTGCTATAACACATCTGGGGACAAAAAAGAAAAGCCAAGCAAAATAAAGAAGAATGAAAGAAGACTGTACATGTTGTATGCCATACATTAGAGTTAGAGTGCTGCAGTGCTCATAAGAAGTTTCTCCTGCAGGAACCTTTATGTGTCAATGTATGGTTTAATGAGCAAAAATATTTATCATCATTAAGGCACATCTAAACGGAGTACAACATGCTCAGTGCACACCAGTGAACCATATATAACCATACATCTGTTTATGCATTTTCTTGGATCAATCAAAATCAACACCATAAATTTTAATTATCAAAATATGCTCCAGTCCCCTTCCAATGTGCAGATTTTATTTAATTAGCATGTGATGACGCCTCAGATGCCTCACAAAGATGTGATAATATGCCTTATCTTATACAATATCTTATACATAGAATTTGTTATTTGTAATCTGTACGGTCTAGTAAATTTCTTACTTGAATGTAAAAGGTTATTTTTATCAGTAAATAAGTGAGCAAATATATACAGTACATTTACAGCTTTGAAACCTTGTAAGTGCAGAAAATCAAATGTAGTTGTCAGTACAGTCCATTAATTACTTAAATTACTTTCAGTATGGTAATTGGTTACACGTTTCTTTATTTGGCTTGTAATCAGTCATGCAGAATAGGTTACGTGTACTAACACCAACTTTCCGAAATGTTGGTCATGTGCAACCAAATTGAGTTTTAGTACAATAATGAAACGCTGGAATTTTCCATTAAAGAATTTAATTTTACATTGACAACTCAGTGAATACCCAAAAAGGTATGAATGATTACTATTCAGATACTCAAAAAGTAGTCTATTGAAAATGTATAACATTTTCAGAACTTCAATCTTAAAATCGGAATTGGATCCAACAAGATTTACTATAGAAGAAAAAGGGATAGAGAAATAAAGTGCTAGAGAAGGTAAGTCACTAACATTTACTGTGTAACATGCAGCAGGTGGCGAATGCTGGTGATGGGAGATTGGTTTGGATGAATGAGAAATGAAAAGGCAAGAAGTACACAGCGGAGAGGCAAGCAGCGAGAGCTGTAGTAAAAAGCAGTGAGGCTGTTTGACATTTGCATGAGTCAGACAGTATGATTACAAACCTGAAGCAAAAGAGAGATTTGGGTGCTGGCAAGTAAAACAATAAAGAAAATAAAGAACTAGAACAGAATTAAGAGACTTCTCATATATGCCACACACACACACAAACTGTGCAATCTGATAATGATTGATTACAGAAACCAGGGTTTAAATAAAGCATGCCAGTCAGAAGATGAGGTGTGGGTGACTAGGCATTGCCAATTAGGAGCAAGCTAATTGGTTAATGCAATTTTAAGGAGCCAAGACACACCACACTCAGAGGCACACAGAGACAAACAGGGAAAGATATGAAAACATGAGAAATGGCAGGTAAACACAGGGAAAAGAGGAGTAACTGAACTGCTTAAAATTAAGTTCACTATACTCACAATATTTACAGTATATTGGGCTTATCATGTTTTGCTATAGCCGATTAACCATAATAATAATGCTAAGTGGCATCATGACAGTGATAATAATTTCAGAAAGTCAGATCACTTTTTTCAAGTCTATTAGCAGTTTTTGATGAATACTACATATAAAACAATAGTTTTTCTCACCAGATCAACAACTGCAAACATTGATAGGCCAAGAAAACAAAATGACGAATGAAAAAATGTAGCAGAAGCCAAAAGCATCACAGAACACCTAAAGCCACAAAGAAAATGTAGCAAGCGCATGCTGACAGTATGAATGCATGTGTCCATCAACATAATTGCCCCATCATAAAGGATGAGTAGATCTGACTCTAAACACAGTTTTACGTTCAATTAAATTACAACATAGAAATGTTTGGACAGTTTCAGGTTTACGGTTCAGTGGAGATAATAAGTCTTGGAAACAAGTAAAGGCAAAATAATAACATGCAAAAACATAACTCACTTCTGTAAGTACACCTGGAAATCATAAAAGCTCAAGAAGTAATCTAATCACCTTACAAAGATAAGCAGTTGTCTCTGCTGAGAATTTATATCTCTCATAACCTATAGATCGCCTCTGGAGAAAGGGTGTCTGAAAATTCTTGCCCTTTAGATAAATCTCACGGTTCACACGAAAAGCTCAAAGGGATTTATCTATAAGTGATGATGTCATTTTTCAAGAGAATTTATTGATTACAAAGTAGTGGTTTTAAATGTGCTTAACTGGACAGTGTGCATCATAAGTTATCTTGACAGTCCACGGCATTAAACTGGAAGTACAATTCTGACACACACAGACACACAGATCCCTGGATTAAACCCGAAGTAACCTCACAAAACCCCAAATCCTGCTTTTAGTACAGGCCTCTGGAGGCATGTCGTGAAGCATGACAGAATGAAACTTCTAGTGTACGCTTACAGTTCTGATCGAAACCTTACAGATACTCATCATGGACATAGATGCAAAGTGAAATATTAGGCTTTTCCACCTCAAGTAGTTGTCAAATAAAATCATGCCAGGTTGTGATGGCCACCAAAAGCATCTGTCCAAGCTGCATTACTAACTAACATGTAACCAGTGTTCAGAAGGTTACTTTTAAAATGTGTTCGACTACAGATTACACAATACATGGCCCAAAATGTGTTTTTTAACATATTCCATTAAGTTACTCAATGAGAGTAACGTATTCTGAATACTTAATATATTGTCATGCTTTTTACAACTGCTGTGGGATTTATTACTATTACTGAAGGCTACTCGCCATACTAATACCAACTAGATTTTTAAATATTAATATAAAATGAGTAACAGTAGGTAGGGTGGACACTAGGTGAGGCTGCACTTTTTGCAGTGATCTCGTATGGAAAACTATTTCTCTATCAGTAATATGTTTTCTTTTTGTCTGCTTTCAGAACTGCATATGATTATTTGCAGCTAGCAGGTTGTTATGTCTACCAGTCTGTGGTTTATGAACTAACCTCGGCTAACGGCAGCTAACACTGTTAACTCGCTAGGGAGTAGCCTTCAGTAATAGTAATAAATCACACAGCAACACTACATCGAAGACACTGAAGTGGCACAAAGCCCAGGTAGCTACCACAACTAAAGCAAGGTAGTTGAAGTAGGCAAACTTTAGTTTTTTAAAAAGAACGTACTTCCAGATGTTTCTTTAGGGTTGGAGCTTTTTGACGCTGAGAGCAGCTTGGTTGCTAGCAAACAGAGTTTGCACTGCACGTTCAGATTTCACCCATCCCTTTCTCTTTAAATGTAAAGTAAGAATGTATTCCTCCCTGTGCATTAGATCCTCTTATTGCGTGTTTTGTTTTGGTTGCCATTGGCGTGGAATTACCAAAGTGAGAGAGGGGATAGCCTAACATATGAAACAGGAAAAGACTGCTGTGTAATCTTTTTATTTCAACAAAGTAACTGTATTCTAATTATCACCTTTTTAAAGAGTAACAGAATACACTTGCTCATATTTTGTATTTTAAATACATAATGCTGGTACATGTATTCCCTTACTCCCCAACACTGCATGTATCCAAATACAAAGATGGATATTTTTTTTTATTTATATAGATGTATATCTATCTTTGACCCTCTGTTAAACCCTCTAATAAACTGTGTATTCATTCAACCCCAGAAAAGAAAGATTTACAGAGATATTTCCAGTTCTAAATAAAAATGCCAAAACATTAAACTGTTTTTTTGTTTTTTATTATTGTTGTGTTTTTTGTTTATCTTTTAAGTAGCCATACACATCAGTACTATTTCATCATATCGCCGCTTCTGGCCAGTAGTGTACAGTATGTGGGTGTGCGTGCATGTTTGTGTTGCTTTGGCTGCTTGTGGGCATGTGCTTGTGCCAACTGATGGACTAATGCCTAATGTAAGATGAGAAGGTAGCAGAATAACATCCAGAGGCATCCTCGTTCCCCAGTTGTTTTTCAACACTGTATTGCAAAACTAAATTGGCGTGTGCCCCTGCTCTGTGGCCTGAAGGGTGGCTGCAACCAAAAAAGGAGCCATTTATGATTTGACAGGCCTCAAGCATTGAGCCATATTGTGTCAAACACATTCGGCAGACCTTTGGGAAAAACTATAGGATATAGTCAGCATATTCATTACATGTATCGATGCCTTTTTAAAGTTTGACAGCTGTTTAACCATGTTCATAGTTGTACTTCTCAACACTTAAAGCTACCGTATTCACGAGGAGTCACCTCCACGTGTTTGATTTGGCAGATGTCTACGCTGGATGCCCTTCCTGACACAAACCCAAAGGGATTTGGTGTCTCCTCCTGGGTTCAAACCAGGAATCTTTTGCTTGTTAGGCAAATATGTAAACCACTACACTATAGAGCCACTCTCAGCACTTAATGGTACTTAATAAAGTGATAATAAATCATCCCACCTATTTACCCCACATTGAGCCAGATGAGGTGAAACAATTTAGCTAATTTTGGCCTGATGAAAAGATAAGCCTCTTGGGGCACAAGTGAAGTCATCAAAACATCTGCTGTTAACCATTAAAAGCTCCCTGTGCCCTAGTGATGCCAGAGCTGTTTTAATCTGTTGTTCTCATTAGAGATGCAGGCATGCTTTCAGCAGCCAAGTTATTCACAACAGTTCCCGGGTAATATAATTGTTTGGTGTATACTCACATATTAAACATAAACAACAAAATATTATTTTAAAAGGTGCATCCCATTTATGTCATTCCCTCTCTCTATTTATTTGTTGTTTTTCTGGCATTTAATAGTCAGTTTCTGTCACAAATTGGTATTTCTTTGTGTAGTTATTTATCTAAATATGGAAAGAACAGATAGTAGGTTTGAAATGTAAGTATAGCATCTTTCTTTAATATTACTAGACCTACTAGGCATGCTGCAAATTGAGGGTTTAGGTTCAGCTGTATCGGATTTTGCCCTGATATTACATTGTCACCATGAGAATAAATAAAAAACCTATTAAGAGCATTGTTATACTCCATATATAAATGACTAAAATAGGGCGAGGGCTCAGCTCCATTAGCTTTGGAGATATTAACAACTGCTGCTTCATTATGACTCATGCACGGCCAGCCACTCTATTGTGCTAAAAGCTTATGAAAAAACCCCAAAGATGGGCAAAGCAGATAGCGTGGGAAACTGAATTGACTTTTGATTCGTATTGAAAATACATATCATTGCTTACAGCTTCTTTTTAGATGTATACTGGTAAAAGGTTACAGTTTCATAATATGATTTGTTTTGTATCATGGTGGCAGAGTCCTTCACTAAGTGCTACCTCACCTTTGCCACACTGGCATGCTAGACTTGGACTACAGCTGTAGCACTTATGTTCCAAAATAATAAAAAGTTGTATCACAATCAGCATCTGCTGAATTGAATAAAACAACCACACACAGCACACGTTTGGGGAACATTTAAATATCCTATATATCTCCCCTGCTCCTTCAGGTTTGCTAACACATCAGCTATGAATATTTAAGTGTGTAGCTCCTGAGTTTAAAAGCAATAGAATTAAAATGCAATAACACTAGAAGAACAAATATGGCGCCATTGTTTTCTTTTTTGAATAGCATCTAACTTTTTACCTAGAGTGTGTGCACATTGTCTAATACAGTAGCATACCTAAAAGCTTTTAGCTGAAGCCCAAAACATACTGGTTGGTGATTTGCCTCAATTTTCTTGTGAACTGCCAGACTAGGTCAAGCGTTTTGCTTCTGATGTGGCCTCATAGCCTTGATGGTGGTGATAATAATCACATGGAACTAATAAAACATACACTTATGGAATAATAGTCCAGGCTTTTGAGTATCCCCTGAAAAAGTGAGCTGATGAATTTTTTAAATGCTAATCTTTGAAGAAGCAGCAGGAGTGCACTCGTCAGTAAAATGAGGGGCTGCCAGGAATCTGCAGCAGGATAATTAATTGTTGAGTCTTTACGGTGGGGATGCATCTACTGAGACCCATTGCAGATATGATACAGCTGTTAACTTTTGAGCCAATTCAATGTGGGTTTTTAATTTTTTCTTTATATACCTTTCACACCCTCCACCCCTCTCTCTTTATATATCTTGTGTGAATAAGTGTGTGTATGTATGAGCTGGTGCATAGCTCTATGTGTCTAATTATGTCTACATATGTGCAGACTTGAATACATGTGATTAAACACCCCCTGAAGCCTTTGAGTTTGGGAGCCAGATGTTGCAGAGAATATATTTTTGACAAAAGGCAATGTGAAGCGCAACAGACATTTGAGGAAGTCTGTTGTAAATATTTATGAACTACAATTATTTTAAGCTCTTTCCTGTTTGATTGAAAGTTTAGGATGCCATAAATTTGTGATTGTTCTTTAAACTCTCTTTGTTGTTCTGACCTTTAGTGACCTTGGGAGCTGACCCATTCCTCTGTAGTTTAAACACTTCTGTAGCAAACATTTTATGTTTCATGTTAAATGCATCTGGCATTCATTGGCTATTTATTACAGATTAGGCTCTTATCTTGACTAGGATTAAATCTTTGCCTCATAATGACAGCAAATTTGACTGATACTCACAAAATCTTTTTTTTGTTGTTGTTTATTTGGTAAAAAATAATTCATTTTTGTTGTTTCTTTTGTAGCATCTTGATTTTTAGTATGCATATTAAATCCACATTCACATCTAATAGCAAAATGTGACCTTTTCAGTGTTTCCTGTAATACTATCACACCCAGTGTTTGTTTGCAAAGAACAAAATCTTTCCATTTTTATTTTAGTAATTAACCCCAGCTGAGGCCTAAAGCTGCCCAAGTTAATGAAGTTGAGATTTCTGTGCAGGATTAATTAGAGCTCGAATGGGGAGGGGTGGGGGCTTGGGGGGGGGGAGATAAATAAACAATGTAATGAATGACGCAGAGCATGGTCTTTAATGCACAATTAAATTGGGATTGTCTTGGGATCTGGCAAAGCACACAGAAGTTACTCTCTTAAGCTTGCTCCATATATCATGCCTTCACTCTTAATGGTTAGAGGCAACCCAGGCAAACCCCAAGATATTTAAATTACTAAGAATAAATAGTTAGACAGGTTATATAATGTCTCATTACCACATACATAAATACACTAGATAATCTATTCACCATGGGTTTACAAAAACAAACAATCATGAAATCTACAACATTACATTGAACCATTTTGTTCAACCAGTAACAAAACTAGTAAAACATAGTTGGAGCTACAGGTATGATGGTGAACACTAAGCAATATCAAGCCAGTGTGTAAAGAGGTGCATCTAGAATGTGTGTCGGTGATGGTAAATAATAGGTTCAAGTCAACAGATGATTAAGATATATGCTAGATGCCAGAAACAAGAGAAACAGCTCATGTTGGTTTGTTCTTTGTTTGTTTGTTTTTTTATGTTTTTGTTAGTTTTAAGCTGATAGCAGCACATTTTACCATTTAAAGAAAGCTAATCACTACAACCGCCAACATTTCTGCTAGAATTCCCTGAAGAGGTCATTTTAAACCAGTCCTGCAATAACAGAAACGCCACATCTTTGTCGTTTTTCACAAAATTACAAAAGGTTGTTAATGTTTATAAAATTGTTCTAATTATGAGGAAGCTTCAACAAAATAAATACTTTAGATTCACTTTTAGGGGTTTTATTACCTTTACAAATGAATCCATCTGACCATCTACTCATCCACTCACTTATTTTCTACTCCTTATCTAATTTAAGGTTTTGGGTGAGGGGCAAAAGGCAAAGAATAGCCTGGACCCTTACAAGTCTCTCATAGGGTTACATTTTACAAATCCTTTAACTTATTTACAGATCATAAAGGTAAAAGGTAACGATACAAGAAACAACACAATAACTAACACAGCTCAATAATTTTAATAGTTATGAAAGAGGAACATTATACAAAAGCTAAAAATGCATTTTGAGTCATTATGGTTATAATCATTATGTTATGCTAAACATGTCTTGTTATTTTGCTGTGATATATGGAGTCTCAGTCTAGAATAAAGAAAATACTTTTTAAAAAGCACTCACTGTGAAACAGATTGGACAGGTCATTCCCTACATTTGTGGCCTCACAGTTGGCTACAACATCAAAAGAAACACATTTTAATAATTAATTTTTGTGAAAGTAGAACAGTGAAAGTTTATCATCTCATCTACATCTGCCTCCTCTTCACCAGACCTGCAGCCCCACCTCTCTCTCTCATCCACCATCTAAGCTGCTTCACCTCAATCTGCAGCTCCTCAAGCCTGAAACCTGTCCAATTCAGCAGCTCTGCTCCAGATTTCTCTCTTTATTTACTTCAATTAGTACTCCGCACTCTGGACTCTCTGCTTAGTTCAGTTACAGTTTCTCCATAACCTCCGCACATCTCCACATCTACTCATACATTGCCCCAATCTGACCACTCTGACATGACCCGATATCCTGTCAATATACAGTCTTACAAGTTCATGTTCTTTTTTTTTGCTAGCTCCAAATTAGACACTATGTCAAGGAGAAATAACCAGTTATGAAACAGCTTCAGCTAATCACCCTTTGTATGAGCTCTGGGCATTCCCTCCAGACTCTGAGCATTTAATATCATAGTTTGTTGACTGTTTTTTGTACTTCATCTGCTCTTACACAAGAAGCTTGGGCCAAGGAATTTAACATGAGACTGTCAGTGGAGTTTTGGGAGGAAGAGTTGTCCCTGATACACAAGTGCTCTATCAACTCGTGTTGCAGACTGATTCTTCCCATCAATATTTTCTAAGTGTGACAAATGCGGCTTAGCAGACGGGACAATTGGACATCTTTTTTGGTCCTGCCCAACCTTATGTCAATATTAGGCAAACATTTTTCAGTGGCATTGTTCAGGTAAAAATAGGTCTTTGGAGGACATTCCTAACAGCTACTTTGTGCAAAGCTGAGGTTTTAATATAACATTCAAATAATAAAGTCTATTTCAATGTAATTTCTGATTCTAATGAATGTCATCAACCTGAACACATTTTATGTTGAACACAAGATCAGCTGTAGTGATGCTGTGTGGGAAAAGAATCACTTAGAAGTAAATCGCAATGATTTCTGTGGTGTGCTCAAGTAGATTTGTTTTTTCTGTGATCTTAAGCACTGTGATCAGCGCTACTGCTTTTACTGAATTCAACAAGATAGAAACAGAGCTCATATATTGTTACATCAGGTATCATGGCTGATTTCTCAACCTAGACAGTATAAAGCTAATATAAATGTGGAATTCAGCAAATGAAGTATCAGCTTATATTTAAATTGATGACTTTTAGGTTTTTAAAATGGCCATGAGCACCACAGCTGCTCTGCACCAATCAAGCATAGTGCATCATTGCAAACTTCCCAATCTACACTTACAAGTGTAGACTGCTCCAAGCTTCTTTGTATTTTCATGCAAACTTCAAATAACAAAAAGCTTTTTATACTTCAGTTTTGCTAGATGATTCACAAAATCATAATTCAGGAACACATCATGTACAGATCCATTATCTGTTCAAAAAGCTCTAAAATGACTGCAAACATTATTTGTAAGGTTTAAATACCCAGTTTCTCATGTGTAATTGAGCAGTCCTCACTTCTTTTTTACATCTTTGTCCTTTTCTTAGTGAACTTGTAGCACATTGTTTTTTGCTCCTTGGGAAATACAGCAGCTGTACCTTTGTGACAAACTGCACACAGTTTGTGTGCTTTTGCATATTTGTTGAGCTGACAGAAATATTGCATTTGAAATCGCATGCCACTTGAAATTTGTACTTGTATTTTACATCAATGCATGTCTGTCAAATGTACATGTACATTTGACAGACATGCATTGATGTAAAATACTAACTCCCCTTAAATGTCCTAAACCTAAAGAACTACACATGTATGAAAAGATAAGGAAAAGAAAGTAAAGTAAATCTGAAAACTTGTTAGAAAAAATTATACTTAGAGTGACCAAAGGTAATGGCCACTCCATATTAGCCTATCTTGCGCTTAGCCTTCAAATTGTGTCAAGAATTAAGTTGCAGTGAAAAGATTTCTTTTAAGCTGAGATTTATTACCACACCATATTTCCCTGAGCCACTTAAACAGTTGAGGAAAGAGTAAGACTTCTGCATGCAGTAAAACTCAGTGAAATACTTAAAGTCTGGCAGTCTGTGCGAGCTGAGGCACAGCAGACGGCCAAGACCATGCTGGGTAACATGCTCATTTGTCCATATTTTTTCTTCAGCTCCCATGGGACCTTCTCTCCTTCTGTTGCCTTATTCCTATATGTCTTAGGGGGTCTTTTCACAAGAGATCTCTATCAGAGAAAAATCTGTGTTCAACAGTTCACTTGGCAGCACTTCACTCAGCAATGGGGAGACAGAGAACCATTGTGAAGTTAAGAAGCCCATACAGTATGGTCAGCTCATCTAGCCTGCCTGTCAACAACACACTGCAGCTGATTTCTGTTATTAATCAATGCTAAATGGTACAAATCAGTGTACTTATATTTAAGTACACTGATGTATGTGTCACAGAACACTGGCTACACATATTTAATGTATTCTGTGTGATTTCCCAGTGCTAATCATGAACATAAATCACCTGTCATAAAATGAAGCACTGGTTTTGAAATGCTTCATCTATTTTTTAATTATCATTTATAGCTTCACACTCACAGTATCTTCTTATGTAAAGTTAAACATGCATTTATTTTCAACTATTAATGATTATCTGTGTGATGTCATAGCAAAACATTTAAACAAATCATTAAAATCATGAATTAGAAGTTGTTTTTGAATATGGCATAGAATATTTATGTTAGGAAATTGCAAATGACTTTATGACTCCAGTACGGTGGCCCTGAGAGGCCAAACGGACTGCAACTTAAGAAAACACCAGCAATAAGAAAAACGCTCCAAAAGCACACAAAACACAACCAAAATATGCTAAGAATTGCGCTGGGAGACACTTAAAAGAAGTGGAGGATCTATCAGTTTTGTGAGGAATGAAAACATACGAGGTAAGTGTGTTAGCCTAACTATTAGCCTAAAAATCTGTCATCAGTATTATATGAATTATAAGATTAAAACACACTTAACTAGCATGTTTTGGTTCCTGCAACTGGTCCATCGGGTTATTGTCTCCCCAGGAACACTTCCCTTGTGCTTTTGGAAATCTGTTTTTTCCTATTTGTATTTTCTTTTTTCCTATTTCCATTTTTCCTATTTCTGTTTTCTTTTTCCCTATTTCCGTTGTGTTTTGTGTGCTTTTGCAGCGTTTTTTCTATTGCTGGTGTTTTCTTAAGTTGCAGTCTGTTTGGCCTCTCAGGGCCACCGTACTCCAGCTCAAATCAGACCATAAATTTATCAAAGTACAAAGAGCTTGGTCACCACCAACACTACACTGTTTCAACTGGCTTAAGCATAAACTAGCAAATAAATTATCGCAGTGCAGTTTTAAACTATAGATATCGTCAGTGGCTGCTTTGCTCAAAATCACCCTGCAGTGTTTCTGCTCTTTCTTTTGAGTTTTACTGCAGATTAACTCAATGCATGCTTCCTGCAGAATATTTGGGCTTAGGAAATGAACTGATCAATGTAACCTGCTGGCAAACACGAATAGAGATTCATGAACTGGTGATTTGTGCATATTTAACAGTTGGCAACAAGATCATCTCATTAAATCACCTTTTATAATTATTTACACACACAATGATGTTAAAACACATTTAAAGGCAGTTTTTATACTGCCAAGGATTCTGTTCAGTAGCCAAACTTTAACATGTATGAATACCTTTTTTAATTATAAAGCTGTCGCTTAAATACTTTAATTGATCATCAGTACATATAAATGTACATTATATCTACCTAGCAAAAACCCACCATACGGGCCAGGTGCTTGTTTTGCTCCACTCATTTTTGGCAGAGACATCTACAGTAAAGTTAATTTATCTTTTTATTATTATTATCTTTACTATACCACTGTAGCTAGTTTAAAAGAGAAAAAAACCTAAGTCACAAACCTTGGGTTTGATGTACTATAGTGTTGGTATGGCTGGTTACAACCAGCGAAAAACGCTTTTAACCTGCAATTTTAAAAGAGACATTTAAGAGATATAGTACATCTGATTTCAACCCTATAAATGTGTAATAGACATCCCGATCCACTGTGTCCATTTCATGCTTTGCCTCTCCAAAACATGAACATTACTGCATGCAGAATTTGCATTACCAGCAGGGGGAGATAATATATTTAAAGCCACGGAGTCGACATTGAGCAAAAAAACATATTAAGTACTTTCCAGAGTCGTTAATCATGTGTTTTCGTAATCGAAATGCCTAGCTTAATTGAAACAATTAAGCTAGGCGGCTATTATGTATGTACATATAAATGTGTTTATCATATCTGTTTAAATGCTTTCCTGGGATATTTTTCATGTTGTCTTGAAATGTCTCCCTTTGCTGTTACAGCAGATTACTGCAACCTATGGAAACATGCGTGTCTATTTCATGATTTGCCGTGATACTAGGTTGCAGATTTTTTTTTTTTTTTTTGCAGTCCTGGTGGTCAACAAAAACGTCATCAGCTTTGCTGAAATGAATTGTCATTTGTTAAGCTATACATTTGTCATATTAAGAACTTTATTTACTAACTTCTCTTAGTTGTGTGTCAAAAAAATCATTTGCAGATGTCAATTTTGGTGACTGTTAGGTTACATACAGTTAACGTACAGTATGTGCTGTATGTGTGATGATGTTCATGCAAAGTTTAATTCAGATTGGCTCACCCCTTAAGAAGGAGATAGGGTGCATACAGACAAATACACATCCATATTGTATGTTCAATATATAATAAGATTGTTAATATCTATAGTTAGGCACATTTGATGTTTGATTTGTTATTCATCACAGAAGCTATACAAAGAAACATACAGGGTGGGCCATTTATATGGATACACCATAATAAAATGGGAATGGTTGGTGATATTAAAGTCCTGTTTGTGGCACATTAGTATATGTGAGGGGGCAAACTCCTCAAGATGGGTGGTGACCATGGTGGCCATTTAGAAGTTGGCCATCTTGGATACAACTTTTGTTTTTTCAATAGGAAGAGGGCCATGTGACACATCAAACTTATTGGTAATGTCACAAGAAAAACAATCGTGTGCTTGGTTTCAACGTAACTTTATTCTTTCACAAGTTATTTACAAGTTTCTGACCACTTATAAAATGTGTTCAATGTGCTGCCCATTGTGTTGGATTGTCAGTGCAACCCTCTTCTCCCACTCTTCACACACTGATAGCAACACCGCAGGAGAAATGTCAGCACAGGCATCCAGTATCCGTAGTTTCAGGTGCTGCACATCTCGTATCTTCACACCATAGACAATTGCCTTCAGATGACCCCAAAGATAAAAATCTAAGGGGGTCAGATCGGGAGACCTTGGGGGCCATTCAACTGGCCCACGACGACCAATCCACTTTCCAGGAAACTGTTCATCTACGAATGCTCGGACCTGGCACCCATAATGTGGTGGTGCACCATCTTGCTGGAAAAACTCAGGGAACGTGCCAGCTTCAGTGCATAAAGAGGGAAACACATCATCATGTAGCAATTTCAAATATCCAGTGGCTTTGAGCTTTCCATTGATGAAGAATGGACCCTCTATCGTTGTACCCCATATACCACACCAAACCATCACTTTTGTTGTATCAACAGTCTTGGAGGGATCCATCCAATGTGGGTTAGTGTCAGACCAATAGCGGTGGTTTTGTTTGTTAACTTCACCATTCATATAAAAGTTTGCCTCATCACTGAACAAAATCTTCTGCGTGAACTGAGGGTCCTGTTCCAATTTTTGTTTTGCCCATTCTGCAAATTCTGTGCGCTGATCTGGGTCATCCTCGTTGAGATGCTGCAGTAGCTGGAGTTTGTAAGGGTGCCATTTGTGAGTAGCTAATATCCGACAAAGGAATGTTCGACTAATGCCACTCTCCAGTGACATGCGGTAAGTGCTACGCTGTGGGCTCTTGCTGAATGAAGCTAGGACAGCCACTGATGTTTCTTCATTAGTGACAGTTTTCTTGCGTCCACATTTTGGCAAATCCAACACTGAACTAGTTTCACGAAACTTAGCAAGCAGTTTGCTAACTGTAGCATGGGAGATGGGTGGTCTTGCATTGAAATCTTCTGCAATGACCCAGTTACTGCGTTCACCAGATATCAACACAATTTCAATCCGCTCCTCACGTGTTAACCTCTTCGACATGTCAATGGCTGTGAACAAAGAGAAACTTGTAAATAACTTGTGAAAGAATAAAGTTACGTTGAAATCAAGCACACCATTGTTTTTCTTGTGACATTACCAATAAGTTTGATGTGTCACATGGCCCTCTTCCTATTGAAAAAAAAAAAAAAGTTGTATTCAAGATGGCCGACTTCTAAATGTCCACCATGGTCACCACCCATCTTGAGGAGTTTGCCCCCTCACATATACTAATGTGCACAAACAGGACTTTAATATCACCAACCATTCCCATGTTATTACGGTGTATCCATATAAATGGCCCGCCCTGTATACAATGACAAAGGCATAAAATGAACATTATAAATAATGTGCCTAAAAAAAATGTAATTATTAATTGGATTTTTTTTTTTAAATAAATGTATAACTTCTTCAGCTTGATTGACAGATACAGTGAAGAAATGACAGGAAGGCAGGGAGAGAGAGACAGGGGAAGACATGCAGGTCGGACTTGAACTCAGGCCATACAGCACGTGGTTACCTGCTCAACGCACTGAGCTAAACCAGCTCAGTGCGTTGAATTAATATTAACATAACTGGATGGCAGATTGCAGTAGTATGAGAGTGTGTCATGATTCCAAGAGAATACTTTAGCTTATCTTTTACAGAGTTGTCCATAGTATTATGGGAAAAAAGCAGATCAAAGAGAAGAGATGGCATTTATCCACTTTATCCCATCCTAATGCCAGTTTTCATGTATGTGCTTGAAGTCTCTCATTAAACCAATGCAAAGTTGCACTGTATCCACTGTATCCCTATATTTAAACACTAGTTTCGTATGTGTAAGTTTAACCTTTTGAAGCCAATATTACATTTTTATGGATCACAGTCAGAGGCAGAGGACAAACAATGACACTTTGCAATGCGATGTATTGTGATATGCTCATGATTCTAATGATACTGACAACTCAAAGCACATTCATACAATACTTTATTCCATACACTTCTAGCACTTTACCTACTTTACATACATGGCAAGTATAGAATCAATCATGCTAACTAAGATGCTTTGGCAATTTTTTTTTCTTAAAAGTTTAATGTCAGCAAATTAGTTTGGATTTATCAGTCCATGTGTATCCGTGTCAATACAGCAGGGAAAACAGCTTTTAAAATAGGAATAAAGTGACAAATATACTGTATAGACTAAAAAGCAGATTGTTTAAAAAAATAAAGCTTTTAAGAAGCTTACTGTGCAGAACTCTCACAGAGCAAAAAACAAAGAGATTAATTTCAAACATACTGCACTCCAGTGCACCTATAATAGTAATACTTTAGCTCTCAGAACTAATTCTGAGACATGCATCCCCTATAACAAAGGTGACAGGAAAGTTTATGGAGGAGAAATAAAAGCAAGGTGTTGTCGAATAAAAAACAGACTTCTATACACAGAATAATTTAGCTGCATCATAAAAATCATAGATGTGTTGTCATGTTAGTGTAAAATAATCTTTTACTGTAATTCTGATTTTTTCCCGTCTTTCTTTTTTTTCTAGTGACAACCTTGTGCTGCCTGCATTAGTTTGAGAAAATATACAACACTGTTAGCTGTTATGCATGGACATGCAAACCTTATAGAGAATGCTCAATCTGCCCTTCATCCCATAAACTCAAGGAGTTTGTAAATCCCAGAAGTAACAAGATGCTCCATCTTAAATCATTTACCTCCCAAGAGGTTGTTGATGTTAGGCAGTGTCCTTGTTCAGAATTATGTAGTATGTAGGTAAAGCACAGTACTATAGACTCAGTGCATAAGACCAGTGTTTATAAGAAAATCTTTTATTTTTCTGTTTTGTCAGTTCATACGATACAATATGTAAAATGGAATTAAACTTCTAAAATAAGTACATGAACCCAGACACAAGGCGTGAAAAGAAATATGTCTGAATAAAGAGTTGCTGTGTTTAATTTACAGGATTTCGATACTGCCTTTAATTTTAGGATTTAGGTGTGTCTTACAATTTAGTAGTGGCCTTACCGTAGATACCAATTTGCTGGTGCTAGAACTGGCAAAGTGATGGTATGAGATGAAAGCCAAAACGATAACAACAATTTCCACATGAATTTAATGAAACTTCAGTTTTGGTTCTCATTAATTTTGCAAAACTTAATCAAAACCAAAATGGCTTGATGAATGAAAGAGCATGTCCCTTTACTTTTTGGATCATTTTCAAACCGTTTTTGTATGCCTACTATGCCTGAACTGCAGAATGCTGTGTTATCCCCATAGGTATATGTAAAACATAAAATCTCCTTCACACCCCCTTGTCAGATGGTATATGCGTGTTCCTCAATCTCAGGTTCTCTACCAGATGCCTGGGAGAGGTTCACAAACCCAGAGTATCTTAGCACTCTTCTGGACATACACCTCTGATGTGCCTAAAATCTGCGGGTTACAGCTCCTAACCACTGGGGCCACGTTGGACTTCACCTTCCACATTTGCTCCAGCTGTTTTCTCATGCTGCTTCTTCCTGGTGTTGCTGTCTGCTGGGATTGCCACATCTGTTACAACTACAATCTTGCGCTCCTTGTAAACCTCCACTATGTATGATTGGTTGGCAGCAGCTGCTTGTCTGTCTGGAACTCAAAGTCCCACAGGACCTTAGCCCTGTTGTTCTCAATCACCTTTGGTGGCATCTCCCATCAGCACTTGGGGACTTCTAGTCCATATGCACCACAGATGTTCCTGAGATGACACTATCTCAGCCAGTTAGTTTTACCTCTCAGAATACCTAATTCCATCTTGCATCCTGCTACTATGTGTTGGATAGTCTCTTACACCCCTTTGCACAATCTCTATGTGTGAGTCTTGTTGGTTTTGGTAGACTCCTGCCTCTATGGATCTAATAATAATAATAATAATGGATTGGATTTATATAGCACTTTTCAAGGCACCCAAAGCGCTTTACAATACCACTATTCATTCACTCTCACATTCATACACTGGTGGAGGCAGCTACAGTTGTAGCCACAGCTGCCCTGGGGCAGACTGACAGAAGCGAGGCTGCCATTTCGCGCCATCTAGTGCTTAGTGCCTGCTCTTGAGGTGTTGTGATGACAGCCTCAGTGCTGTACTTTAAGCCTTTCTTTTCTAGTCATTGGTAGAATTTCTTGATGTCAGCCACTTCGCCTATCTGTCGATGGTACATGCCATGCAAGGGCTTGGTCATCCATGTTAGTTCCTCTTTCTGTTCCAATTGACTGTCTGGCATTCTTTGAGCTTCTTATCTTGGAGTCTGTTTGTAGAAGCAGTCTGCTTGCCTAAGTGCTTGATTTTATACACCTGTAGCTATAAAAGTGATTGGAACACCTGAATTCAATGATTTGTATTACTTAATGAATACTTTTGGTAATATAGTGTATGCTTGCTCATTGCTGCACCTATTTCCCATTTCCCTAGCAAAATATCCATCCACCCATTCTCTTCTGCTTATCCTTATTAGGGTTGCAGGGGGGGCTTTAGCCTATCCCAGCTACCACAGGGCTAAAGGCAGGGTTCACCCTGAACAGGTCACCAGTCTGACACAGAGGGACAGACATTCACACTCCATTCATACTCACACTTATGGGCAATTTAGAATCACCAGTTAACCTAACTCCACTTACTGCATACCATGAGGTCCCAAGCAAACTGCAAACAGAAAGGCTCAGGGCTCAAACTCAGGACCTTCTTGCTGTGAAGCAACAGCACTAACCACAGTCCCACTGTACTAGCAAAACATAAAGAAAAATACATAGACAGATACATAGATAGCAATAATATCCAGGTTTTGATAATGAGTACATTACACTAGCAACATACACAAGTTATTTATTAAACTTGACTATGAAATACTTCATTAGCTCTTCATGTTGGCTTCATATTTTGCTCTGTGTAGTCACTCTTCCAATCACAAGCCTCATTAGATCGTTCATGTAGCATGACCGGTGTCCTCACTTCACTCACTATGTAAACACAGAATAAAGGTCTTTTTGATGTCACTTTAAATTGCCAGTAAATTACATTTTTAAATGTAATAAATAAATAAATCCTTTGAGTAAGAGAAACTGATTTGATAAAAGTTGTCCTTGTATATTGTAAGATCAAGAATGCAACTCTGTATGTATATTATGGTATTGCTAAAAAGCAGCATTCAGTGAACACTCGTATCATTTCACACGGTGTAATTACTGTTACTCATAACAATAATCATAACAAAATGTAATCAAAACAAAATAAATGAAGCTAAATTGTCTATTTACAACAACCATAATACATGTTGGAGCATACACTGTCACGCTTCTGCCTGGACTCTTCTACCAGGCAGAAGATTGCTATTCACTATTTATCTACATCTTAAAAAAACAAAACATAATTGGATATACAATGGGACTCTCCTTTAAGTTGTTGAACAGGATTACAGTCTGTTTATGGCAAAGTATGCCTGTAGCACTGCATCTGTGTACACCCAATGTAACGAGAGCCTTTACATCTGCTTTGCTTTATAGCTGATGTACTGTATAAAACCCTTAGGAATAACCAGTGTCTGATTGAGCTGCCTGGCTGCAGACACGTAGAGACAGCGCGAGAGGACAAGCAAAGCTGGATGAAGCGCTTTGATTCTGCAGCAACATACTTGGTAAACCTAAGCAGCATTCCCACCCCCACCTCCTTGAGGTTGTGCCCTCACTTTTAGGGTGGAAACTTAGTAAAACCTGAGGCCATGCTATCGAAGGGGATCCTGAAAGTACCCCAAATCAAGATTGCCTCCTCCCACTGGCCATGTCTCAGTGGGTCATACAATAATCCCAGCGACAGTATGAAGTTTTGACCCATTTGTCGGGATGGTGAGAGTATTATCTGTCTTTGGACATTTTGCCTGGGAGATACAAAAAGAGTGGGGAAACAGGATGAAAGGCTTATTCTCTAATAATGTTGGCACATTCTAGTCTCTTGCTCTCTCTCTGTCTCACACATGCAAGCACGCACACACACACACACACACACACACACACACACACACACACACACACACACACACATTAATACATTAATAGTGTTGATGTCTTGTTTTCTTCATATCCAGTGTGCTAAGACATGGACTTCACAGCCACAATGCGGCAAATGTAATATTTTATAAAAAATCCAAATGCGCTTTAGAACAAAAAAAGTACTTTAATTTAATGTTAAATTTGTTTCATGTCAGTTGAGATCAGATGTTGAAGCTACATAAAGCTTGAATCTTCTTTACTGTTCAACTATTTATGTTCAGTGATTTTTTTTCCCCCTGAAAATCAGATAAGTTGTTTTCCTCGGTGCTCACTGCAGTTACTTTCTGAAGCCAAAAAGAAGGAAAATCAAGACCAAGAAATGTCTTTGACTACCTTTCACCTTAGATTATATCACAATGCATCAGAGTCTGCTAGTTCTCTGTCACCATTCACAAAAAATGTTATTTAAACCAAACAATAACCAACCTGCCATAAACTATTTCTCAGCTGGCTACAGCCAAATTATATTTTTTGAACTCTTCCATGACATTCTTACACTTGTTCACATGTGTTTGTCTTTCCTTGCTGTTACACAGTCATGGAGCTTTATGTTTAAGATGAGTATTTGATTTTAAGGGTAGCCATGGGCAAGTTACACTGATTTTTTTTTAAATTCATTGTAAGTCAGTGCATAGATGTGTTTACAGAACTGTAACGTCGAATGTTTGTGAGCATGCCCTGGTCATGACTAAGCTTTAAAGTTATTTATGTCAATGGACAAAAATCACCTTCAAAAAAATTCCAGCCCAAGGACAGGGACAGTTTTTTGTTTATGTTTTGTTTTGTTTTTAGAACAAATCAAGCTAGTACTCTTAAGTAGTGTAAGAAGCAGCCTCTTGGGTCCACAGCAAGCCCATAAGCATTTTTTCTTGTTTTTTACTAGGACTTCAACCAATTTGAGCCAGTTTACCTCCAGATTCTTACACATATGATTACTCATACTACTCCTCGGAATTTCCTAATGAACAAAAGTATTCTGACAATAAAAAGAGAAATTTTGTGTAGTCGAAATATGGAAAAAAATTATTTTGGACTATACACAGGGGTGCCTCCAGAATATTTTCATGCAGCTAGCCACTGCAAGAATTTTATGCCTAGTTAATTTCCTGCTATTAAAGTTGATATCACTGAAAATAGGTACATATGAAAACCAAATAAGATTTTGAAATCCATAATAATTTGTTTTAATTGATTAATTGATTGATTGAATGATTGATTGACTGGAAGTCCCAACCATTGCTTTAATGATGCTCAGCAGAGCTGAGCAGAAGCAGCGTAAGATTCACTCTCCCAGAGTGGAGTTAACTTTAAGAGCAAATGAAGTATTAGATCATGAGTGTGAACTGTTGCCTGTCTCCATGTTGGCCCTGAGATGCACCAGTGATCTGTCCAGGGACTGGCCCCACCTTTTCTGCAATAATGTTTTTTTGGTGACTACACACAGCGCAGCATTGTTTGTGGTGTCTTACCCTAAAGCAGGGGTGCCCAATCCCGGTCCTCGAGAGCTACCATCCTGCAGCTTTTAGATGCATCCCTACTCCAACACAGCTGAATCAAATGGTTTGATTACCTCTTCAGCATGCCATCGTGTTTGGCAAAGGCCTGATAACAAGCCATTCATTTGATTCAGCTGTGTTGGAGTAGGGATGCATCTAAAAGCTGCAGGACGGTAGCTCTCGAGGACCGGGATTGGGCACCCCTGCCCTAAAGGCTACAACACCAGTAATGAAAATGCAGGCCAACTGAACAAACTTCACAGCAACCTTAGCAACACAGGAATATGTGCATGTTCAACAACCTAATATCAAGAAGAAAAAAAAGTAAGCACTTTTTGTTTGGTTTGTTTGTTTGTTTGTTTGTTTGTTTGTTTGTTTGTTTGTTTGTTTGTTTGTTTGTTTGTTTGTTTGTTTGTTTGTTTGTTTGTTTGTTTGTTTTGGGGGGGGGGGGTTCCATGTACAGGAAGCCTTTTTAACATAGGATTCTGACATGACTGATGCCAAATATGATCTTCAACTTTTACCTGAAGCTAAAACAGACCTTTTAGGTTTCCTATGGTGCCTAGAGATGTTATCACCCAATCCTGAATGAGTTCCATCTGTCATAAAGCATATATACCAAAAGCAAGTGGTTTTACCTCTTGTATTCCCATTAGTCCTAACTTTGAAAAGTCCCCCAGATTTCTATTTGTATTTAAAAGTACATCTCACACAGTAATCAAGGTTTCAGTAATCAAGTTAGGGATATTTTCTCGTACTGTTTTTATCTTTATATCCAGCACATCAATTATAGCCAATACCTTTGACCAGAATAATTAAGTGCTATTACCCCTGGAGCATGCAAAAAGTATATTGATTAACAATAGTGAGCCAATTAGTTCATGCTCAGTCAACCTTTGCATTATCAGACCATTACTGGCTCCAAGCAAAAGCCCTTCATTTTCTTATTTTGGTTTGTTTGTTTCATGATAACTAAACCCGAACAACTAAGTTGGTTATTTTTGTAATATATCTAACAATAAAGCATTTCAGACATTTAAGACATCCACTTCTAAACATCTGGATGTCAGATGAACTACTTAAAAGCAGCTTTCAGATTTCAAGAGAGCAAAAGCTGACAGGAATGGTGGACTGATTCTAATATTAACATAATTTTGTGTATTTGCGTCAACCATTGCACTTCAGTCTCACATCTTTGAAATAAACCTTTACTTATGGTCATAAAGGCTTTTTTATTATGTCAGTAATAACATTTCATTATTTTATTGTCATCATTTAGAACATGAAAAAATATGAAATTAATTGTCACATACATACACATCCTGATTATGTAAACCTTGTAACACATGTGGAAAACAGCTTAAGATATAATTACTTGAAGAATTATTTATGAGAGAATTATGTCTGTCATCTGCAATAATATCCTTCCTAACATTCACACGAGGAGAAAAAGTGCACAGATGACAGCATTTTTTCCTCTATTGTCCATTCAGCTACACGAGTAGAGCAGGTGCATGGCTGGAGTGGGATGTAAAAATGAGCCCTGGATTCCCAGCTGGCACATGAACACAATGCAATCCCCTGGCATTGTGATACCCTACCCTAATTTTACAGAACTGCACAAGTTTAGGTAGAAATAAACAACTATTACTCTGGTCAGTCTGTCACCAGTTCCGGAGCTTATGGAAAGTCACTCTGTTTCTGAACACCTGGGAATTCACGTGATTTGCTAAATGTCATCTCAAGAGTTATTGTTCATGAGTCCCGGTTACCTCAGCGTCCCCAAAATTAGTGATCGGCATTGCTTTCTTGTCAAGTAATGTGTACATGCAACCTTAAAGTTCTATTGATACAGCTAGTTGAACAAGTATGTATAACGCAAGCATGAGTAAATATAACCAGTCCAAATTACAACTGAAAAGCAAGTCTGAGATAGAGTCAAGATTGAAAGGTTCAAGAAGCAGCAGCAGTTTTAAAAAATAACCTTGCATTCCTGGCAATATAACTGGAGATATCAGTGTCCCTTCAACTGCAAAAATGTGCAGCACAAAAACATCTGTTTCCAGTGCGATCTGGATCAGGTCACAGGCGAGGACCTCAACTTGACTTTATGAAAAATAAGTACAAATGAAGGTGCAATACCTGTGTACTCTTTTAGTTTGTGGTAATGCAAAAGTATTTCAATAGATTTAAAACATGAAATTTATCATCATTATTATTATCGGGATTGCCACAATTAAAAAAAAAAGATGGATGTATGGATATTTTATTTATTTACAATTTATTTTAATGTAAATGTATTCCATTTTAAATCATGCTGACACCTTTTTTGCATTTGCTACAGAAGCATTTCTTTATCATGTAGAAAAACGAAGAAATACCCTTGAAACTGACAGTTTTTCAAAACAGTACTCCTCCATCTTAACACGCTATTGTTGTTAGGATCATATTGGAAAGGCTCGTATTAGCTGGGACAGCTTTTTTTGATATTCATTAGCCTCTTTGCTGAATGATGATGAAATGTGACTGTCACATCATGTTCATAATCATGAAGGATCAGAGTGCAGTGGCAGTTGTGTTTAAGAGGTTAATTTAATACTAGAAAATGAAATGTAATGTGTATTTCCATGACTTTTCAAATGGCTGGGAAAAAAAATGACAGAGTGATGTATTCTCACACATGTTGGTCAATAGGAGACAATGTCCTCTCTCAAAGAAGCCATGGGCTTATAACAGGCCTTGAACCACTGAAGTGAGGATGTCTGGCTCCGTGAATTACACTGGCCTTGTTGTTTCTGGATCGGCTGAAGCCTGTAGGGACTGACTTAGAGTAATGCCTTGCCCCATATCTCCCTCAGCACTCAGCCAAATACAGCTACGCAACAGCAGCCCCACTTAATGTGATCTTCCTTGGCTTTCTGAGGTGGAAGTGGCAGAGAGACAAAGGGCAGAGAAAGAGTCAGTTGACTCATCGATGCACACACACACTCAACAATGCGCAAAACCACACTCCAAAAATAGTTGGTGGGTTTGTGTGCGTGTGTGTGTGTGTGTGTGTGTGTGTGTGTGTGTGTGTGTGTGTGTGTGTGTGTGTGTGTGTGTGTGTGTACATTTAAGTGTGCATTCAGCTCACATGCAAGTCTCTGCAGGCTCAAGCATCTTGCATCTCAAGATTTCTCTCCCTCTTCAGTTCCTAAATAAAGCCTGCTCAGTGAAGTGGAGGAAGAACACAAGAGAATCAATCATACAATTATCCAGATTTCCTTTGTCACTTCAAACAGAGAGGAACTCAAATCTGACCATTGTATTGGTGTGGGGGCGGGCGAGCGTGACTGTCTTTATCAGCACAACCTTTGTTTTAATAAAGAGTGCAGCGTTGCCAATCTTCTTGCTTAGCCATCACGTTCGATGGCAAAAAAGTGGGAAGGTGAAGCAAAAAGAGGAAAAAAGCATGTGGAAGAAAGATATCTGCAGGAGAGCAGAAAGATGAAAATTAAAAAGTACAAACTTGTGAAAGTTTGTAACATGTTTTACTTTGTGGTTGAGTGCACTCTTACCTCCTTTTCACCAGCCAGTGTGGAGCCAGTTCTGCCTTGATGCCTTTTGAGAACCAGCCGCATTTTGACAACGTTAAGTAGCTTAAGTTGGGCTTGAGTTTTCACCGAGAGGCTTCTCTCTGCTGTGGCTTTCACTCACGTTTGATCAAAATGATGGCAAATTTTCTTTTGCTGTAGCAAATCCAAAAGCTAGAGCAACAATACTGGGAAGCTGTGCCAGCTTTTCATTATTGCCACCGGGGGTTTTTTGGCGGAAATGTGTGAAAACAATCAGTGGAAAAAGGCCTATCTGCATGTGTTTTCATTTTAACAGGATTAAACCAGAACTGCGTTAATGCAGTTTAAAAAATAACATCTAAGATCTCTAATAAGTAATGAATAGTTCGGTGCTACATTGTTGTATTCAAACACCATAACCTTGGATTTCTGGAGCAGCAGAGCTGACCAGCTCATGTAATGCTTTCATCAGATGCACTTTATCCTATGACCTATTTACTTAAAGGGGGGCAGGGGGGAGAGAAATTCCATTTCTTCATCCAGTTAGCTTTTCCTTCCTCCTCTCATTCTTTCCACACACATATAGTTACATCCACATACTCTAAGTAAGAAAAGTTTCTTTAGTAAGAGGCTTCTTAAAACAGTGCCCTTGAGTGAGAGACATGTTGTGCTTACTGATCACGTCTTTAATGAAAGAGGAGAGTTCACAAACCCGGCTCTGCCCGTCTCTCGTCTCTCAGACGATACGCAGGTTCTACATCATTAACCAGACAGCCTTCTGGTATTGATCACATCATGATCCTGAAATATTCACTACAGTCTCACAATACAAAAATACATAGGAGAGTTGCTTTCTCCATACCTGTATTGCCGTGAAGGCTTCATGGTGTGGGCTTTCACAGCGTCAAGAAACAGGAGACCTGGACGGTTTCTTGCTAATCAGATAGTCAGTGTTGATTTGAGCACAGCACCCCTTCAGACTTTAGCCCTCTGCAGTGTTTGCGTTAACTCTGTTAAAAAAAAACCCCAAAAAAACCCCGACCTTCTATCCCTCCAGTTAAACCGATACTTTTGTATTTTTAAGTATTAAATGTATTATGGTTAAATTTATTTTTAAGCATTTAAGCATGAAAAGCAAACAAAAGAGTACATGATTTAACATACACATACATATTAGTGTCTACATAAAGATTTACATGATATTCATTGATGGTTTAAATATTAAAACATAGGGCTGCTATTCATATGTAAATATTCAACTTGCACCTCTGAATTCTATTATTTATGGATGACAGGAGGCAGTTCGGGGCTGTTTTCAGTTGCATTCGTTGTATTTAACTACCAGTGGGGTAAAGAGTGACCTCTCTAACAACTCCAAATGATCACTGATGTTTCTAAAACCACCACATGGCCAAAAACAACTATATACGTACCAGACTTGGTTTTGAAGTTTTAGCTGTTCAACAGATATGTTCTTGGGTTAAAGTTATAAACAGATTAACGCTGTTAGTATTGTTAGCATCATTAGTCCTCAGGCAGAATTAAAACAGCCTTCATCCTCGCAGTTCACAGCACTGAGTATCTAACAGTGGATTTATTTTGCCTATGTGGAAAAAAGTGCCTTAAGTTTTTGTTGGTTTGTTTGTGTTTTCTCAATGTCAGTGTGTTGCCTTGTGTAACGATCTAAACCAATTAATATCTTCAGTCTCCTTAGGAGTCAATCCAGAACATTAACTGTTTGTTTTGGTAAAGGCCTGTTTTGTGTTTGCCCAGTGATTGATCACAGGCAGAGAGGGGACAGCAGAGTAGGGACAGCCTAGTGATATAAATCACATCTGATAGAGGGCACATAGATAATTGGCTGTCTGGCCCTATAGTCACGAGAAGCAAGCCCCTATCTTCCAGAGGGAGATAAACTAGAGGGCAGCACACAATGATAACAACATACTTGACTGTCAACAGATGAGATGCAAAATTACTCCCCTCCCATCCGTTGTTCTTCTGTCCCTTTCTACTGCCCTGTTATTGTTGGAATGAGAAGTGGAGAGGTTAAGTGGATTGAAAATCAGTTGGCGGAATGTTTCTGTTTATTCTTCTCGCTGCCCTATTTGCGAAAGCTTTTTGTATTGCAGCGGTCATCTGCAAATAGATTTACTGTGGGTCACCACAGCAGAGTCTAATCAATATGACGGCATCATCAAGGACTTCTAAGAGCCACAACAGTGATGCGCTGCAAAATCCGCTCTTACTTTCCCCTTCTAGCAAGACACATCTTGTCGCCTTCTCTATCCTTCTGGGTGCCTCACCTTCCGGGAGGGGCGCCCGCCTCACTTAGCAGTTTTTCAGATAAAAGGAACGTCCACGTCGATCTGACACACAGAGAGCCAATCTTGATTAAATAGCCTGACAATGCGCCAAATGTATTGCACTGTTGCCAGGGAGACCAAACTGACCTTGAGTGTTGTGCTTTGCGTGAAGAGTTGCCAAGAAATGTCTGAGTATACATTCCGCCGAGGTAAAGGACAGAATACGCAGCACTTCAAAGCAGAGGATGGCCATTTGTGTGAAAATGTGAAGTTAGAGCTGAAAATATTTAACTACTCCCCCGACGAGAAACGAGGATAAAAAGGACCGGGCTGAGCTCGTCACCTCGATTGCTGTTGCGGTGGAGTTTGTCTCGCACCAAAAGACAATGTAGTGACTGCTTTTGTTGCACAATTGCTGTAGTTCCATGTCTAAACACAAATAATTTAAAGGCTGAAAAATACAGCCTTTATGACATTGACTCTTTTTTTTCCCCAAGTTCTAATCTGTTCAAGATGCCTCAGCCTCGACTTTCTGCACAGGGTGAATAATAGTCTAAGGATTAGAAGAGCAGCAGTGGAGAATGCAATGTGCTCTCATCATACTTTCTACATAAAAATACATTTTATAAACCTAAGTATCGGATTAAATATTTCTTGAACCTATGCAGTGTAAGAATAGAGGGAGAATGCAAAGGAAGAAAACATGTCCAGAACTTTTGAGGAAGCTTTTACATTTTGGGGAAGAAAAAAAAGGGTAAATAAAAAAAACACCTTACTATACTGAGCCTCATAGCAAATAAATGTATTTAAGCAAGAAGGGGCACGACATTTTGATATGCAAAAATGAGGGTTTATGCACCACAAAGAATTTACCAGTCAGGTCAGATCCATCATCTTGAAGTAATACAACAGATTAGCATAAGTGTAGTGGCTATACATATTTATTTGTATGAGATCTTTGTTGTAGCTCATCTCTATAATGCATTTGTCACACCATGACAAAGCTAGAGAGACCTACATGGCATAAAGCTCTTTTTTCTTCTTCAATCCTTTATTTTTTTTCGCGGTGGAAAAAAATACAGTTAGAGCCTCATGTGTGTGGAATTAGAACAAACAGAGAAAACAGATGCAGCCGGCTTCTTTTTAAATGAGAGATTCTTCTCTCTCTGAGGAGTCCTTTGTGCAGCTGAGGTTTTTGTTGTTCCCTGGGCTTTTGATAAGGCCTCCTGCACTTCCTCAGCCAAATCTGGAGCCTCACCGCAGGGTCCTCACGTGGGAGTAGGCTCACCTGCTGCTCTGTGTGCCCATTTTATTATTTGGTTACACTCGCACACAGAGACGTATAGCATGCGGAAAGACAAATGCCCGCACAAACAACAATTTCCATACGTTCACCACCCTCCACCCCGACCCCACCCCCACCCCCCAGGTGCCCCATTGTGCTCAAATTTAGTGTTTTATCGATTGCTCCACTATAAGTATCAAACACAGCTGGGGTTTTTTGGGGGGGTGGGGGGGTTTTGCATTAATACAATCGTGCGCTGGAACAAACACCCTCTACTCACAAATCTCCACGCACTTACTTCCTCAAGGGAGAACAAAACCGAAATATATTGCCACACTTATTAGTAAGTATTTCTTTCTGAGGGAGCGCAGAGTTGCTCGTCCCTCATTTTCAGACCGCTTTACCAGCTGGATGTTTGATGTTGGTTACTGTGGAGGAGGAGGAGGAGGAGGCCTTGATTATTGTCATTCACATCACACCGTGCCTCTGTGTGTGCCTGCTAATTGATGGGGTTTTTCGTCTTGATTTCTTTGGGTGAAACAATTCAGCAGCTGTACATTCATTTACAATGAGGAGATTGCTTCCACTCCCATCATTGTCCAACCATTACCATTCCACTGGATCCAGAGAAACAAGCACAGGCACGATGTCTGCCACAGGTAATAGGCTCTTGTTTGTGTTTCTATTGTGTTGTTGTTTACTTAACTTGTCAGGTTTGTTAGTGCTGGCAGTGACAAATAGAATATGAGCCGGGTTTTAGCAGCTCGCAGCATTTCTGACTAAAGAAATTTGATGGTTGTTAATTGCAAGCTTACTTACAATCTTCCTGCTGCTGTTTTGACATGTTTTCATTCTACTTAGAGCAACTGTAGAATTAGCAAACAAAATGATGCATTACCAATATTGTCGCAAATGCAAAATACCTTGCATAAATCTGACACTTTCTTATTTGAATGCAAAATTCAGACAAAAAAAAAGAACTAAATGAATAAAACAAAGGAAATTCATATGCGACTGAGAAATATATTTTATTTTCATGGTCATGTTTTCTTCTGTGCCCCGTACTGTGTGTGTATGCGTTTATCGACACGTATGAGCATTTGTATAGTTCCCATCCTTGGGGCCATATCGATCCTAACCAGGTAAGTCCTCACATGAATAATCAAACACAGCTACCGTCAGCCCTTCCTAATCAATACTTATTTTGAGAGCAGGGCTCCAGATCAACAATTCATAATAAATGGAAAGCCACAATATATACATCTGACCTCTTTGTTATGACAATGCCCATCTGAACATGATTATAACAATAACTAAAATCGATGCAGGTGAAGTTCACAAGGAGGTTATGCCAGTTATGCCAATTAATCGAGTGAAGGTAACAATGCCTTTATTGTATTTTTATTGCCAAGGGTGCACACAGCTGTGTCAATCGCAGAAATGCTGAAATATCCAAAAACACTGCAGAACCTTGACTCTCACTAAAGGGAGAGTCAGTCTGAATGGTCACATTGAGGTTAATCAAAACACGATGTACAGTGTGTGCATGGGCGTGTGTGTGCAGGTGTGTGTCTATGCATCAACAAGTTTGACTTTTTTTCATTTTCCGGGACTCATCTGTCAACCCTCCACTCAGCCTGAAGCACAGCCCTGTTAGTTTTCTGCAGTGTTCCTTTACAAAAGTTTCCCAGAGTTTCATCATCATTGTTGCTCTCTCTTAAACAATTGTCATGAATACAACAACTCTGATTGTATGCACGCATTTAGAAGAGCAAGACCTCAAGTTAACAAACTAAGAACCCCTGCCAGAAGTCACTTCCCTTGAATACATAATCCATATATTTCTGAAACTATTTGATCGGAAGAGCTCCCATCTATCGATACATGGCGCATTTGTTTTTTGTTGGCACCATTCGTAACATAATGTGTGTAACAACGAGATGGTAAACACGACAAAGGATATTAAATAAATGCAGCACGACCCTGGTCAGTTCAGGTTATATCGACTTTGCCTGGCAGTGCAACAGAAACATCAAATTAACTGACACCCCCATACAAACTAATCCTTTCTAAATAAAGCTGTAAATTGCTTTGATTTCAGAGCCTTTGAAATTCTTGCACACTGCTTATTTATTCATTTAGACTGCAGAACAGCAGCAAAGAATAGCCTCAAGTTACTTCCAACATGTAACTTGAAATAGGCATGTGCTGAAATACACATTTCATACATAGCTTGGATCAGATAAAAAGTGACATTTTTCACCTGCCTATAGGTGCTTTTTTGCAGACGCTTTGACATGTCACAGAAAAAGCAAATGTGTAATTACTAATGGTTCAATTTCATCCAGGTATGCAACTTCTAAGGTTTTGCCTTGCATATGCTAGCTAAAGGGCATGGCTTACTATGAGACTGAGTCATCATAATTATATTAGAAACACCTGCGTTTACTCTGCTATGATAATATATATTGCCTGCCATGTAAAATACCAGTCTACATAGATCAATGAGGCCATGAATTATAAAATACAGATAGCAAAAGTACTCATAACATCGGATGACAAATTGTCAATATTCATGGAATGTGAAAAGAAACAAAGATTTGTGGTCTATACTTGACAGAGGTAAAGCTTAAACTTCTTTGGGGGCTCTATTGACCCAGAATTTAGTGTGTGTGTCCAGAGAAACTCTCTCTGGAGAACTTTCCACTCAAAGTTATCTCCCCTGTGGCTGCCATTACTTTTGCTATCCCAATGCACCGAAGGCCTTTAATAGTTCTTTTCAATTAAATGGCTTGCAATAGCTGATGTAACATAGCAACATTATACTGAAGCAGGCACCAAGCATTTAAAAGTACAAATGGCCAAGTGTATATTAAACTCCATTGCAGCTCCCTGGACTGATGAAGCATTAAAGATTCAGACTGACAACAGAAACATTTTAGCTGGAGCTGCGCTATCTAATTATGCCTGCTAGCTTCTTATCTCATGATAATAGTCATTAAAACAAAGAATTAAAGAAGTTTAGTGATTAGTGATGTGTGTACTGGGATATTTTGATGTTGGCTGTGGAGGGTCTTTAAGCATAATCATCTATACACTCCCTGTTTGTAAATTGGATCTAACACCCAAAAAAGGCTTGTGAATCCAAGTGCTAATACTTCATGTTCATTTCAGAAATATACTTCAGACTTGGAATCTCAAACTTACATATTTTCAGTTTGTTCTTAGCTATTTTTGTTATTCTGAAATGGTTTAAATATATAATGTCATAAATATAAAATTACAATTTGACTGCATTTCTTTGTTTCTCTGCAGTAAATGATGGCAGGATATCGCGAACCTGAAGGTGAAAACCTTATCACTGATAAATCAATATTCACTGAGTTGAAGATATTCCAAATTGCAACAAGAAACTGGTGAAAGGAGTCTAAGGGGTAACATTTGCATGATACACAAGGCAATTCCCAAGTGTTATGCTCTTTATGCAAACACAGTATAATTTTGCAAAATAACAAGACATTGTGATTCCACTCAAACAACTTCTCAGAAATCATTTCTTGTTTTTGTTGTTTGCCCTTCCAATTTCCCCCTTGGATGCTCTCCATCACACTAAAGACACATCCAAAAAGTACTGCCACACACAAATAGTTTTGTGCTCAAGTTAATTATTTTCTATATTTAACTAAGTATTATTTGCGCGCTCAATGATGCTTTACATAAACCAAGGGTTATAATGCAGTTTTAACACATTAATAATGAATTGGGTTCCCGGTTGCCATTATATTATATTTACAACCAATTTTCTTGAGACGCTTTTGGTACCAAAATGATTTGAGCTTACCTTTAATGACAGAGCTGCAATCATAATGAGACTCAAATGTGCCCTTTTTTAAAAGGAAACAATTCAATATTGCATTTAGATGATAAACTTAAAGCTACTTAGTACTTACTTTTCTACAATTGTGCAGCAGGCAGAAGAACATTTTTTGAGTGAATTGTAATAGGGCCGTCAAAAATGTGGGGGGGAAAGCATGATAACTAATTTCCCTGATCTCACTTCTTTGCTCAGTGCCCTACAAATTCTCCACAATCCAGTTGATGTGCTGAATGGCTTCTGAAGTAGGTGGCATGAAAGAGAAATATCTCCTTTCACCACTGCTCACAAGCACCTCAAGTAAGAACCATAAAGTGTTTGTGAGTGAGGGATTTGAGTCTGCTCTTTTGACAGGTTTAAACCCAGCCATCCAATCTTAATCCTATGGGCAAAATGCTCTCTTGCAGCGGATTCAGTCATCTGCTTTCAACCTCTGACACTGAAAGAAAATACATTTCCTAACATCACATTCCTATTGTGCTGTGTTTCAGCATCTTTATCCTTATCCAGGACATTTGTTTAATATTCACCTCTAGCCTGTGTGATACTACTATAGACTTTGTCATGGAAATCCAAGGCACTTAGTTCCTACTGTGTACTTTAAAAGAACAATGTCTCCACATTCAGACGAGACAGCGTGATTTTATTCACCAAAGTAATTCAATGAGAATATTCTGCATGCATTAGATTGCACCATTTAGTGTAATTTGGAACTTTTTGCAATTTTTTGACTATTTCCAGTAGATGACCTTTGCTGGTAAGTTAGAAAGCAAAGTTTGGGGGGGGAATAAGAAAAATACAGAGGCATTAAGTCACCAAATACAGTCTTACCATCATTTTTTAAGCAACAAAGTCATATAACCACAATGTGTAGCACACCCACATATGTTTTCAGGTGCTTTTTGGTTCATTAGTCCTCCTCTCGGGTTGAATTTGGAAAGCTGTTATGTGAGGTCACCAAATTTAATGACTCGTGACTTTAGTATTATATTTTTTGTGGCATACCAAAAAATGGGAATAAAAGTGCTTTTTATATTTCTATCTTCTGATAACACCATCTGTCGTATGATAATGGCCATCTACACAATAGCATGATGTTACACAGGATTTTTCTGTGCATTTTTATTTTAAAAGTAAACAAAAATTGCATCAAATTATTCATCTAGGTTAAATTACTTGAACACTTAAAGTCATCTTTGTAATTGTTTTCTGACTTTACTAACAAAGGTACGCACTCTTATTTAGGGTAAAAGAGAGAAATGTATCAAAAATGTCTTCAAAGAAAGTCTCATCATGAAAATGAAGAAGCAAAAAAGTAATAATTTGTAACACCCGTCTGAATATGTGTTTCTTTCTTTTAAAGTAGCACAACTGCAGTACTATAAGAATAAGTTGTGGCAAAATGGCAATGGCTAATTAGTTGATTAATAAAAGCACCTTTGTTGGTGATGTTACTGTTTATCGGTAGTATTATTATGCTTTGTTTTAATAATAAAGGATATAGTATTATTATTATATTATTAGCTATTATGATATTATATTTGTATTTTTTTGGTTTTGTTTGATTTTTGTTTGTTAGTGTGTTTATTTGTTTGGTACATCTGAAGTTTGAATCATGGTGCATGGGCTGCATTAGGGCTATCTAATTTGCACTATTGCTGCAGACACTAGGGAAAGTGGATCAATACCACATGAAAAAAAAAAGAAAAAGAAAAAACTTCACTTAAAACTTTTGTACTACTGTGGACTTTTTCCAGTAAGTGTTCTTAACACTGTAAGACTCTAAACTCCTGGGAATCAGATGAAATCTGGTGTTTTTCTTCCCTTGGTTCCTTAATAGGTCTCTTGGGCTTGCTATCCAATATGTGGCAAGAAGAAAATAAAAACATAGATAATTTGCAAGTTATGCATAGAAAGGGGAATAAGACATACCTCCCTAATACTGATGCTTTTTTCCCTTTATTCCCAAGACGTGTCCGTGCTCATTTCATTTTTCCAAGCGTCCCCTCTGCTGTAGCCATATGTATTTGTCCTTCAGGGCAGCAATATAACTGATCTGTTTTGTGCTTTTAAACAAACAGCCATCCCCTTTAGATACCCTGTAAGCCTCCTGGCTTTAGAGTGGCCACGAAACAACTAATTATCATTAGTTCCATCACTAAACCACAATATAAAGTTAGCAGAGATGACTAAACAAACATACTCGTCAAGCACTTCTGTGATTTTTATTAACTGTCTTTTTTTCCCAATCAGCTGACACTATATGCTTGTAGGTGGATTTTACAGATTCAAAGAATGCAGTACTTTATGTAATTCCTGGATCATTACGTGGAGCTATATCCACTTCTATATTTACACTCTAATCCAAATAGCCATAGTGTCAGAATTATTTCCCTTTTAAAGGTGGAGGGTAAATTGTCACAGCTAGAGGATGTGCAACTCACCCCATGAAATGAAATTTTAATGAGTTTTATATTGCATGTTAGCACCACCATTCTCACAGTTTTATTGTATAGAATGAGAGCAACGAGGAACCCAACTTCAACTCCCTGCTGTGCATGTCCAATCAAAAGTAAGGACAGCACCGTAATTTGCACACACAATTATCATCGAATCGAAACACGCTGTTGAATTCAATTTTTTTTTTCATTTGTTTTTCAGTAGTACCTTTTTTGTTTGGAAAACTATGACTGCAGTAGATGTTTGTATGTGAAGCATATTTTCTTTAACTTTCGTCAAGGTACATATGAATTCCTATTGCCCTATATAATAGTTTTATACCATGTTCAATATTTCAAACTGTCTGGTTTATTGTTTATACTTTTACTGTTTATAAAACATTGTGCATTTTGAAAATTTCCTTCTGTTTCTCCTGTTGTTTTACTCACTCGGTGCTGTCTAAATTTTGTTTGGCATTTTTCATTTACTTTCTGAGTATCCTGCTCTGGCCTGACTGTAGAAGCACATTTTAATCTGGAGTTTTTAAATTCCATCTAAATAAAGTTACCACAATCACCAAACAATATTATAGCAGATGATTTCCACTGGATTTTCCCTTCCAGTACCTCATTCTTCACATGAATGCCTTTGTCCTCCATTTAAAATATGACAAAGAAGATAGCTTGGAAAAAGTTTTAAACATGATTCACTGTATCAAGGAGAACAAATCCAACACTCGTGAATCGGTTTCCTTCACGATGATTGTTTGGCATTCCTGGTTCCAGAAGAATGAAGCGTATGTCCCTCACCTCTCATTACCCATAAGGCCAAAACAGCATTGTCCTGGTCGTACTACAATGTGATCTCCCTTCAACAGACAAAGGATTCCAGCTGGGTTTATTCCTCATTTCTTTCAACCCCCTCCCAATGACAGATGGGACCAAAACTAGAAAAAAAAAACCTTGAAGACAAAGGAATGAGTGCCTTTTATATGGATCCAGAGCGGCTAGACACAAGGGATATTTGGCAGTGGTTGAAGAGGAGTCACAGCCTTTCAGTATCATTGTTGCAAATTTTTAAAAAAAAACATACACTAGAGTAGAAGAGCCATAAAGAGCTCCAATATAATGGAACCTGTCTGACACATTGTTTTTATTGTTTTAGTCAACACAAGAGCTGTACACCTCAATATAAACAGAAAAACGCACACACTGACACGCATGCTCACATATACGCATTCTCTTTCTATTATTGCCCAACATACATATGCACATGAACACACACACACGTGCAAACACACACTCACACACACCTCTGTGAGCTGGTGATAACTGCTTAGTGGTGTATGCTCCAACAATTGTCAGACTGCCAGGGCAGAGAGAGCCAGGAAAGGAAGAAGGGGAGGGTGAAGGAGCAAGCGATGAGTGGCACCACAGAGTGGGTACAAGGAGAATTAGACAGGTGCCATGCAGAGTGGTTGGCAGAATGAGGAAAAGGGAGATGTTGGTAAGAAGGTGGCGGTACAGATAACAGCAGAATGTGGATGAAGGAAAAGGTAAAGACCTCGAGATTTGAGCAAATGACAAGACCTTAACAGAAAACCGGGGAAAGACAGAGAACTTGAGAACAAAGACGTGGAAGGGGGTTGGGGGGGGCACGCAGCCAAACAGAGGATGCAAAAAGGGGGGAGAGGAAAAAATAGCAAACCAAGTGTGAAAAGAGAAAGAGAACAAAACAAACCATTGAGGGTGACTGATAATATGTTGTGCAGGCACCTCCACCTCCACTGGATGCAACACTCCCACTCCTTTCATGGTCTGCAGTCTGTCATCAACACCCATGTCCAAGGGCAGTACTGGCAGGGCTCTGTCAGTAGCTGTGCAATAAAAGTTACGCACGACATAGGTGAGTAGAGCTGTTCCCTTGTCTTAATTTTACTTAATTTGCCATAACACTTCACCTCATCTCACATTATGTTAAGGAAAAAGAGCAGACACGAGAGGGCTGAGGATGTGATAAGTCAAAGCAAGAGGGAGTGAGAATGAGATGATGTAGGATTGAAAGGAGGCAGTGTGTGTGACAGATAATCGCTTGATGGACTACAGTCAGAAGTCCACCAGCACCACCATGTGGCTGAATCATCAGGGAAATGCTTAATAATGAAGAAATCATCAAATAAGAGTTTAAGAAATTAAAACACTAATATGTATTTTTTTTAGGCTATGAAAGTTTGACCTTCTCAGTTCTTAGCTGTTCCGAATAGTCTTCACATAAGCTGTCAAGCAAGCACAATACAAACACACTGATGTCTGTTTATGCATTTTTTTCCATATTTTTCCACCTGCTTGCCTTAATATCTTAGAGTCATTTAAAATACAATAAAATCTTATATAATATAAAAATATTTGTACCTTTGGGTCCTATTTGGGTCACTATAGTGTATATGCTATATCCCCATTTGTCCATGTCAACAGCTGACCTGCTTTTCCTCCCTCCTCCCCTTTTTCTCCTCTGCTGTGTAAAGCCATTTAGCTTTGGATGAGACAACCATTCAGTTTGTGGAAAAAAGATTGCTGCCCGGGTTTAAAATCAATAATATCGACCTTTAGAAATGTCCAAATCAAATGTACTTCGGTGTGTCTGTAAATTATTATTTTGTATAGTTGTTTGCTAAGATATTGTATTTGTCTGAAGCTGTCCACAAACTAACACTTCTATGACACATTATGTAGTAGATTTAGTATCAGACAATGTAAATATATCCTAAGATAGCATCTAAAGGTAGATGTGTGTAATAGATTGATTTGCAAACCTATACATCCCTTGTTATTGCAATACTGATAGCCACCTGACAGCAACTTATATCCATTATCTTTAGATTATTAGCATAACTGTCCCACCTGGTGCTATTTCTGAGTAACAGATATCTGATGCAGCACTAGACGCTGGTTGCTTTTCCATCTTTATACTACTGTTAAGCTTTTACTAGCATAATACATAATATAGACAAAGATATATTCAAATGTGATGGCCAAGTCCTAATAGTAAAGTCCAAAATTAAGGACTTTAGTGAGAAGCAAGTCTCAAGGGACTTAACAGTAACGAAAAATAAGCAGATGACATAACAGTGTACCAGCACCTACTCCAGAAGTCTAAAAACTGCTCCATACCTGTTCATGTACCATCTGTGGACTAGAAGAAGATGATCCTGACAGACTATCACATAATCTGGAGTAGATGATGTCTATATGATGTGTCGCTCCATCTCAGCAGGAGCTACTGAAAAATATGAGGCAACAGTTGTGCTGCGATAGTGTGATGATTGGCCAGACCAGTGTTTGTCCACACACATACACGCATACACACACACACACACACACACATGTCCTATTCCTTGCCTCACCCAAGGGTTTTGAGGGAAGGGAAGAATCTATGGGAACAACTCAATCACATTACCTTATGTAAATACTCAAGTCAGCCCATCCTCTCTTTAGCACTGTGTTAGCTTCCAGCCCTATGGCTCCTCTGGCACAGAAATGCACACGGGGCAAATTAACATTTGCTCTCATAGTCTGCAAATGGCAGCTCGTGCTTGCCATAGAAATGAAACACTGGCCCATCCAAGAGAGGGAATGGGAAAATATTTGAGTGGGGAACGATTAATAATTCTTCAGGCAGAGCAGTAACATTTGCTTTTAGAGGCAGTGAATCGACAGAATGGGCTTCTTCAGGAACTTTTGAATCAAAGCTTGTTTTTTTATTGGCAACCTCATCGTGCTTTATGCATTCAGAAGCATTGCTGGATACTTTTTATTGACCAGCATAAGAATTAGAAGCGGTAAGTGCAACATCTCTTACCATACACCGAGAGTTCATTTTTAAAGACGTGTTTCTAATAAATATGGAGCAACCAGGCCAAGACACTAAACAGGCAAGGAGGCTGGAATGCATCTGTAGGAATAAGCAGCCCGTTACAACAGAAAGAATATTTGTCCTAATTACAATAAGAGTAAAAAGATTTCTTAATGCAGTGCTTCATTATGCAAACACTGGAGTTAGCCCACAGTACTAAAAGGCTTTGAATGCACATAATTATTTGACATTTCAGCTGTGTACATGTACAAGTATGAAGACTCTGAGTAATTATCTCATAGTAGAAATACAATAAGTGATTTTCAGGGTGAGGGAGTACATTTATGTTGGAGTGGGGTGGGGTGAGGGTATTGTATTTACGTACAATAGGGCTCCAAAACTCAGTTAGTTAATGCTGTGATCACTCAAACAGCTAAACGGACAACATTATTGTCCATTGTCGGGAATAGGGGAAGAACCTGCTGCTGAAACTCCACAGGCATCACAAGAGGAGCATCTCCCCCATTTGCTACTCAAGATGTTTGACTCATCGCAAAACTTGGTGCAGATGGCTTTTCTCTGCTCCGCTGTAGTTTGATCCTGCTGTGGAAATATGCTGTGTTTTTGTAATGCTTAAAAGACAGACAGATATTTAAAAGAAAACAAAACATCTGCAAATTACAGTTTCAGGCCTCATTGATCTTTAAGTGCTTCAGCAAGAACTATTTTCAAATTGGGGAACTTTACTTTTCTTAAAGAGGCTCTCTAATCATTTCAGATTTTCTGCAAGTAATGTAATTTAGCCTAACTTAAATAATTTAATGCTGGATATACTATATGTTTCATTAATACCTGCAATATATGGTATTACCTAGACCTCAGGACCTGTAGATACCCTGAGGCATTTTGACTCAAGCACATGGCCAAACACCTTAGAGGAAAGATGTTCATTTTGCAGTTTTGCAATACACACATTGTTTAATATTTTAGAATTCTTTTGATATATTTTGTAATATTATTATATAATGGCATATGAAGGTTAATAAAGGCCAGGCTCAAATAAATAATAAGACCTCATTGCCTTCAACATGACAAAAAAAGTATTAGTTTTCTTTTGCACTTTTTGCTCAAGTGATAATTCCACATTTGCAAGTGTTTCTATACTTCTACCAGTACCTGTGGTTTAAAGTGTATTTTTGTTTTCTATTCCTGAAAGACAGCTAAACATAATCATATATTGTCACATTTCTATCACTAGTTTAGCAAATGTTTGCTTTTTGAGCTATTCATTTCATCATTTCAATGCATTCAAACCGAGCTAGTATGTTCGACATTTGCAAGTGTTTCTATACTTCTACCAGTACCTGTGGTTTAAAGTGTATTTTTGTTTAGCATCTTATAAGTCAAGTGCTTTTCTTTTTCTTAACTCTTGATTCGCACAACAAATAAAGACACAAGGGATACTCTCTTTAATGCTGTGCTGTCTAATTAGACCATATGGTAGTAGCATTTAATGTGTTGAAGGTTGTCAGGCAGAACAGTGGTAATCTGACATTTTGGACTCGGCAGCTGTAAACTCTGTCTCAGCAGTAGCAGTAATAGCAGTTGTCATAGTACCAATTTAATCCTTTCGTTCCTGTGGAAGTGCGTGTGTGAGCAGTTAGGTTACTGAAATAATAAGAGTGGCTAATAGAGAAATGGGTGAATGACTGAGTATGTCAGCACATATGAGCGTAAGTTATGATGAAAGTTTAATTTTTCCCACATGAATATTAATTATTAGTATGTGCCAAGTTTAAAAGGATTGCTCGCTAGACCACTGCCTTTGGACACCATGACTTGAGTCATGGTGCCACTGCAGTAATGTGTAAACACTCAGTCAATATATATATATAGATATAGATAGATATATTGACTGAGTGTGTTTTAGTCGTTCATAGTCTAAGAAACAGATACGCATTACTGCAGTGGCACCGTGACTGAAGTCAAAAGTGCCACTTAATCCACTACACTCATTTTCATGTCAGCACAGGGTGAAATGGCTGAGGTTATTTCTGTGACTGTTTTGTGTCTTGGTGACTCCACAGAGGGAAGAGAGGCACAGCTGAGGGTGTGGCTATCTAATCCAGTGGCACAGTGCAATTTCGGTGCCAAAAATGAACATGTTTTACATGGTCCACCGCTTGTCAGCTTAGAGCAGGTCTACGACTCAGTGCGCTTGTGTTCTGCAATGTTTTGGTCACTTTATTGGTGACAGCACATCCATATTAACCATATAGTCATGGTTTCTTTATCTTTCCAGTGTCATTGTTTCTTTTATAAACAGCCAAAAATGATATTGTTGTATTAAAGGAATAAATATGTGCCGCTGGAAATTCTTTTCTATAACTATAAATAGGCAATTGCAAGAAACCTATCAGTATGTGGGTATACCTGATATGGATACTATTCAATTCAGTTGAATTTTATTTTTATAGCACCAAGTCAAGGAACTTCATATTGTATGGTAAAGACCCTACAATAACACAGACAAAACTGCAACAATTATATGAAGCCGTATGAGAAAGCACTTTGGCAACAGTGCAAGGAAAAACTCCCTTTTAACAGGAAGAAACCTCTAGCAGAATCAGGTTTAGGGAGGGAGGTCCATCTGCCATGACCACTTGGGGGAGAGGGTGAGGATGTCCGTCTCCCGATTCCAAATTGGGAGCTGGTTCCACTGAAGCTGAAGGTTCTGCCTCCTATACTTTTTAATACTGAATGATCCAAAAATAACCCTGCAGTCTAAGAGCAAAGTGCTTTATTTGGGTGATACTAAAGGGATCATTGGTATTTTTTCTGCAGAATTGTTAGGCAACATTCATTTATGATTAAGAAAAGATTGTGGTTTTAAAAAAGGAAAAAAAATGAAATTTTATGAAAACCACATCTCCCAGAAATAAAGGTCTGTTACTTAAAAAAATATCCTGCCAAGCTGACCTTTATGTCACAATAAGAAAATTGTTCTCCAGGAAATATAAAGATTAAGTATAGAAGTCATTTCTGTATTTTGCTAGCAGATTAGTTTAACCACAAACTCAGACTCATAAATGTTGCAACCAGCAGAAATGGAACACGAGCAAAAATAGGCAGTGCAATGTTCAAGTACGGTGAGAAGTTGTTTTTATACTAATTCGACATTACTTATAATGTCAAAGCAAAACAATGTGTGCCTCTGCCCAAAACATACATGCAAGGGTTATAATACAATTACAATTTTAAGAAACTATTAAAACATGCCAGGTATAATTTTGTTTTTAATTCTTACAATTTTTTTATTCGGATATAACACTTAAATGTATGTTATCTCTAGTGAAGAAATGCTCTGGACATTCACATTATATCCTGTGCTGTGAGGTTACTTTCTCTAGGTTTTGTTCAGTTTTAGTCAGTGTCTAGTTGTTCAGCACTAAGCTGAAGCCTCCAATCTCCTTTGTTCCTTTTCTTGCTGTCTATCATCTTCTGCTTTGTTATTCGATTCAAATTTGGAAAAAAAGAAAACAGCAGACGAGTGCTTGAAATATCCTACTGAGACTAAAGCCTCATTTCCGATGGTGTCCTAGAAACATAAATCTCATTATAATTTCCAACATCAAGACAATCTACTTTGGAATAACACAAAATTATGAGTAAAGTAAAAAAAAAAAAAAAGATTTAAATAAACATATTGAGAAAGCCAAACAACTTCAAGCCATGCATATGCATGGGGTTCCTTCAACAAGATGAAGCAAAAACTCTTGGATATCAAGGGGGAAAAAACAAATAAATACATGCTAAAATCTTTTGAAACTTGGCAACAATAATTAACAATGTTGGTGCTTTTTCTTCTCACAAGTTGGACCGAAAGACGAGGACAATGTTTCTGATCCAATGTCTGATTAAACCTTTGCTTGTCGTATGCCTTATTCAGACCAGTCGCAACACTAGTAATTTCTAACAAGGAAGCACAGTTACACAGTTTTAACTCTGCCTCACAGTGAAGAAGGCGGTATTTGGTCCTTTACACACCTTGTTCTATAATTCTGCTTTATAAATAATGAGAGCTCATTACAACCCAAAAATCTTCTTTATTCTCCAACCAAATCCTCATTATCAAGTTGTCAGGGCCTTAATTTCATTTCCTCCATTGATGAATGTGGAGCCATCAGGGTTGGGAGGAACGGAAGCTATTTTGATACCTCATCCAATGATAATTCCTCGGGGAACCTAAGACTACAAAGTGATAATTCTAATAGGAGTCTGTTCATCCAATCACACGAACACAGAATGAAAGCCTTTGTAATGTATTATAATGCAGTTACTGGCTGAAAGAAACAGAGTTTTTAAGGGTGAATCCATTATGTGAAATTTGTACTATCACGTTTGCTGTTTTGTAGGATTTTGATTGAGTAATATATTTTTTTGTATATAAGATGATGCATTACATGTCAAAGACAACTGTGTTTCTCTACTACATTTCACTGCATAGTTAAATAAGTGAAGTAGAACTGTGATGAGATGTGTGCAGTCTTCTTCTGATCTAAAGCACACGTTATTGGCAAACATTGCCCAATCTGCTATTCAGATATGTTTTCTTCCATTTAATCTGGAATAACGGGTTAATGTCTACAGATGAATGGGTATTTCTACGGTATTCAGTAAAACTGGAAAAGAGGAGCATATCCAAATGTTACAGGAAATGAAAAAAACACCTACAAGAAATAAACAGCAGTGAGTCAAAATAAATTAATAAGAAATTACCAAAGGATATTGTAAATTCATTAATATTTTTTTGTGTTGACTCATTAAACATGCATGTATGCAAGTTTTGAAGTTCTGAATCACACTGGGGTATGCGTAGTATGCATCCACAACACAGCTGACTAACAGTATTTTGGTGTTACAGAATTATTATTATATTAGTATTAGGTGTTGAATTTTAAAGTAAAAAACACCTTGTGAGTGGGTGGAACAAACAAAGCTTTTAGTTTTGATTTTGCACTCCGTATTTAGTCATTTTACCCAATAGTGCCTTCTTTGTTTCTCAAGTTAGAAGATTAGTGCCTATAGACAGTGTAATGGGTAAATATTGGCCAAAATGACAGCAACCCTGTGAGGGGTAAAAATCTCTGCATTTAGCAGTGACATTGAAAATGCAGTACCCTGGTGTAACTGAACTGATATTCTCTATACATTACTGTTACAGTTGTGCATGATACAGTCACATACATACGACCTTTACAGATGTCAAATTGAGATCAAAGTAGAGCTCAGATTTGAGGATGCTGATTCTCTGACTCCTTGCTAGGTAAATCCTGCTGGAAGAGCATGGTCTATTGGGCCAATTGTCCGTTCATAATATGTTAACCTATATTTAACTAACCTTTGTGGCATTTTTGTCTGGTGTAATAATCGTAGGTGGCATTGTTTCTTTGAGCGTCGAGGCAAATATCAGTGGAATATTGACATGTAGCCTAGTGACTACAAAACAATTAAACTTGGTTGAAAGCGGTTAAAATGCAAAAAATCTTTCAATATAAGCAAATAACAGCTGCTATACATTAAACTAAAAGTTTCACCATGGTCTCCTTATAATAATTGTGTTGCAGCTGTTTCGCCTCCAGACAAAAAGCCATGTTTATAGTGTAAAGGCATTATGATGGTTGAATGTGTACAATAAGCCTGGAAGGAAAAAGTTATCTCATCTGTTATTCTTGTCTCTATATAAATCAGGCCTGAACAATTATTACAGAAGAACAACATCCATCCTTCTTCACTGGCACAGTTGCAGTATTTTCTTGCTTTTAATTCTGAGTGGTGCACAATGAGCCAGTGATACAGAAGAAGGAATTTAAAACTATGCAGTATTATAGCAAAATCCCACTGGATAAAATCGTATCTCATAGATACTATGCAATGATACCATAAGGAGAAAGGAAAACAATTAAATCGGTGAAACCTTTTTGAGCTTGAGATAATTCTAAGTGACTTAATGGCTTATTTATTTATTCAGTCATAATAATGTATTATCTTTTGCAGTAATGGAGTTTCATTGGTCCCTGCTTATCCCCGGGGCAACAGATGTTTCACAGCACATATGGTGTCTTAATTTCTTTCACAAACCCTTTCTGTCTCTCTCTGAACTTTCAACATTGTTTTTCAGCTTTTACATAGAATTGTGTAATGAGCCCACTAAAACAATTTAGGGTTAGTTGATTTCTCCATTATGTGGCTCATCTCAATTTCAAAGGTTCGATGATTTAGGAAGTCCTTGGTATCAGGCTACTGCCTCATCTTCACAGTAAGAGCAGCCAATTTAGGTGGTTTAGGCACCTTTTACAGAAGACCCGCGGGCAAGACTGTTCAACTGTAATCAGTATAGGGACTGAGGACAGACTGGAGGCTTAGCTGAAGAATATTTACATGAGTCAAAGAACATCTATGTACAAAAGTAGGTATGTGGGATGTGATAAACAGATATGTGATAGGAAGCTGAAATTTTAATGAATACAACCAAGTATGTCCTGTAAAATTATGACTTATTATGGTTGTTGAATGTCTTTTCCAATTTTAACAATACCACTATAATACCTATATAATGCACTACAAGACTGGGACTATATTTTGATGTGCCTGCAGCAAGAACATTGTGTGCGTGCGTGTGTGTGTGTGTGTGTGTGTGTGTGTGTGTGTGTGTGTGTGTGTGTGTGTGTGTGTGTGTGTGTGTGTGTGTGTGTGTGTGTGTGTTTGCTGATAGATATGCCTGACTGCAATCTGCTGTCACATAGAGATTTTGGTCCCTGATATCTGAAGTATTGTAAAGTGACATCAGGAATTTCATGTTCAGCAAAGTACAGACAAAACTACAGATTGACAAATTTTAAGAAAAACTTAAAAACAAGTAGAACTTTTGATAACAAAAAAACATGTTACAGACACATGACAAAATGTAATATTTATGCTTGGAAATTTGTCACAGCTAAATGTACAATATATAAGAAAAAGAAACTGATAATGTAATTCTTACACACACATATCCCAACCCTTTCTACAAACAGTAACATACTGTATAATATTGTGCAATACTGTAAAAAGCTGGAATACATTTGGTGCCAACATAAAATTACGTTAGTAGCAAAAATCTTGTGATGGCAATAATTATGCTGTTAACATATATCTGTTTGTCCATCAAGTCTGAAATATTGATTCATTTTTAATGGGTTACTGTGAAATTCTACCCAATCCGTTAACTGTTATGACATGATCGGGAGAAAATAATTGTTTTTTCTAAGACTGTATGACATTCTCTTCGGGATTAGCTGTAATTTGAGTTTAGTGAAAATATATCAGCATAAAACCGACCTCTGTCTTATCTTTTCATTTCTTCACAATATTGTGGAAATAAATGAGGATTGCCCGCCGTCAGCTTTCTCTGTCAAATCTACTGTTACATACATTGCTTATAAGTCATGAACTTTAGATATGTTAGTTTCAATTTTGGGTGAAAGGGTAGCTTGCTACTGTTTATCCTAATAATGTGGCAGCCTACTGGTAAACTTTTAAGTACCCGAGTCATCAAGATGAAGAACTTTGCCTGTCTGGACTGTCCACTAATTAAACACATTATATATTTAAAAACAAATGCCAGAGTTGTGGGCTAAAACTCCTGCAATTTTTTTCCAGTTATATAATTAACACTAGGATCACAAGGATGGGTAATTTTGACACTGTCATGCAACAACAGCAGTAATGGCAAATAATTTCTTGAAGAAGTTAAAATTCTTCAAATTTTAATTAAGATTAGACAAAACAAGATTAATTTTAGTGGTTGTATTAGTTTTCTTAAATGACTTGGACATTTCATCACAGATGAAACAGATTGAACAGCTGCCTACATTTTAAAACTGACCTGGGTACAAAAAATCGAATAAATACAATTTAAATAGTTGTAAAAGCAGAACAGCCAAAGTTTATTATCGTCATCATATCTGCCTCATCACCAAGCCTGCAGCTTCACCTCAACACAGTCTGCTTAACTGGCAGGAATTCTTTCCTCTCACTCAGCTAGACAGTATACAGCTTCAGCATGTTAATATGACAAACCAGACACTTACTCTTCCTGTCCATAATGCAAATGACATAGATGGTGTCACATAGTTTTCTGGTGAAACCAAGTCACATAAAGGCCAGCGAGCAGTGGAGACCCTGGTACTGGCAGAATGGACAGTAGGGCTGCCACGATTAGTCGACTAGTCATGATTACGTCGACTATTAAAATCGTCGACGACTAATTTAATAGTCGACGCGTCGTTTGAAGCTTTGTAAGATCCCAAGACGCAGGAATAAGTAGTAGGATTTAAGAGTGTAATAACGGACTGAAACAGAAGATGGCAGCACTGCATGTACAAGGATGCCAGCTGCCGTTAAACCCCAAAGAAGAAGAAGCTGTATCCCAGAATTCATAGCGTGGCCGTGCTCAGTTTACAACAATGGCGGCCGCTAGTTAGTTTTAATATTACTCTTATTATTCTTTCTGGGTCACAAAATCAACGTTTAACATATTTTCAGGCGAGAATGTAGCTGTGTAAACTTCAAATATCTGCTTGGTTTATCAAGACACCACATATTTTCAAAAGCGTTCCGACGTTTTCAGAGACGTCTGTTACCCACTAGCTCAATAGCTAGCCGGGGTTCAAGGCTCACTAGAGCCTGTGAGAACACCAGACTCCCGGCTAATCATTTTCAGACCCACCACCATCTTTCACTACTCAGGTTAAACATATATAAGCCACTTGGATAACTTAAAAATGTCATTGTTTGGCTTTTTTTCAGTATTTTATTTGTTCCTGAGTAAATCGGTTTGGCTGAAATTAAAGTTATAGTTTTTACACAGCTGAATAAACATCAAGCAGACAACTGATTATCAGAAGTGTGAGATGCTCTAGAATATTCTCCGGTGTCCTGTTATATTTTAGATAGCAAGGAGCAGACGGCTGAGTTTATTAAACTCCACCGCGACAATCTGCTAATTTCATTAAAATTTAATAAACTATCATCTTGTCTTTATTTTTAGTTAGCACATACCTTAAACACTTAAAGCTGTAAGCTAATGATTGTTCTATAAGAGCAGATGCATGCTGGTGCAATAAGCTGTACGTTTTACGTTCAATGGATGCATGATCTGATTAGTCGACTAATCGCAAAAATAATCGGTGACTAGTCGACTATTAAAATAATCGTTTGTGGCAGCCCTAATGGACAGTAGTGAATTTCCAGGCTAGCAATTTCTGCACTTACCTTTCTGCATTTTTGTCAAACTATTTCCACTTCTAAAAGAAACTCTACCATATTAGCAATAAGTGAAAGATCTCCAATATACTGCTCATGCAACAACATCAAATAATGAGGTTAAATACCAACTCCAATGACTTATGCCACTGACTCCTGGTAACACCTGGTAACACCATGGACCATGGACCATGCTAAAGACTTGATGTATGATGGACTTCAACGTTTGGTGGGTACATTGGCTCTAAGGATGGTAACTACTAGTAATGATGTGCATAACATCAAGCACTTGGCTGAATACCTTTGACATGAAATTGATCCCTTAATCTACTTGAGTAACTTTCGGTAATCAAAAACTGGCACATAATTTAAACTATTATTTCAATTCTAATTGTAGAATGTAGCCATCTAAGTGAATGCCAAGATTAACAGCTAATAAGGAAAATGTTTAGTCAAAGTAAGATGTTAGTAAGATGTTACTAGCTTCTCACTACCTAGAGCCAGTGGAATTTTAGCAGACATGCCTGATTTACTCTGACTCTGTTCACCAGAAATCTACTTAAGAGTTCTGGAGGTTCTGCTTTTTGAGACTGGGCACTTGGCACAACATAGGCAGGATGCACTACAGGACCAAAATATTCAGAAACGACAGAGTGGTCTGTCACGACAAATGTAGGTAATACCTGTTTCTCACCAATGTCAGTGCCTAAAATTAGACTGATTCAATATAAGAGCTTGTTCACAGCCCTGTAACCAAACCACACTTCAAATAAACACTGCCATAATGCATAGGACAGGAATGACATTTCACATACCCATATGAAGGTATCACCATCAAGAAAAGTTTCATCAAATAAGGGTAAAACTCTTTGAACAGGGTTAAACACTGAAGCACCAATATCATGCAAAATGGAAATTGCAGGTTCAGACTCTGACTCTACAAAGGCTTCTTTGATAAATTGTTCAAAACTGTGAATTCAGGACCCCCAGGGTGGCATAGATCTTACTCTAGTTCCACAACAAGTAGAGAACTAGTCAGACCCATGGTTTTGGTTTTCTGCTTTTTACTTAAAATGGGTAGTCAGATGTAACGTGTCTAGGTTTCTTCTAATAAAAACAATTCCTTTCTGGCTTTCCCGTGTTGGTAACAGAAGCTTTGCTATTTGAAAGAGGAGACAAACTGCCACTATATAGTGTTAAAAAGTAAGGAAGACTAGCATTACTTTTAGTATCAGGAAGAAACTTACTAATAAAAGTGACTTTACGAGCAGCAATTCGTTCTACAGTTTTTATTTTACTTTCTTTGGAACACAGTTTTTAGTTCTTCCAGATTAATCAGCTCCCAGAGCTTCTCTTTAGTATGCACTTTCTCAGATGTGCAACAACAAAAATGCTGGCTGTAAGCTTTCTGGTAGAGGTGGGTAAGCTTACAAAATAGCAGCTTTAACACTGTCATACTCTAGTACATACTCTGGGCTGTACTTTTCTACTCTGCAAATATAGCAACAACTGTATAGATTAGTCTGTACACCCAGCACAGTTACTAGTCAATCTGC